>NC_086318.1:117601668-117914668 GCF_036172605.1 Pelobates fuscus
GAGAGCGTATGGTAGCCCAGGAATGAGTATTACCCCCATTATGGCATACCATTTGCAAAAGAAGACGACCCAAGATATTGCAAATGGGGTATGTTCAGTCTTTTTTAGTAGCCACTTAGTCACAAACACTGGCCAAAATTAGCGTTCAATTTCATTTTTTGAAATTTTCACACACAAACAAATATAAATGCTAACTTTGGCCAGTGTTTGTGATTAAGTGGCTACTAAAATGACTGGACATACCCCATATTGAATACCCTGGGTTGTCTACGTTAAAAAAATATGTACATGTAAGGTGTGATTCAGAGATTTATGACAGATAAGAGTGTTATAATGTCACTATTGATACATTTTAAAAATATATATTTTGAAACAGCAATTTCCTACTTGTACTTATAGCCTTATAACTTGCAAACAAAAAACAAAAATAGCACATAAACACTGGGTGTTTTTGAACTCAGGACAAATTTTTTTAAGCTATTTAGCAGTATTTTTCATTAGCTTTCGTAGGTAAGTAAAAGATTTTTCAAGTAATACTCAAAAAACATTTTTTTACATTTTTCTCCATGTTTTATAATTTTTTTTAAGTAAATTATTTTTAATTCTTTATTTTTGTTGTGTATGAATAAGAATAACAAGCACTTGTCTGCAATGCCACAACAGCATTCTCCAACATTTTGAACATACAGATTTGTTAGCTGTTATATAGCATTTAGATGGAACGTACACATTTTTTTATATTAATAAGGCAGGCTAGGTACACGTAAGTAATTCGCATTAGTCATAATGAGTTACATCTTCGTTTGGTAACAGTAGTTTAGGGTTAACGTTTCTATTGCATGCCATCGCTCATAAGTAGTTTGTATGTTAAACTATGCTTTACTAAGCTTTAGTTTGATGTGTCAGGGAAGATTACAAATGCAGGTGTATATACAGATTGACTTACTGACATATGATAGAATAGTAAGGTAACAAGCCTAACTGACTCAGGTGTTTAAGGTAATATGATTCTAAATGTGATTAAGCATATAAGCAACCAGTGCACAATTTAGCTTATAACAATAAAAGGAAAATATAGTGAGTAGATAAGACACATTAATAAAGACATGGTCAGACATATTCAGCTTACGGACTAAGATGTCAATATACATCCATGCACGCTGTTAAAATAAATGCCTAACTGAGAGAAACAAAACCATAAACTCAGCATATAGGGCGAATAGGGCATATAAGCCATTAGGTTTCCGCTGGTCCACATAGCTATAATAATGAAATTGAATGCAATCAACGCCTCACGCTGGTAAAATATATAAGTGAGTACAGTGTGCTAATTAATTAAGCAGGCTAATGCAGGTAAATTAAGTAAGCTATACAGATAACATCGCTGTGCTATCTGGACGTAGAGTAACCTTGCTATGTATTTTAAACACAAAATTAGGTTTACTGTGAATTAAACCACTGGGAACAAGTTTCAAAATGAAAAATGAAAGAAATTAATTAAAACCATGCTCAGCTGCAGTAAAGAGTCCTCGGCAAACAACAATTAGACATGACAGCAGTATAGTTAAAAGAAACAGGTGTCCCAGTGAAACGTAAACTAGTTGTTGGACACAGGTAGCCAGTTTATATTAGGCACTCAACCAACTCCAGATCTCAATGCCCGCTGCCTGGTGGTAGGGATCCGCTCAGCGATGTGGTGTAGCCTGCCGCTCCATGAGATGCAGGATGGCGTTGCAACCGCGAGGTCAGAGCTCCGCTGCAGTGAGGTGAGTCTGATAGCGTGAGGTAATATGCTTAAGGAGCTAGGCCTTTGGCGCGTTGTGTGGGTCTCCTGGATCAGCAACCTCCCATTCGTGTGCTGTGGAGTGGCTTCCCGCCTGTGTCTCCCGCTGGTAGCAAGCCCCACTGCCTCCCGGTCTTCGTTACCGACAATGCCACAAGCTTTCCTGGGTCTGAGGGCCAGCCCGGCTGTCTCACTCCTCTGTGGGTGAAGGCGGGTGTGTGCACCCAATTCGTTTGTCCGCCCTGCCGGCAATCGATGTCTGCGCGGCCAAGTGGCCGCCTGGAAGGCCAGAGATGGGATCTCGTAGTGGCGTCGACGGGTGGTTGGCCTAATCCATGAGGCCACTAGTTGTGCTGCCCACCGGTAGGTCACCCCCCTGTCCAACAGCGTTGTGCAGAAGTTCAGGCACAGCCGGTCTAGGGCCTCCAGAGGGTGGCATGGGGCACAGGCGACCGCTGTCTTTTCCCTAGGTCCTTGCTGGGCGGCCATTTTGGTTAGGCCTCAGGTGCCTCGTGTGTGAATCAGCAGGGGGGTGTTGCTGGTGCCTGGATATCCCTCACTGGCAGGGGGGGGGAGGAAGGCCTGTGGGTGGTCCTCCGCAAAGTTAGTATTGGCCCTCTAGGAGTCCCAGGCTGGGTGATCGGCCGTCTCACCCACGCCCTTACCTCCTGTTAGGCCTCTAGTCAGGCTTGCAGTCGCTTCGGTAGGCCCCGACAATGCAGCCCGCTTTCTCGGCGGCTCAGCGTTACAGGAGTAGTCTCTATACGGTCTAATCTGCAGCCCCTATCAGGGTGGTGCTTTTTGAGTAAGATTATACTGTAAAATTCAGTTTTATGTCGCTTAAAGTGTGAGTTCAGGCTGGAGCTCGTGCTGCACACGTCTGATCAGCTCCACAGCCAGGCTCCGCCCCTTTTTAAGTAAATTATATGACATGATACAAATAATGTTATGTAAAGAAGGCCCCTTTTGTCCTGAAAAAAAAATAAATATATAATTTGTATGGGAACAGTAAATGAGAGTGTGGAAAATTACAGCTAAACACAAACACCACAAAAGTGTTAAAACAGCTCTGGTCCTTAACGTACAACATGGCCAAATAGTCCGATCCTGAAGGGGTTAAACGATACCAAATCACTTATATCTTTGATAGCTGATTTAATTCATGAAACTATAATACTTACTCCTCCTCTTCTCTTATTTAATTCAGATATCCCGATAATGGAGATAAAGCACAAATTTCTAATTACACATATACTTCATGCCTTCAAGGTATATTTAACTGAAAATCTACCCTTCCTTCTTCATGCAAGAAACCTTAAATCAAAAAGATTATCAGTATACAATGGAATGTAATTTTATTACCACTTCTGGACAATTTATTTCCTACCGTGACTTCTGGCATCTTCTGGCGGTATATAGAAACAATTTAAATAGTTTGACATAAGGATAAGCTAGCAGTTTAGGATAATTAGATGACCTCCATATATCATCTAGGTCAGATAGAAATCTCTTGGATATGTCATTCCTCATACTTGATATCGAGCCCCTTTCACTGCAGTTCCTATATATGTTTGTTCTATTTTTTGTTATGTTACATGTCTATTGCCTTATAATATGTCATATTTCTATAGAGGTCATTTACAAATTTTCTTTTGATTAGTAATGAAATATGGGATGTAATTGTATGGTTTAGGGAGCTCTTATCTGCGGATGTACTTCCAGGCGACTGTACTATGCTTAGCTGTAGTGGCACAAAAAGCACCAGAAAATCCTCTAGGGATAAAGATTGAATTCTTCTGGGAAAAGAAAGGATAGATTTACACTCTATTTTGGTTACCAAAATTAGTTAGACCACAAGCTGGCTCGGTGTTACTGACAACTCTTATGCTGCGTATTTAAGATAAACTTAGATCAAAGATCCTAAATTTTAATCGGGAATTGGTCTGTTTGCTGTCCACCAGCACAGAGTTCAGCTCTTATGCTTCCACCTCATTTAGTGTTTGACTCTGCCCCCTCGTTACAAATATTTAAAAAATATTTACATTAGTGCATGTGATGTGCTGTGGAAGGTTGTGTGGTAAAGGGCACAATATAGATAGCATGGCCCCTATCAGGATCAGCAAGGACTAAACCATATCTCCAAGTACTAAGGGTGTTTACCTTGTATTCCAACAACCTATTCTGCTATAGATTTTACTATCAGCAATTTACACTGATAAACACTGATCTGAGTGACTTTGACAAGGGTCAAATAGTGATGGCTAGACGACTGGGTCAGAGCATCAGTCTTGTGGTATGCAGAGGTTAGTACCTATCAAGTGGTGACAGAAGGGCAACCGGTGAATTGGCATTAGGGGCATGGCCGCCCAATGCTCTAATGCATGTGTGGTGTGAAGGATAGCCTGCCTGGACCGATCACATAGAAGAACTACTGTAGCTCAGATTGCTGAGAAACATATTCCTTCAGCCTGAAATGATAGTGAAAGAGGTAATATTATATTGTGAAACTTTTAATATGTTTATTGAGCTTGACATGACAGCATTATTGATAAATTCACAAATTCAACTCAATAACAAATACTGACTTCAGCAATACTACTGTCAGCAAAGTAGTTCATAAATTTTATTTTGCAATATTTTTGAAAATTCACAATTCTGGCCAAAAGTCACAAATCATTAGTGATGATTACTGATGCTAGGTTGCCATATAACCCAAATTGTACACATATCTCAGATTGCATGCATATAACGGATTGCTGATGTAAGGGTATATATGATTTTTTTGTATTCTGATAAAAATGTGAAATCTATGTTTAGCCATATGTTCATAATATCAAAATATGATATCATTATTATCCTAATTATTTTGCATTCCTGAATATTTCAAATGTTCTCTTTGAGTATTTGGATAGAGTTATCATGCATCCATTACCCTCTCTGTAGAATAATACTTTTTTTATTTTTTTTTTTTTATAAATTCTTTATTTTGAAAGATTTTGTTGTTTGGGGTTGGGGTACAGAAAAGAAAACTTGGGGATGCATAATTGGTACCTGTTTCACAGAGCAGGTATGTTTTAACATGACAATTTATCAAGCTTAACAGTTTTACATGTCTGTAACAGTTTGTTTCATACATTATTTGCAGTGGTCGTTCTTGTTGTTCAAAATACAATACAATTGTTTATTGAGTTAGTTTTTGGGCGTTTGTTCATTGGCCCAGTGTTACAGATGTGTTTCGTATCATCTTTTCCTTGTCTAATGGTTGGGGTGGGGTACAAAAAGAAAAGAAGAAGGGGGGGGATTGGATATCCTAATATTTTGTCCTTTTGTCTTTGCTCTGATGTCGTATCCTCTTACTGATTTGTGGGTCGGGTTTGTCTGGCATCTGGTGTGTGTGTGAGTTTATGGGGGATTAGCTTAGGCAATTCGGTTGTAGCACTTCTCTGTAGTGTCTGTGGGTTTTGGAGGGATTGGGTTGGGGGGTGTGAGTCTGATGTTTGCTTGTCGTTGCGTCTGTGGTGGGTTTTTGTAACCTTTTGGAAGGTTGTGCGTGTAGTCGTATGTGGTGACGGTTGATCGTGTGTGTGGGTGTTGGTTCTTGTTGGAGTTTCGTTTCGAGGTGTTTTGAGGTGTCATTGTGTGTCCTGTGGGATGGGTCTGTTTGTGTTGATCTCCCCTGGTTAGTGGGAGGGTGTTTGTTGTGTAGTGGTCCTCCTCGTGAGTCCACTTTCTCTTCCTTTCTTATGTGTGGGCTCGGTGTGAGTGCGCCCTTGGTTAATGTCTTTGCGGTTTCGGGTGTAGGTCTTTATCAATTAAGCGCTCTCCGTAGAGGGGTTTTGTGGGTTTTGTGAGTGGTGGGTTGGGTTGTGTTTTGAAGGTGGTGGTGGGTGTGTGTGTTTCGCCAGCGGGTGGGGATTGTTCCCTTCTTATTTCTTATGGCAGGGTTGGGAATTCATAGAACCAGGGGTCCCAGATCTTGTTGTGGTGTTTTGTAGTGTCATGGATTAAAGCGGACATTTCGTCCATTTTTATAGTGTCTTTGATTTTCCGCTTAATTGTGTCCATTGTTGGGGTATCTGGGCTACCCCATTTTTCTGCGATTGCTCTTCTGGTGGCCAGAGCTATTTTGGCGATGAGTTTGTTTTGGGCCCGTGGTGTGTCTGCCAGGGGTTTGGACAGGAGCCATATCCATGGGTCCAGCGGGATGTTAGTGTGCAAGATCTGTGAAACCATAGTAGCAATTTGGTGCCATAGTTGCGCTGTGTGGGGGCATTCCCACCACATGTGAAGGTATGTTCCCTTCTGTCCGCAGCCCTTCCAGCATGAGTCGTTGTCTGACCTGCCCATCTGCTTGAGTCTTAAGGGGGTGAGGTACCACCTCATGAGGGTCTTGTAAGCCTGCTCTTTATGGTTGACGCAAATTGAGATGGTAGCTATAGCTTCCCAAATGTCGGCCCAGTCTGATGGGTCTTCTGCCGGGCCTAAGTCCCTCTCCCAAGCCGACACGTACGTGAGTGCTCCGTCTTTGGTGTGTTGTATTATGTGTGAGTATATCTCTGAGATTTGGCCTTTACGTGCTGGGGTTTGTAGGCATTGTTTTTCAAAGAGTGTCTGCTTTCTGGTCCCTCCCTGAGTTATTGTCGGGGTTTCTAGAAAGCTTTTTATTTGTATGTGGCGAAACATGTCGAAGGTGCGAAAAGGAGTGTTTTGTGGAAGTTCTGCGAATGGAATCGGGCGGCCGTCTTTGTAAAAGTGTTGTAGTCTCGTGAGGTCATTATCTTCGAAGCGGGTAAAGTCTTTGGGCGTCATGCCCGGTGGGAATTGAGTGTTCCGGAGTATGGGGGTTAGCGGGGAAATTTGGGTTGTCAGGCCATGTTTGTGTACGATTTTATCCCATACCTTAATAGTGTTTAGGATTGCGGGTGATGTTTGAGGGAGGGGGGGTCTCGCTGGTTTGGGCAGCCATATATACATTGAGGGGAAATCCCTGCCAAAAATATTGTGTTCCAGGTCGACCCATCTCTTTGCCCCTGGTGGAACGTGCCAGTTCTGTGCTTGTGCCAGCTGTGCAGCCTGATAATAATGAGTGAGGTGCGGGAGGCCCAGACCTCCTTGTTTGTTGGGTACATATAGGGTCTGTCTTTTTATTCTAGCGCGTCTGTTGGCCCATATAAATTTATCGATCTTTGACTGCAGCTGTTTGAAGTCTGTGGGGCGTATTGGGATCGGAAGAGTTTGGAATAGGTATAAAAGTCGCGGTAGGGCGTTCATCTTGACAGACGCCAACCGTCCTAGCCAGGATATCGGCATGTCTTGCCATCTATCTATGTCGCGGGTGATGTTTTGAATTGTAGGTGTGTAGTTCAGGTCATAGCAAAGGGAAAGGTCTGCCGGGATGGTTATACCCAGGTATTTAATGTGATTGAGAGTAAGGTCGAATGGATATATGTTGTGTATAGCTGTTTTAGTGGTGGGGTCTATGTGTATTGGTAGTACCTCCGTTTTGTTAATGTTGAGTTTATATCCCGAGACCTTGGCGTAGGCATGCAGGGCGTCTAAGAGTGGTGGTAGGGATGTGACTGGTTCTGTAATTGTTAGGAGCAGGTCGTCTGCGTACGCCGCCGTTTTGTATTCTTCCCCTCGTATCGTCATTCCTTTTATGTCCCTATGAAGTCTGAGGATTTGTAGGAGTGGTTCTAGGGACAGAGCGAAAAGTACTGGGGAAAGTGGGCATCCCTGGCGAGTACCGTTATGGATTGTGAAGGTTGGAGGGCGTGTGAGTGGGAGGAGGAGGTGTGCTTGTGGTGAGGCATAAAGCACGTGCAGGGCATTCATGAATTTTTGTGGGAGTCCAAATTTTTCTAGTGTGGCGAATAGGAAGGGCCATAGGAGCCTATCAAATGCCTTTTCGGCGTCTAGTGATAGGAAGAGGGTTGGGGTGTGTGTCTTGTGGGCTGACCAGATGAGGTTGTATGTCCGTCTCGTGTTGTCGCTTGCCTGTCGTGTCGGTATGAAGCCCACTTGATCTGGGTTTATTAGCCTATACTTTTTTTATTTTTAAGCCTTTGCCCCTCTAATTTAAGACTATGTCCTCTTGTTGTGGTAGTTTGTCTTCTTTTAAATATAGTCTCATCCTTTACGGTGTTGATTCCCTTTATGTATTTAAATGTTTCTGCTAGGATCCTATTCTGACAAGCAAGACTTTTTTTCTGTTGATACTGTTTCTTTAAAAAACCAAGTTCCTGCATGGATTATGTTTACCACTAGTGGCCTCCCTTGCCTCTAGTTCTGGACACTCACCTTATCATCCTCACCTGCCGGGACTAATTGGGTTCCTACAAAAGGTAACACCCAACTCACCACATTGCCTTTGTATTGGAGTTGTTGATCTGTCTGAAACGTTTCATACCCTGGCTCCTGTGAACTTACCTTATTTGCTTCAGAACTACTTGCTTCCAAACCTGCTCAATACCAGCCTGAATTACTCTGCATTCCTGTTTGACTTCTAACCTGCAAAATACCAACCTGAACTTAACAACTATCTAGCTTTATCCAACCATCCTGATTTTTACCTACTCAAATCCAAACAACCTCTCTACTCTATACCTGCCTCATAACACTACTCTGGACTACATGATGTTATTTTCCTGTTTAAACAAACCTTATTCCTAAAGGGGGCTTATTAACATAAGTTCTCCTTTTCCTGCAACCTTATTATTCTGTCTAATTTGTCCTTCTATGTAACCTATACTTTTATCTCTATAGGCTTTCTTATTATTTACTTCAATAATAATTATTTACCACAAACACTGGCCAAAATTGTTGATCAAATTATTTTTTTTGCAATTTTCACACATAAACAAATATTAATGCTGCCACTTTGGACACTGGTTGTGACTAAGTGGCTACTAAAAAAGACTGGATATACCCCATTTACAATACCTTGGGTTGTCTGCTATTGCAAATGGTATTCCATCATGGGGGTAATTCTCATTCCTGGGCTACCACACAGTCTCAAAGGCAACATAACCAATCTGGTGAATTTCAATGTGAAAACTGAAAAATGTAACATGGTATATGTGACCCTGTAACTTCTCAAAACACCATAAAACCTGTACATAGGGGGTACTGTTTTAAATGTGAGACATCACTGAATACCAATATGTGTGCTTTATTGCAGTAGAAGAAAACATTATTATGACATTCACAGTTAAAATGTCATGCAAAACTAAAAAAAATCCTCACATTCTATTATATTTCATTCAAATGAATTATGTTTCATAGCTAAATATGTGATGTTAAATGAAAGACCTATTGCTCCTGAATAAAATAAAATATGATAAGTTTGGGTGCACTTAATATGGAAGAGGTGAATTACAGTTGAACAGACATATAGTCAAATTCCAAGTATTTTTTATGTTTTATTTTCATCAAAACGGGTACATTTGGCTCAGTCCTTAAGGGGTTACATGTTTGTCAGGTAATGCTTGCAGTATTATGCAATTATTTAAATTAATGTTCAAAACGGAGTGAATGCCATCCTAATCCTGATAAATATTAACTAATTAGAAGGTCTGTGACAAATCTGTAAACAGTCATAGTTCTGTTTGATGTCCTTGGTAACATCAAAGAGAGTGGAGTTGTATGGAATGGCTGTATGATAAGGGGTCATATGTATCTACCACATTGGCAAGTAATATTTTCCGATAATCCCTCAGCTTTTTCCCCATCTTATGACATACTAGAAATGAAAACCCACCATTGGTAGGATGGAACTGGCCAACTAACTATTGCCTAGTGCCAAAAATGTAACTGTGCCATGGGGAAAGTCAGGCCCTGCTAGGTACCAAGCGGCTGAGAGAGGCTCTATCGATAATTTGGGCTGTGGTGCTGAAGCCACCGAATGTTATGGCGAGGTGTTAACCTCTTGGTGACTATACAAGATTCAATATGATTGGCTGTGACAGGTGAGGACCTGACCATAAACCCTGATAGAGAGTGAAGCAAGGCACTAGCTATGATTGGACTGATTGGTTGATTGTAAGTAACCAATCAGAGAGTTATGAGTCAAATTACACAGCGTGGGAAAGAACTTACCCACGCTGTGAAAATGACACAGAGCACTCTGATTGGTTGGATTTCAAGCTAATCAATGGTAAATATAGAGAATCACCTGTCAGTCTCTTTATTTACCTATCAGAGCACTCTAATTGGATGGCTTTAACCAACTAACCAGAGTGCTCAAAGCCTAATTGCAGGGCGGGGAAGGCCTTAGAGGAGCTCAGTCTGCGTGGTGCCCCCCATGGGTGAAGATGGATTATTTTTTCAGCGACAGGTTTTTTTTTCGTTGGATTTTTTTTTGCGCTCAGGGACTTTTTTTTTTTTTTAAAGTGCGACGGTAATTATTTTTTTTTATTTGATCTTTTTGGGGCCTGAAAAAAGAAGACATCAAATGGTAAGTTTTATTTATTTATTTACAGGTACTTAGTTATTGGTCCCCCCTCACTATTTTTAGGGTGAAGGGGGTAGGTAGGGGTTAAATCATTTTGTTTGGGAGAGAGGTGACTAGGAGTTTGGGAACCCCTAGTCATCTGGGGGGCTACATTTTTATTTAGGGCCCCCACCCGCCGGTAAGGGGTGGGGGCCAGGGAGAGGACCATAGGTCCCCCCCTTTATTCTAATTTAGGGCCCTCACCCGCCACTCAAGGGTGGGGGCGAGGGAGAGGGCAATAGTTCCCCCCCTTATTTTACTTTAGGGCCCCACCCACCACTCAGGGGTGGGGGCCGGGGGAGGACAATAGGTCCCCCCTATTGTAACTTAGGGCCCCCACCCCACTGCTCAGGGGTGGGGGGCCGGGGGTAGGACAATAGTTACCCCCCTTATTTTCCTTTAGGGCCCCCCACCCGCCACTCAGGGGTGGGGGACTGGGGGGCGGACAATAAGTAACTTACATTTTATATGAATGTGTTACTTGATTGTTGTAAGTATTGCAAATGCTTATATCTGAATCCTGGCTATGTTTGTATACTTTTTATTTAAACTGGTATATAGTGATGTACCGAACTGTTCGCCGGCGAATAGTTCCCCGCGAACTTAGCGTCTTCACGATCGCCACGGCGGGCGAACATATGCGATGTTCGGTCCGCCCCCTATTAATTTACTAATACTAAGTAAAAATTACTTAGTATTAGTAAATTGTGCCCCTACTCGCAATACCGCGAGTAGGGGCATGTCTATTAAACAGTGAGCAGCCTGTGGCTGCTCACTGTTAAAAAAAAGAAAAAGGGGGGGGTCCTAAAAATCACAATAAGAGGGGGACCTATTGTCCCCCCCCCTGGCCCCCACCCCTGAGCGGTGGGTGGGGGCCCTAAAATTAACAATAAGGGGTGGGACCTATTGTCCCCCCCCGGCCCCCACCCCTGAGCGGTGGGTGGGGGCCCTAAAATTAACAAAAAGGGGGGGACCTATTGTCCCCCCCCGGACCCCACCCCTGAGCGGCGGGTGGGGGCCCTAAAATTAACAATAAGGGGGGACCTATTGTCCCCCCCGGCCCCCACCCCTGAGTGGTGGGTGGGGGCCCTAAAATTAATAATAAAGGGGGGGACCTATTGTCCCCCCCACCCCCACCCCTGAGCAGTGGGTGGGGCCCTACAATTAATAATAAGGGGGGGACCTATTGTCCCCCCCGGCCCTAAAATTAACAATAAGGGGGGGGACCTATTGTCCCCCCCGGCCCCCACCCCTGAGCGGCGGGTGGGGGCCCTAAAATTAACAATAAGGGGGGACCTATTGTCCCCCCCCGGACCCACCCCTGAGCGGTGGGTGGGGGCCCTAAAATTAATAATAAGGGGGGACCTATTGTCCCCCCTGCCCCCACCCCTGAGCGGTGGGTGGGGGCCCTAAAATTAACAATAAGGGGGGACCTATTGTCCCCCCCGCCCCCACCCCTGAGCGGTGGGTGGGGGCCCTAAAATTAACAATAAGGGGGGACCTATTGTCCCCCCCCAGCCCCCACCCCTGAGCGGTGGGTGGGGGCCCTAAATACAAAGGGGGGTGCCCTTGTTAACCCTTCCCCCCCAAAAAAAAAATGATCTACCTACCTACCCCTCTCACCCTAAAAATAATGAGGGGGGGGCCTTTAACTAAAACCCTGTAAAAAAAAATAGATAAAAACAACTTACCATTTGATGTTTTCTTTCTTCTACAATCTTCTTTTTTCAGCCCCCAAAAAGGCCAAAAAAAACCATAATAACCGACGCAATAAAAAAAAAAAAAAAAAAACGACCGCACAAAAAAATAATCCATCTTCACCCATGGAGGGCTCCGCGCAGACTGAGCTCTGCAGGGCGGGGGAAGGCTTATAAAGCCTTGCCACGCCCTGCAATTAGGCTAAGAACACTCTGATTGGCTGGTTTAAGCCAATCAGAGTGCTCTTTGTCATTTTACACAGCGTGGGAAAACTCCAAAGAACTTTCCCACGCGTGTAAAATGACACCGAGCACTGTGATTGGATGGCTTGAAATCCATCCAATCACAGTGCTCTGTGTCATTTTACATAGCGTGGGAAAGATCAATTTTCCCACGCTGTGTAAAATGACACAGAGCACTGTGATTGGATGGATTTCAAGCCATCCAATCACAGTGCTCTGTGTCATTTTACACAGCATGGGAAAGATCAATTTTCCCACAGTGTGTAAAATGACACAGAGCACTGTGATTGGATGGATTTCAAGCCATCCAATAACAGTGCTCTGTGTCATTTTACACGCGTGGGAAAGTTCTTTGGAATTTTCCCACACTGTGTAAAATGACAAAGAGCACTCTGATTGGCTTAAACCAGCCAATCAGAGTGTTCTTAGCCTAATTGCAGGGCGTGGCAAGGCTTTATAAGCCTTCCCCCGCCCTGCAGAGCTCAGTCTTCGCGGAGCCCTCCATGGGTGAAGATGGATTATTTTTTTGTGCGGTCGTTTTTTGTTTTTTGTTTTTTAATTGCGTCGGTTATTATGTTTTTTTGGGGGGGCCTTTTTTGGGGCTGAAAAAAGAAGATTGTAGAAGAAAGAAAACATCAAATGGTAAGTTGTTTTTATCTATTTTTTTTTACAGGGTTTTAGTTAAAGGTCCCCCCTCATTATTTTTAGGGTGAGGGGGGTAGGTAGGTAGATCATTTTTTTTGGGGGGGGGGAAAGGTTAACAAGGGCACCCCCCCTCCCTTTGTATTTAGGGCCCCCACAATAGGTTCATTTTCGGGCCCCCACCCACCGCTCAGGGGTGGGGGCCGGGGGGGACAATAGGTCCCCCCTTATTGTTAATTTTAGGGCCCCCACCCACCGCTCAGGGGTGGGGGCCGGGGGGGGACAAAAGGTCCCCCCCTATTGTTAATTTTAGGGCCCCCACCCACCGCTCAGGGGTGGGGGCCGGGGGGGACAATAGGTCCCCCCTATTGTTAATTTTAGGGCCCCCACCCACCGCTCAGGGGTGGGGGCCGGGGGGGACAATAGGTCCTATTGTCCCCCCCCGGCCCCCACCCCTGAGCGGTGGGTGGGGGCCCTAAAATTAATAATAAGGGGGGGACCTATTGTCCCCCCCCGCCCCCACCCCTGAGCGGTGGGTGGGGGCCCTAAAATTAATAATAAGGGGGGGGACCTATTGTCCCCCCCGGACCCCACCCCTGAGCGGTGGGTGGGGGCCCTAAAATTAACAATAAGGTGGGGACCTATTGTCCCCCCCGCCCCCACCCCTGAGCGGTGGGTGGGGGCCCTAAAATTAACAAAAAGGGGGGGACCTATTGTCCCCCCCCAGCCCCCATTCCTGAGCGGTGGGTGGGGGCCCTAAATACAAAGGGGGGTGGCCTTGTTAACCCTTCCCCCCCAAAAAAAAAATGATCTACCTACCTACCCCCCTCACCCTAAAAATAATGTGGGGGGGGCCTTTAACTAAAACCCTGTAAAAAAATAGATAAAAACAACTTACCATTTGATGTTTTCTTTCTTCTACAATCTTCTTTTTTCAGCCCCCAAAAAGGGCAAAAAAAAACCATAATAACCGACGCAATAAAAAAAAAAAAAAAAAAAAAAACGACTGCACAAAAAAATAATCCATCTTCACCCATGGAGGGCTCCGCGCATACTGAGCTCTGCAGGGCGGGGGAAGGCTTATAAAGCCTTGCCACGCCCTGCAATTAGGCTAAGAACACTCTGATTGGCTGGTTTAAGCCAATCAGAGTGCTCTTTGTCATTTTACACAGCGTGGGAAAACTCCAAAGAACTTTCCCACGCGTGTAAAATGACACCGAGCACTGTGATTGGATGGCTTGAAATCCATCCAATCACAGTGCTCTGTGTCATTTTACACAGAGTGGGAAAGATCAATTTTCCCACGCTGTGTAAAATGACACAGAGCACTGTGATTGGATGGATTTCAAGCCATCCAATCACAGTGCTCTGTGTCATTTTACACAGCGTGGGAAAGATCAATTTTCCCACGGTGTGTAAAATGACACAGAGCACTGTGATTGGATGGATTTCAAGCCATCCAATAACAGTGCTCTGTGTCATTTTACACGCGTGGGAAAGTTCTTTGGAATTTTCCCACACTGTGTAAAATGACAAAGAGCACTCTGATTGGCTTAAACCAGCCAATCAGAGTGTTCTTAGCCTAATTGCAGGGCGTGGCAAGGCTTTATAAGCCTTCCCCCGCCCTGCAGAGCTCAGTCTGCGCGGAGCCCTCCATGGGTGAAGATGGATTATTTTTTTGTGCGGTCGTTTTTTGTTTTTTGTTTTTTAATTGCGTCGGTTATTATGTTTTTTTTGGGGGGGCCTTTTTTGGGGCTGAAAAAAGAAGATTGTAGAAGAGAGAAAACATCAAATGGTAAGTTGTTTTTATCTATTTTTTTTTACAGGGTTTTAGTTAAAGGTCCCCCCTCATTATTTTTAGGGTGAGGGGGGTAGGTAGGTAGATCATTTTTTTTGGGGGGGGGAAAGGTTAACAAGGGCACCCCCCCTCCCTTTGTATTTAGGGCCCCCACAATAGGTTCATTTTCGGGCCCCCACCCACCGCTCAGGGGTGGGGGCCGGGGGGGACAATAGGTCCCCCCTTATTGTTAATTTTAGGGCCCCCACCCACCGCTCAGGGGTGGGGGCCGGGGGGGGACAAAAGGTCCCCCCTATTGTTAATTTTAGGGCCCCCACCCACCGCTCAGGGGTGGGGGCCGGGGGGGACAATAGGTCCCCCCTATTGTTAATTTTAGGGCCCCCACCCACCGCTCAGGGGTGGGGGCCGGGGGGGACAATAGGTCCTATTGTCCCCCCCCGGCCCCCACCCCTGAGCGGTGGGTGGGGGCCCTAAAATTAATAATAAGGGGGGGACCTATTGTCCCCCCCCGCCCCCACCCCTGAGCGGTGGGTGGGGGCCCTAAAATTAATAATAAGGGGGGGGACCTATTGTCCCCCCCGGACCCCACCCCTGAGCGGTGGGTGGGGGCCCTAAAATTAACAATAAGGTGGGGACCTATTGTCCCCCCCGCCCCCACCCCTGAGCGGTGGGTGGGGGCCCTAAAATTAACAATAAGGGGGGGACCTATTGTCCCCCCCCAGCCCCCATTCCTGAGCGGTGGGTGGGGGCCCTAAATACAAAGGGGGGTGGCCTTGTTAACCCTTCCCCCCCCAAAAAAAAATGATCTACCTACCTACCCCCCTCACCCTAAAAATAATGTGGGGGGGGCCTTTAACTAAAACCCTGTAAAAAAATAGATAAAAACAACTTACCATTTGATGTTTTCTTTCTTCTACAATCTTCTTTTTTCAGCCCCCAAAAAGGGCAAAAAAAAACCATAATAACCGACGCAATAAAAAAAAAAAAAAAAAAAAAAACGACTGCACAAAAAAATAATCCATCTTCACCCATGGAGGGCTCCGCGCATACTGAGCTCTGCAGGGCGGGGGAAGGCTTATAAAGCCTTGCCACGCCCTGCAATTAGGCTAAGAACACTCTGATTGGCTGGTTTAAGCCAATCAGAGTGCTCTTTGTCATTTTACACAGCGTGGGAAAACTCCAAAGAACTTTCCCACGCGTGTAAAATGACACCGAGCACTGTGATTGGATGGCTTGAAATCCATCCAATCACAGTGCTCTGTGTCATTTTACACAGAGTGGGAAAGATCAATTTTCCCACGCTGTGTAAAATGACACAGAGCACTGTGATTGGATGGATTTCAAGCCATCCAATCACAGTGCTCTGTGTCATTTTACACAGCGTGGGAAAGATCAATTTTCCCACGGTGTGTAAAATGACACAGAGCACTGTGATTGGATGGATTTCAAGCCATCCAATAACAGTGCTCTGTGTCATTTTACACGCGTGGGAAAGTTCTTTGGAATTTTCCCACACTGTGTAAAATGACAAAGAGCACTCTGATTGGCTTAAACCAGCCAATCAGAGTGTTCTTAGCCTAATTGCAGGGCGTGGCAAGGCTTTATAAGCCTTCCCCCGCCCTGCAGAGCTCAGTCTGCGCGGAGCCCTCCATGGGTGAAGATGGATTATTTTTTTGTGCGGTCGTTTTTTGTTTTTTGTTTTTTAATTGCGTCGGTTATTATGTTTTTTTTGGGGGGGCCTTTTTTGGGGCTGAAAAAAGAAGATTGTAGAAGAGAGAAAACATCAAATGGTAAGTTGTTTTTATCTATTTTTTTTACAGGGTTTTAGTTAAAGGTCCCCCCCCTCATTATTTTTAGGGTGAGGGGGGTAGGTAGGTAGATCATTTTTTTGGGGGGGGGGGGAAGGTTAACAAGGGCACCCCCCCTCCCTTTGTATTTAGGGCCCCCACAATAGGTTTATTTTAGGGCCCCCACCCACCGCTCAGGGGTGGGGGCCAGGGGGGACAGTAGGTCCCCCCCTTATTGTTAATTTTAGGGCCCCCACCCACCGCTCAGGGGTGGGGGCCGGGGGGGACAATAGGTCCCCCCCTATTGTTAATTTTAGGGCCCCCACCCACCACTCAGGGGTGGGGGCCGGGGGGGACAATAGGTCCCCCCCTTATTGTTCATTTTAGTGCCCCCACCCACCGCTCAGGGGTGGGGGCCGGGGGGGACAATAGGTCCCCCCCTATTGTTAATTTTAGGGCCCCCACCCACCGCTCAGGGGTGGGGGCCGGGGGGACAATATTTCCCCCCTATTGTTAATTTTAGGGCCCCCACCCACCGCTCAGGGGTGGGGGCCGGGGGGGACAATAGGTCCCCCCCTATTGTTAATTTTAGGGCCCCCACCCGCCGCACAGGGGTGGGGGCCGGAGAGGGGGCGGACAGTAGGTCCACCCCTCATTATCTTTATGGCCCCACCCGCCGCCAAGGGGTGGGGGCCGGGGGGGGACAGTAGCCCCCCCTCATTATCATTATGGCCCCACCCGCCGCACAGGGGTGGGGGCCTGGGGGCGGAGGACAGTAGCGCCCCCCCCCTCATTATCATTATGGCCCCCACCCGAACCCAGGGGTGGGGGCCGGGGGGGGGAAGGAGAGTAGGTCTCCTCCCCCCCCCTTCAACCACTATTGTGGGTTTTAAAATTTGCCTGCCTATTGAAGGCTATGGCGGTTCGCACGGTTCGCCGGTTCGCGAACATTTGCGGACGTTCGCGTCCGCCGTTCGTGAACCGAAAATGTTATGTTCGCGACATCTCTACTGGTATACAGTGTAACATTCTTCATTCTTCCACTGGGTAGGTATATTAGTACTTCGGCAATTCGGCAATTCTGTGCTTCGGCACTTCGGCACTTCGGAAATTCGACACTTCGGAACTTCTGAAATTTGTCCGAATTGATATCCGGAACAAAACAAATTGCACATGTCTCCTGATCGGGCTTTTGATGGCTCAGATAAGAGGGCTGGCCGATGTTAAAAGCTGGGTAAGCCCTCCCACAACTTCAGGTTATAGACTTAACATGTACAGTGTGGGTCAAAATTCAGAGTAGAATTTTACAGGTAAGCAACTTATTTGTTAGTAGTTGAATTTTTTGGATACAGATACATATTATAACTGAGTCTTGGGACTCTTGGGTAATTTCATGAAGGAACAATGAGTGAAAATAGTGGAATTTTATTTTCAAGATGACAGGTTTATTATTTTGGTGCAAAGAGAAAAATTGTCCTGAAATGTGGTTTCAACAGGATAGGGCTACTTCCCATACAGCCAGAGCTACAACGGACCTAAAAACTGTTTAGCAAGCAGATACATTGATTGACATGTTCACACTGACCTTTCAGCTCCGGATTACTTCCTGTGGGTATATGGTAATGAGCAGGTGTACGTGAAGAAACAGCGTAGACTGAGCAGCTCAAGGAGAATATTGAGGAGAATAACTGTGCAGAAATGTGAATGCTAGAACCTCCAACTTTAACTAATATTATGAACAATTAATTTTGAAAGAGCCTGACTTTGCGAGGTGGCAAATGGAGCTCATTTAAAATATGTCTGAACCTGAAAGTGCTACAGATTCTTAGCCCTGTAATTCTCAACTACCATTTGTGGTATCTCCCATCTGGACTTAGGCAGGTATTATTCTGTGCAGATATTTCGGTACACAATCCCAGCAACTTGGTTGTGCCTTTCAATGTATCCTATCCCTTTCTCTCTCTATATATATATATTGCTGCTTTGTAAGAAAAGACAACAATCTTCATCATAAATATTTTAAAACTCTTTCACAAAGTCCTTGAAAACTGTACGCCCATTGAATTTCTATGAATTTTTCACTTGCAAAAGTGATATGAGAAACAAGTATTAGCATTTAGATTGAGATATATTGAAATCCATTACATGTATAAACTAAGGGATTTTTGTGCACTGAACAACTTTTGTATCAAAAAAGGAGGTATCGCTAAGCCATTTTAAGTTAAAAAAAAACCTGTTCTTCATTTTTTTTTAAATCTGTCAGTCTGTCCATCTATCCATGCATATAGGCATCAGTCACTTGAACTCTGATATATGCTGCTAGACCAATTACTACAACACGTAAAAAGCTGCACACTCTTCTTCAATATGCTTTAACCCCTTCACTAAAAAGCGGTTTGCAGAAAAACCATCCCCAGTATCCAAGTATTTTGGGTGTCCTGGAAAGTAATGTTAAAATGTGCTTTTTGTTTCAGTATGCCTAGATAGCGAATCTTTTAATATAAATAAAAAAGAAAATGTTGTGTGGACAGTTATTTAAAAAAAAACTATCTTTCAACAAATACTAATGTATATATATATATATATATATATATATAGAGAGAGAGAGAGAGAGAGAGAGAGAGAGAAGTAAGAGATGCACTCTCAGGTCTTTCCAAAAAAATCAATTTCCTCAAGATCTTGAGGAAGACCCAAATGGGTCGAAACGTCGGTCAGATGATGTAATACCTTCATTTAATAAACACCAAACTGATTTTTTTGGAAAGACCTGAGAGTGCATCTCTTACTTCTCTATACATATTCCATAACGTGGTATTGCACCAAGGCATAAGTATATCTACTGAATTGGAGACAGGGTGAGTGCCAAGCTATTTATCTTTGTGTATAATATATATTTGTGCTCGGAATTTAAATACGTAATGGATAGTAACTGTGAGCAAAGTTGGTTGTGGTGTGCCGAAACCAACGTACGAGTGGGCCTGTAAATAAAAGAGGGCCCACCAAGGAGAATGTAATTATAACAGGGTGTAGGTGGGTGGGGACAATCAGCTGAACAGCAGAGGTGAGTAGGGGCTGGGAGTTTAAGTAGGGGACTTACTCCTCCCACAAATTCAGGCCTCCACAAGTTCAGGCCTTTTAACTTGTGCTCGGAATTTAAATACGTAATGGATAGTAACTGTGAGCAAAGTTGGTTGTGGTTTGCCGAAACCAACGTACGAGTGGGCCTGTAAATAAAAGAGGGCAAAAGATAAATTCGAGAAATACACACTTTATTGCATTTTTTTTACAAGACCAAGTTCCTGAAAGCTTGGCGAAGCTCTTTCTCCGGCTGTGGAATATATGCAGTATATATGGAGGATTTCCACCGCCCCAGTCTCTTGATGATATGGACCGGTGTGTTAGTGCTAGAGGCTGCAGAGGCGGCTCCTATACGGAAGGAGTGCCCGGAGAATGCAGTCGGGTTGTGTCCGAGCTTAGATAACAGAGTTCTGATATGAACCATCAATTTTGCTGTGGTTAACGGGTGCCCTTGTAGTGTTAAGAGCGGAGAGTCCGGTAGGTGACCGTGCAGAGTTGACCGTAGGTGGTCTAGTACTTTTACCGGACACCAGGCATTATCAGTAGGGAAGAGATGAATTATAGTAGGGTGTAGTGACCGGTTGGTTTTAGTTGTAGGGATCGAAAGTAGGTAGTGATCCTCTATTTTAGTGAGGTGTGATATTTTAAGGCTTAGCTTAATATCTCCTTGACAAATTACGGTGAACTCTCTAGGTCTGAGAAAACCGTAGAAAGCGAGATATATAGCAGATTTGATCACCGTATTTGTGCCGATGTCGAATGGGGCTGTGTCAAGGAGATTGCAAAGTGACCTGAAGATAGGCCCATCTATAGGTAATCTAATGGTAGTGAGTGGAGGTGAAACCTTTGATATGCCTTTCAAAACCTTTTTGACGGGGTATGAAGACAGGAAAGGAGTGTTGTTAGGAAAATAGGTGAGGCTGTGGTGCTGGACCCCCATGAGATAAAGTTTAATGGTGTTGTGAGATAGTTTAAGGTGTAGGTGGCAAAACGAGGCAAAAGTCACCATGGTTTGAATAGAGAAGTCACCTTGTAAACCGAATTCTGCAGTGAATTTATTAAATATATTAAGTGCCCTATTGTAAGTGATAGCCGTGTTTGGTGATAATGCTTGGTGAGTGAGTGCTCTAGCGTGGTTCAAGAGTGTGCTTAATCCAGGATTAGTTCGTGGAACCGTGGTGTCCTGGAAGGTTGTAGGTGAGCCGTTGGGAGTGCCTGAGAGAATGCCTGAAATTGAGAACGAGAAAGAGCATCAGCGGCCGTGTTGTGAATACCCGGGATGTGAAAACAAACTAAGTGAAACTGGCCGGATGCTGCCAACCAGGTCAGCTTGTGAATCAGCCGCATGATGGTCAGGGAAGATGATCGCCCTTTGTTAACGATTTCGCAAGCTGCCGAGTTATCTGAGTAGCATTTTACTGCCTTGCCAGACCAGAGATGACCCCAGGTGTGTGCGGCCGCCACAATGGGATAAATTTCAAATAGTGCTGAGGTCTCTCTGAATCCTGGCAAGGCATCCGAATCAGTGGGCCAATGGCCCCTGAACCAGTGGTTCATGAAAATGGCTGCAAAACCGGTATTGGCTGCTGCGTCTGTGTCGTGAGGGAGGCTAGCTCTGAGGTTAACCGAGTCCAGTTCTATCCCCAGAAAGGTCAATTTAGTTGTGGGGCCTATAGTTTTGGCTGGGGACAAAGGGACTCCAAGTGTAGCAAATAGTGCAGTAGTGCTTTTGATTGCTGTGGGTGATGGTGACCCTGGCTCTATAAGTAAAAAGTCGTCTAGGTAGTGGATAACGGAGTGACACCTGGTGATGTTAATGTCAGGGTACCTGAGGCCTCTACCTCTAAGGGAGGTAGAGACTTGGTGGTTTATCCGTCCAGGCGAGCTGTTTCCTCCGTTCCTCGCGGTTCATCCAGTCACTTAAACACCGGCCGCGAGGAATCCACGTCCTTTTCTAGCAGGACGCTCAATACGTGACGTCATGACGCTATCACGAGCAATCTGTCACTCAAGTGTCCGATATCCAATCGGTACTTGTCAGAGGCGTGATTTCCATCCAGAGCCAGGGTATTTAAGCTTACTCCTTACTTCAGCTCATTGCCCTGTCGTGGTTCTAGCTTGTCTAGTCACTCAGTGCTCTGGTATTCTAGTTTGCTCTATTGGTTTTGACTCGGCTCGTTGTACTACCCTGCTTCTCTGTTATCCCTTGACCCGGCTTGTCTCTCGCTTATCTGTCTTCTCGTTCCCTCGACCTCGGCTTGTCTCTGACTATTCTTTATTACTCTCGGTACGTTAGTCCGGCCATTCTAAGGCCCGGTATACGTACCTTTCCACTCTTTGTACTCTGCGTGTTGGATCCCTGTCCCGATCCTGACATTACGACAGGGCCAATGGATCCTGCAGGTACAAACAGTCAGCTTGGTTCTTCGGATCCCAGGTTTGACGCCATGGAACATAGGATGGATCAGATGGCTTTGGCACTACAGGCACTTTTGTCTCGTGCTAGTAATCCACCTGAGGAGACACGTACTCCTTCTATCTCTCCTGCAGTCTCAGGTCTAGAGGTAGCCACTGTAGGTGCTTCTTCCCGTATTACCCCACCAGTACGTTATGGCGGGTCACCGGAGAAGTGTCGTGGCTTTCTAAACCAGATTAGCATCCATTTCGAATTACAACCCCGCTCTTATCCTACAGATAGAGCAAAGGTTGGATTTATTATTACTCTACTCATTGAAAAAGCTTTGAGATGGGCCAATCCTTTATGGGAGAATGATAATCCACTAGTCTATAATTATAATGCCTTTGTAGCTGCGTTTAGAAGAACTTTTGACCCCCCTGGCAGAAAGGTCAATGCAGCTAGATTAATGTTGCGCCTTAGACAGGACAATCGAACACTTGTGGATTATGCACTAGAGTTCAGGTCCTTGGCGGCAGAAGTTAAGTGGAACGAACAGGCTTATATAGATGTGTTTCTGAATGGGTTATCAGATGTAATTCTTGACGAGGTCGCTACTAGAGAACTCCCTGAAAATTTGGAGGATTTAATTTCTTTTATATCTCGTATTGATGAACGCTTAAGAGAGAGGCAGAACACTCGAGATAGGACCCGTAGACCCTCCGTTAAACTAGCGCCTACCTTTCAAATCTCTGAGTTCGAAGACTTACGTATTCCTGAACCTATGCAGATAGGCAGTACTCATCTCACTGAAAGGGAGAGACAGTACAGGAGAAGGGAGGGTTTATGTATGTATTGTGGAGTCAGGGGTCATTTACGCCTAAATTGTCCCAATCGTTCGGGAAACGCTCGCACCTAAGTTCCTCTAGAGGACAGGCCTTGGGTGTTTCTACTTTGTCCTCTATTCACAACTACAAGGAGCTCAGGCTTTTGTTACCCGTTTCTTTAAAGTGGGAGAAGGGAGTAGTTAAGACTATGGCACTAATCGATTCTGGAGCTGCTGAGAGCTTTATAGATCAGGGTTTTGCTGCCAAGCATGCTATTCCATCCCAGTTAAAAGAGACACCACTGGCTGTTGAGGCCATCGATGGTAGACCGTTACTTGAGCCTGTTATTTTCCATGAGACCATACCGATTAACTTAACTGTTGGCATCCTACATAGAGAAGACATATCCTTACTGCTCATTTCTTCTCCGTCTATTCCCATAGTTCTGGGGTACTCCTGGTTGAGGAGACATAACCCTATTATTAATTGGGAGTCAGGGGAGATAGTTTCGTGGGGACAGAATTGTCAAGAGAAATGCTTGCGGAAGGTCTCACCTCTCGGCTTAACCAACACATCGGCTAACTCTGACAACCCTACAGAGACACAAATTCCGTCTCAGTATCTAGATTTAAAGGCTGTATTTGACAAAAAGAAAGCCGATACCTTACCTCCACACAGGTCCTTTGATTGCAAAATTAACCTACTCCCTGGTACCATGCCGCCCAGAGGTCATGTATACCCGTTATCTACGAAAGAGAACTCAGTTCTAGAGGAGTATATTCACGAAAATTTAGACAAGGGATTCATTAGAAGGTCCTCCTCCCCTGCCGGGGCTGGATTTTTTTTTGTTAAAAAGAAGGATGGTTCTTTGAGACCTTGTATTGATTATCGAGGCCTAAATAAGATAACCATTAAAAATGCCTACCCGATTCCCTTGATTACCGAACTCTTCGATCGTTTGAAGGGCTCTACGATTTTCACCAAGTTAGACCTCAGAGGGGCATATAACTTGGTGAGAATTCAGCAGGGACATGAGTGGATGACGGCATTCAATACTCGATATGGTCACTATGAATATACTGTTATGCCTTTTGGGTTATGCAATGCACCAGCTGTATTCCAAGATCTGATAAATGAGGTTCTTAGGGAATTTCAGCAAGATTGCGTCATTGTATACCTAGATGATATACTCATTCATTCTAGTGAGATTGAGATTCATCACAAACAAGTCAGGAGGGTTTTGCACAAGCTTCTCCAGCATGGCTTGTACTGCAAGTTGGAGAAATGTAGCTTTGATCAAACCCAGGTAACCTTTCTCGGCTATGTGATCTCTGGGGAGGGATTCAAGATGGATCCGGATAAGCTCCAATCCATTCTAGAGTGGCCTTTACCCAAAGGTCTTAAAGCCGTACAGAGATTTATTGGTTTTTCTAATTATTATAGGCGCTTTATTAAGGGCTATTCTTCCATTATTGCACCTATCACTAACATGACCAAACAGGGGGCTGATACTAAGAATTGGACTACTGAAGCTCTCCTTGCGTTCAAGACTCTCAAGGAGCTTTTCGCTTCCGCTCCAATTTTAGTTCACCCCGACACTTCTCTGCCTTTTTTACTTGAGGTAGACGCATCAGAGACTGGTTTAGGTGCTGTCCTATCTCAAAGGTTGGGTGTTGATAAACCATTACATCCATGTGGATTTTTCTCTAAAAAATTGACCGGTACTGAAAGCAGGTATGACATTGGTGACAGAGAATTACTAGCGGTTATCAAGGCTTTGAAAGAATGGAGACATTTATTGGAAGGTACATTACATCCTGTTACCATTCTGACAGACCACAAAAACTTGTCTTATATCGGAGAGGCCAAGCGTCTGTCCTCCAGGCAGGCTCGTTGGTCGTTGTTTCTTACCCATTTCAATTACGTTCTGACTTACAGACCTGGGTCAAAGAATTCTAAAGCCGATGCGCTATCTCGCCAATATGAACCCTCTGCTTCAGTTGAACCACTTTTGTCCTCCATTGTACCCAAATGCAATATTATTGCTAATACCAGTCTCAAAATTCATTCTCCGCTACTTGACCAGATCTTGAAGTCACAACATCTAGCTCCCGGAAACACTCCTGAGGGAAGAAACTTTGTTCCTCCTGAACTTCAACTGGAGCTCTTACAATGTTTTCATGAAAGTAAAATAGCTGGTCATCCTGGTATTCGCAAGACATACTCTCTGATATCCAAGGATTTCTGGTGGCCTTCACTTCGAAAAGATATTGAGGAGTTCGTCGCAGCTTGTGAGACTTGTGCCAAGACTAAACTACCTCATGCATCTCCATGTGGCCTGTTACACCCCTTGGACATTCCTGAGAAACCTTGGTCCTGTTTGTCCAGAGACTTTATCGTTGATTTGCCTGCTTCCAAGAGACAGACTGTTATTCTCACGGTGGTGGATAGATTTACTAAGATGGCCCATTTCGTGCCATTACCTAAACTTCCGACTTCTCCTGAATTGGCGGAGATTTTTGCGAGAGAGGTTTTTCGCCTACATGGGATTCCTTCAGAGATTGTTTCTGATAGAGGTTCTCAATTTGTCTCACGTTTCTGGAGATCCTTTTGTTCTCAAATGGGCATCAAATTGAACTTCTCCTCTGCCTATCACCCTCAGTCTAACGGAGCTGCTGAACGTACTAATCAAAAGATCGAACAGTATCTGCGTTGCTTTGTTTCCGAACACCAGGACGATTGGGTCGGTCTGATTCCTTGGGCGGAGTTCGCACACAATAACCTTGTTTGCGATTCAACTCGCTCTAGCCCTTTCTTCATGAACTATGGCTTTCATCCTTCGATTTTTCCTTCGGTTTCCTCTTCTCAGGGGATACCGTCGGTTGATGATCATGTCGCCAACCTGAAGAAATTATGGGATCAGACTCGGCAAATTCTATTACATAGTTCCTCGCTGTTCAAGAAACACGCTGACAAACATAGAAGAGCGGCTCCTGTTTTTGTTCCTGGGGATAGGGTATGGTTGAGTACTAAGAATATTCGCCTAAAAGTTCCATCTATGAAATTTGCTCCTCGCTACATAGGCCCTTACAGGGTTCTCACTCGTATCAATCCGGTTGCGTATCGCCTTGCTCTGCCACCTGCCTTACGCATTCCTAACTCTTTTCATGTCTCCTTGTTGAAACCTCTCATTTGCAACAAATTCTCCTCTAAGGTCTCCTCGCCTCGTCCTGTTCAGGTGGAGGGTCGGGAGGAGTACGAGGTCAGCTCCATCATTGATTCCAGAATTTCAAGGGGAAAATTGCAATATCTGGTCAACTGGAGGGGATATGGTCCTGAGGAGAGGAGTTGGGTACCTCAGGAGGACGTTCATGCTTCTCGCCTTCGCAGAGCATTTCACCTCCGCTTCCCATCTCGCCCCGGTTCATTCCGCCCGGTGGGCGTATCTGAGAGGGGGGGTACTGTCAGGGTACCTGAGGCCTCTACCTCTAAGGGAGGTAGAGACTTGGTGGTTTATCCGTCCAGGCGAGCTGTTTCCTCCGTTCCTCGCGGTTCATCCAGTCACTTAAACACCGGCCGCGAGGAATCCACGTCCTTTTCTAGCAGGACGCTCAATACGTGACGTCATGACGCTATCACGAGCAATCTGTCACTCAAGTGTCCGATATCCAATCGGTACTTGTCAGAGGCGTGATTTCCATCCAGAGCCAGGGTATTTAAGCTTACTCCTTACTTCAGCTCATTGCCCTGTCGTGGTTCTAGCTTGTCTAGTCACTCAGTGCTCTGGTATTCTAGTTTGCTCTATTGGTTTTGACTCGGCTCGTTGTACTACCCTGCTTCTCTGTTATCCCTTGACCCGGCTTGTCTCTCGCTTATCTGTCTTCTCGTTCCCTCGACCTCGGCTTGTCTCTGACTATTCTTTATTACTCTCGGTACGTTAGTCCGGCCATTCTAAGGCCCGGTATACGTACCTTTCCACTCTTTGTACTCTGCGTGTTGGATCCCTGTCCCGATCCTGACAGTTAAGAAGCAGCCAGCATAACGACTCTGCGAAAATGTCGAACAGTTTGGGGCTGCTACGAGAACCGAAAGTGAGTCATGTAGAGAAGTAGTATTTCTCACGCCATTTAATACAGTGTAAGTACCAGAGTGAGGGGTGCATGGGTAGTAATTTAAAAGCGTTTGTAATGTCCGTTTTGCTAAGCCAGGGTCGGTTACCAGATGATATGATGGACTGTATGGCGTCGTCGATGGTTACGTATTGAAGTGAAAATTTGTCTGCTGGAATGAGTGCGTTTATGCTAGGAACAAAAGAGGAGTGTGGTGCCGATAAATCAATAATTAGACGTTTTTTATTAGAATATTTGTGAATAGCAATACCAATGGAGTTAGTGCGCCAGGAAGAGAATGGTGAAGAGGTGAAGGGGCCTATCATGAACCCGTTTGTGATTTCCGAGGCAATGAGGGTGTCTGTGGAGACTGGGTCTAAACGTGCTGACTGGAGATTAGGGCATTCTAGTGTACCTGGGGGAATAGCTACTATACCCGTGAGAAACCGTTTAGTGAACCCTGTGGTGAGATAATCCACCAGATGCCTGCTAGGGTGAGACCTTAGATAAAAAAAACATGTTGTCGATGTTTATGTCGGTTAGTCATTTGTTTGGTGACAACCTGGCTGGGCACATGGTCTTTGTATGTGCCCTGAAACATATGGAGCAGATATGCAATAATCTACAGGCGCTGAAACTGCAGGAGCCTGCGTTGAAGTTATTGCACACCTGCGCCTTCCCTAGAAAGGAGATGGGCCTACCTAGCTTATCCCGAAGACCACCCGATGACTTGTTGTAGGGGGTGAAAGTGGAGTGAGGTGTGAAAGTAGAGTGAGAGGTGGGGGTGGAGGTGGTGGGATCTGCTTCGACTGGACATAAGTCCGCCATGTGGGATGTCGAGTTGCATATTGCACAAGCCGGGGGCCTGGGTCCAGCAAGGTGGCGACAGAACAGTTCTGTGTCCATCTGACCCCAGTTCATTGTAATATTGAACTGCTTCAGATGGGTCGCCGCCTTCGCTGACACTGACTTGTGGTAGTCTTAGAAAGAGGAGCCACCGTACTTGATGCCTAGATCCACCACCTTGTGCAGATAAAGGTCTAATTCTTCTCTCCTGTGGGGGTACACCGTGCAAATAACGTCTCGATATATCCTGAAGGCTATCACAAACTGGGGTATTGAGAATTTTTTATTAAGCCTGGGATCCCTTGTCTTGAGCACCACAGAAATGTCACCATAGTTGAAAGCCTTGTTCTCAAGAACATCCTGAGAGGCTATGAGCAGAGACACCAGACACACATCCTTCCCGTCTAGGATATCTTTCTTGATATAGTCAGGGACGGAGTGTGCTGGTGACTCAAATGGTGTAATGGCTGTGCCTGGTGCTGGGGGGGCATGTTGGTATGTCGGGTACAGCCGTGATAGGGACTGGGACTACCGTGATAGGGGCTGGGACTACCGTGGTAGTACCTGGGGAGGAGATGGAGCTCTCCACCTTAGATAGCCTGTTATTGAGGGTCTGTAGATTGGCCAAGATCTCTGCCAGGGTATCCTGGTTGGCCGTGCTGTAGCTTGGTGGTTGTCCTTGAGAGCTAGTGCCTGGCCTAGGCTCGGGGGCTTCGTGGGTAAGTAGCCTATAAAGTTCAGCCTTTCTGGCTGTGGCCGGAAAGGGGATTCCCCTGAGCCTAAGTTCGGCCGTAATTTTGGGAATAGTCCATGCTCTCAAAGACGTGGGGGTTGAAAGGGTGAGTGAATCGCCTGGAGACTCGGGTCTGGTTGGCGTGAACGGTATATCTTCTGTCAGTTCTTCAGTTGGCATTGGTTCTTGGGACATTCTAAAAAGGAATGATTATGTGAAGATATATTAGTGAGGGAGTAAGGAAGTTGGGGGTGTGTGGGGGGTGGAGTAAATGGAAGAACTGGACTGTAATGCTAGATGCCGAAGCAAAGAGTTTAACTGTTGAATGTTTGGGTAGGTGAGGCCCTGCTAATGCCAAGTGGCGGTGAGAGGCTCTACCTATGATTTGGCTTATGACGTAGTTGCCACAGATGTGGTGGCGGGATGTTTACCTCTCGGTGACAGTAAAGAGAGATCAAAACGTGTGGCCGTGACAGGTGAGGCCCTGACTAGAGCCCTATAGTAGGGCATGAGAGGATCTAACTATGATTTGGGCGTGGGGCCGTACCTCCGTGTTGAGGTGGGGTGGGGATGGATGACCTCGCGGGATAGAATTTCCTAATAGGGTGAGCTAAGGCATTGGCCTAGACCCTGTAGCCAGTTCGATTGTATACTAAAGGGTATAATGCATGGACTGGAGTGGTGTGTGGATACTAACCTTGACTGGACGCAAATGGTCTCTGGAACCTTTTGGTAGTTTAAATGTAGTGAGTCTTGTCTTCTTGTTGTCCTCAAGGAAGAATCCTGGGGATTTAAGACAGATGTTGATGTATTTATGCGTATCGTGGTGGCGTATGATTTGTATTTTGTTAGGGGCGCCACGTGTGATCCTGCGTTGAGGGATCTGGAAGGTTTATTGTGTGTGAATGGGATGATTTAGATATTTTAGAGAAGGCTGAATGAGGCCTTGGGTTGGACAATGGACGTATTTGGGAAGGGCGTAAGTACCTGAAGGTATGGCTGAGTACCGGGTCAGGATTTGGTGTTTATTCCAGAGCCTGAAGGCCGTATGACCGTATGTCTGGGTAGAAGAAAATAAAGAGTTAACATACCGTGGGCGTAAGCCTTTGAAAAAGTAGTAATGAAACAATGAGACCACGTGAGGTCTTGTATGAACAGTTGTAAGTAGAAATAGAGAACTATACCTTGGTTAGACGTACAGAAATGTTGTTTAGACGTAGTAGGTTTTAACAGTGTTGGACCGGTGGAAGCCTAGGTTAATACTGGAGCTTAAGGATTAACCGAAGAAAATTTTCATAGTTAACAACAGATGTGATGGTATGTAATCAAATTTAATAGTTTAAATGAATTTTTTGGCTTAGACCATGATGACTCAAAGTGATGAAATACCGTACCTGTTCCTGTAATAAAAGACCTTGAAACTAACAACTTTAGCTCAGAAAGCGAGAAACCGATGCACTCTGTAAAAAATATGTGGCGCCGTGATTATATGAGAAAAGCTTAGTACAGATGTTTAATGTACCGGGTGTTATGTTTAGACAAAGTATTTATTTATATATGTGACGTATGGCAGTGTGTTACATGGTTTAAAAATGATGTAGTGTTATAAGTTAAATATATGTATAGAACCGTAAGTTTATAATAGCAGTGGACGTTTTTTAGGTTAGTAAAATAAATAAAGCTGGTTAACATTGATAGAAAATCAAAAGGCTGGTATTTAAAAAAGTTAAATATAACACCAAACAGATGAGTAGGTATCAAATAGTAACTGAACAGGGAATATACATAAAAGCAGGTAGAATTCGTGTAAAATAGGCCTAAGTGCATACTGTAGCCTATTTCAATAAGATCTAACCTATGTGTTAGAGCATAGTGTTCGTACTTAAAACATACAAAATAAAGTGGTCCTGGGTGACCGACCGTAATAAGAGAATACCGGTAATAATATTGTGTATATACTTCATAAGCTTTTCAGGCCTTTTAACATATATCTCATTAATTATGGGAAGATATTTTTACATATGAAGACATTAACAATCATCTGTTCCTTTGCAGATCTTAAAATTAGGTAAATACAACCTCAGATGAACAACAGTCATGATTTATTGAACATAAGAAAAAACAAAAAAACGATCAAATGACTGTACTTCTCTACGATCAATAGTTCAATATCCCATAATTAATTTTTAAATATACAAAATGTTTAATAACAATTAAAGTTAGAATGAATCAGAGAGGATTTCCACATAATAAAACTAAATATTAAAAAAATAGCAAACAGTTAAAAATATTTTGATATCCAGTGCCATAGGGTATGGAAGAACTTTTTTCAAAGCCTTAATTTTTATTTTCTGTCTTACTTGACATGAAAACAAGAACAATATTGTATATTAATAATGCCATTGTTCGCAAGTAAATAATCTTTTTTGCATATACAGATAGAAATGAACCATAGTTAGTAATTCAGTGAATATAGAGCCTATTGCTTAGACATTTTGTGCTACTAAATGTGTTATCTTCAAAATTGTTCTATATATATATATATATATATATACACACACATTTTTATTGTATAAAGAAACTAGCAATTATATAACACATCATTTTTGTGTGTTAAGGTCAGTTATGCATGATATTTATTTCCATTTTCACTTTTTTTTTGTGAAGCAGACAAATTTACCATAAGAGAATATGATTTCAAGGCCAGACATGTTTGTGTATTTGTTTCATTGTTCTCAACAGACAAATATTTCCCATCATTATTCTGAATGAAATACTATGGAGGCCATGATTTATTAACCTAGCTGTATATCATTCAGTTAAGCCTGATCATGCAGTGCCTTAATGTTTTGTTTTTAAATACATTATAGGACTGTTGTTCATTACTTCTAGTTTCTTATTCTCACACAATTAAAGGGACCAAAACAGCTTTAGCTTAATGAAGTGGTTTTGGTGTATAGATCATGTAGTTTCACTACACAATTCTCTGTCATTTAAGAGTTAAATAATTTTGTTTGTGCAGCCCTTGTCATACCTCCCCATGTATGAGCCTCAGATAGCCTCCCTAAACATTTCCTTTATTGCATAGTATGTTTAATTTAGAAGTTTTTATCTTGTGCTCTGTTAAAAGCTTGCCTGAGACTGCATGAGTGTAATTAAAGTTAATTAAAGGAGCAAGAGACAAGAATTGCATATATACTATACTGTAAGATCTGATAGAAGATTAAATTGTTTCTACATGAAGGCTATGTGAGTCTCAGCCAGGGAGATCTGGCTAGGGCTACATAAATAGAAAAGTGAACTCCAAAATAGCAGAGAATTGAGCAGTAAGATAGCAGGAGCATGATCTATACACCAAAACTGCTTAATTCAGCATTTGACAGCCTTGTGCAAGAGACATTTGGGGGCTTTTGCACTTATTGGAATTAATACCAATATCAGTGGTTTATCTGTGACTCACCCTGACAAATTCTGTTGTATTTTCTTTGCCGGAACATGCATTTTTAGTGAATAACGATAGTTTTCATAAAAAAGGCACCTTAGAAAATGCAAAATAAATGAATAAATAAATGAATAAACTGGTTATATTTCCTATGGTGTACATGATAATCATTATTTTACAAATATTTCCAAAACGCAGATGCTTTCAAATTAAATATAAGTTCAGTTTTCCAAGAAAGCAACATTTAGAATTCTCTACCAGTGGTTTTATCTAAAAAAATGACAAGTAACAATTAGTAGATATCATAATTTTCTTATACTTCATACCATCTTGTAGTTCATGGAGAATATACACAGGAATAAAAGATCTAATGAAAAAAATAATATATATAAATAGATATTTTAAACTACACACAATTCTGATTTCACAGTAAGAAATGTATATAATTTAATAATATATGTATAATGCTGCCCTGTCTCTTAATACAGAAACAAATTACAATAAAAATAATAAACATAAAAAATTGCACCAAAGGAACATACAATACAGAGACAAGGCCGCTTATTTATGGTTTCAAATAATGGGTCTTATGCTAGAGTCTATATTTTGGGGAGGCAGAAGTAAGCTACCCAACCCTTATGATTGTGTTACTTATGGAAATGGTAATAGCTTCAGAGCAATTGACTACTCATTTGAAATAGGGAGCTTTCACCTTTCACATGTGTTCATTTACTCCATATAAAAAGGGACAGTATAGTCACCAGAACTACTACAGCTAAATGTAGTGGTTCTGGTTTCGAAAACTGCCGCTGCAGACTGAGCACTATTAATACTGCCTTTTCAGATAACGTTTAGATATATATTAAACCGATAATTCTGAGCTCCATTTATATATTTCTGCAATTTCACTCTTAAAAAGCCTGAAATATTATGATTGTTTTGTACAATAATGGAAAAAGTCACAATCTCAAAATGAAAAACAAAAAACTTCAAAATTGTAACATTTAGATATGTTTGTCAGTTAACAGCTTGACTAAAATGCTTTGCATGCATTTAAACAACCACGCATTTTCATATTTTTTAATCGTTAAAAAAACCTGCATTGATTTCCATTCTTGCCACTCTGTTGCACCTTTACCAGAACAGATCATGTTTGATGTTCTGTGCTTAAACACTCTTGCTGCAGCAATCTGTATATGCAGTTTCTATTTATGTGCTTACTATACATCTGTGAAGAAAGAGAGAGAATAAAATGAGGGAGACCCAGAGAATGTAGAGAAACATGGCTACAGGGGACATGAATACTTTGGGGACATGACTAGGAAGAGAAACAGACACGGCTGCGTGGTGACAATAATGGGCATGAAGAGACAAATTAATTGGACTTTGGTTGTGGGTGGGAAAATGTGCCTATTAGTTTGCAAAAATGGCTACAATATCGCTTAGCCTAATGGGTTGTCAAAACTAGATTATTATATCTGTATTAAAAAAAAGTAAATGAGATTGTTTTCCACTTTTGCTTGTATTAATGAACAAAGGGCAGCAGCAGCAGGCATTTTAAGCTGGGAAAAAGTATATATATATTTTTTTAAATTAAAAGAACAAGTCAGTGTGCAGTTAATGAGCCACTCACCAGAACAAAGCCAGAACAAAGCTTTCCCACACATTTAGTGTGCAGTGTGAGTGACCGTTCTTCAGTGTGGAGAAAAACAGTGCCCTATCAGCTTTTCCAAAATGTGCCTATGGAGGTAGTCATAACACAAGAATCAGCCAGGCAGGCAAAACCAACGCAATTTTTTTTTTAATTATTATTATTATAAATCCATAAAATCAAAACATCTTATTAACAAAACCAATTCATAAAACAAAACAGGGTAATTTGGCAACTTAGCACTTACAAAAATAGATTGTTTAAACTGAGTAATTTTATAGAACTTGTAACTGTTAACAATATCTAATAAGTTAAACTGCAGTCCTAATGATGGGCATGATGGTAGTGGCTCAGGAGTGGTCATTACTTCAATCGCATGGAGTGAGTACAGGGTCTCACAGAAGAGGTAAAAAACAAAAAAACATTGGTTAATCTCATCATGAATTTCATAATCACTCAAAGTCACTTGGGCTTTGAAGAAGATGTACCATTTCTTTATTATAATGATGTATGGCAGTAACCTAACCACGTAAACAGTCTTACACTAGGATCACTTAGACTATCTCTATATTTTACTCAGATTCTAGGTAACTGGCACTAGCCATGGCTAGGCACAGCAGTAACCACCAGTCTCACACTAAGATCAATAAACAATTAAACAGTTTATTTCTATTTAACGCTAATACTCAGTGTAAGTGACACTGGAAGGGGCGAAGTACAGCAGTAACCACCAATCTTACACAAGGATAAAATATACAAATAAACAGGCTATATACCTCCCATTCAAAGTTGGTGTAAGTTGCACAGGCAATGACTAAGCCCAGCAGTGACCTGACCAGTCCTTACATTAGGATTCAATCTGTCTCATACTGGCAGGCTACACAAAGCAGAAATCTAACCAGTATCAAACCAGGATAAATAAACCAGGCTAAATCATACTCCCACACAGGCACACCAATGGTAAAACCAGGACTGAGTGTCTGCATGTCTCCCTCTCATAATGTATTTGATATAAAGAAACAAGGCACAGTGCTTCACTGCTTGCACACACTGGATTGAACACACTCAAAGAAATCTAAATATGATGTGTTTTTCTCCAAACATTTTACAGAAATAAAAACTCTATTCTAAATTCCCTCTGAAACTTGTTTCAACTGCCTCTAGCAGTACCTGAGGTGGTAACTTGTCTTCCTTGCATGGTAATTTGTATTCCTTTCAGGATCTCCCTAAACAAAGAAACAGGTCTAAGTAGGAGGGGTAGGGTTAGGGTTAGGGCTAGGGGTAGGGTTAGGGTTAGGGCTAGGGGTAGGGTTGGGGTTAGATTCCTGTCATCATTTCCTTAATTTCCCCTCCCTCTCCTGTTTTGCCACTTTTCAGAAATCCAAAGCAGTTCAGCACTTCCGAAATTCGGCAATTCAGCACGGCACTTCCAAAATTCGGCACTTGTGAAATATACTGTGCTCTAGTTACTATATTATCATAAAATGTTATTTTTTGGTGTATTTTATGCTGTGATCTTCCAATGACATAAAACAATGACTATAGCACTTCTTTTTCTTTCGAAATATTATTTTTTTTGCCAATGTTCACCCTTTTTCTTTCCCAGTTTTAGTAGGTAACCTCTAACATGTCACTAACCCCCAATTATTCCTACACTATAAGTCTTCTATTATTATTATTATTATTATTATTATTATTATTATTATTATATGATTTTCTCACAAGCAATCACTTAAAAAAAAAAAGGTTATAGTGTGCAATCTGTAACAGTCTGTCTATGGAGCAATGTGCTCAAGTATCTATTATATACAGATTCCTCGGTATTATAGGTATCTCCTTCCTTCCCAACATGTCTACTTAGAGTAGAATACAAAAACACACAAAACAGAAAGAAAGGGTGCGCCTAAATCACATAAAAATATACATATAAGTCCAAAACCTTATCATAAGTCCAAAGTAATATGAAAATAAGGAGGATACTTGGAAATGAAGGTAGTCTTTATGGATTTACACTTGTAATTCAGTGGAGATATGTGGAGAGAAAACAGAAGACAAGATCCCAATGGTACAGTATGTCAACAGGATAAAATAATAATAATATTTATTCGGTTATTCAAGAGAAGATGTAACAATAGTGTGACGAGACCAATTTCGCCACATTGCATTGGAGGAGCCTGGTTGCCCGCCTGCTGCCTTTGGACTATGGACCAGACATTAAAATACTTATTTGCCCTGCAGAAAGGCTTATTCGTGCCTTATTACTACCGATTGCACGGCCACCTGGGATCTGGAGTGTGCCGCCAATTGACCACCCTGAAGCTGCGGTTAACCGCAGCTTAATTGACGAAGGCAGGGTGGTCTTTGTTCGTCGACCGAACACGTGGCGGCGGCCATTTTACAAGTCCCGTACGGCCAGCGATGTTCGGCACCTAAACTATGGAACTATAAACGGACACTTATTTGCACGAACACCGCTGAGCCGTCCGTCTCCTGGTTCCTATTCGTGGGGATGTAGCCGAACAGCCGTTCATACAGTAGTTGTTTCATGTGAACTGTGGTAACCCAGATAGCTATGCCATGGAGCCTATTCGTGTGATTAAAGACTTTGGCTCCATGGCGATTAAACTGTATTCGTGTGGTCTGGGTGCAATTCACCTAATAATGTGCACCCAGACCTGAGCTATCTGGGGATATGTAACATGTCTGTGTTTAATGTAATAAAAGTAACTTTATATATTTTAAAGCACAATACTGTATTTAGGCCCCCACATGTGTAATGGAGTTTTGTCTTTGTCCTGGGAGATAATTGGATTACTTCTCCAATTATCTCCAGGGCAGAAGGGAGGAAGCCAGGATGCATTGTGGGGATGTTTTACTTCTGTTTGAGCCAGATTAAAATGCTGCCAGCCAGGGGAACAAAAGATACTTTTACTAACTTTTGAACCCCTGGTCTGATTCATGCCATTTTTTTAATATGTTGTTCCCCTGAATGGATTGATTGTGGGTATGTATTTTTATGTGAATGTGATGTATGGTTTTAGAGTTATGAAAGTTGGGTAAAAAGTATGTTTTAACTGCATGTATAATTGAATTTCCTCTCAGGATAAGGGGAGGGATTATGTGGGATGTAACTGATGTGTGAGTGGTTGTTTTATATCTCCCTGTGGGCGGACCTGTATTTGTAACAACTGCAATAAAAACCAGGCTGGGTGTGCCAGAACCTCAGACCACTGCTTGACCCTCAACACAGAGCCTCGTCTCGTTCTTGGGGAGATTCACTGTATGCTGTTGGAGATTGATTGCCAGGAGTGTAAGCTGATGTATGCTTTTCCTGTTCGTCTGCGAGCAGCTATTCAAGAGGTTCCAGTTTGGAGTGCTATTTTGTATCCAGTTCGGGAGTTTGGGGTTCTGCAGTAGCTGTGTCTGTCTCTCAGAAAAGGGGCATATCGCCTAAACGGATTTTAACCCCTTGTCTGCTGACACGGTCCATTACAAATGGTGTCAAGCGGCGGGATCGTTCCTACAGCCAGAAGGACAGCTACAGACACCAGTTCTTTGGATTGTACAATTTGAGGGCAACGCATGTCCCAGTACAGTGACCCTAAAAGCAACAGAATGGAACCAGCAGTGGAGTACAGATACTCTATGAGAGAGTATGACCGTATGATGTGGTTGCGGCTGAACTTCTTTGGACCCAATCCAGCTGAGAAATGTGTGCAGTCCATGAGGAACCTAGTGTTCAAGAATCTGCAACACTGGGCAGAAAGAGAAGGTCAGCTGTCACGTTGGCAGGAACTCCAGCGGCAGGTACTGCAGGGAATTGGGAGCCCAGTCTCCATTCCCCAGCGGCAGGCTGAGTTACAGGGGGCAGAGGTAGTTGTTCCTGCCCCCCAGCAGCAGAGTGATATGCCGGGAAGGCAGTGTGAAGTGCAGGGAGAGGAGAGCAGTGTCCTCCCTCCCCAGCGGCAGCGTGATTTTTTGGGAATTGGGAGCCCAGTCTCCATTCCACAGCGGCAGTGTGATTTGCCGGGAATTGGGAGCCCAGTCTCCATTCCCCAGCGGCAGTGTGACGTGCCGGGAATTGGGAGCCCAGTCTCCATTCTCCAGCGGCAGTGTGATTTGTTGGTAATTGGGAGCCCAGTCTCCAGTCCCCAGCGGCAGAGTATCCAGCAGGGAATAGAGAGCCCAGTCTCCTTTCCCCAGCAGCAGGACTCTGTGTTGGGAGGAGAGACAGTCGGTCTCCCTCCGCAAAGATTGGAAGTATGTATGGGAGAGGAGCTTGTTACCACCTCTCCCCAGCGGCGGATCATTAATGGGCAGGGAATAGAGAGCTCAGTCTCCATTCCCCAGCGGCAGAGTGTTCTATCTGGAGAGGAGCTTGTTACCCCCTCTCCCCAACGACAGCTTAATGTACCAGGGGGAGACTGTAAACCCCCCACCGGTGCAGATGGGACCGTTGTCTCTGCACTCACCACGCAGGGGGTAGGGACGGTCGGTCCTACCCCCTCATGACAGAGCTGTGTATCCAAGGGGGAGACAGTCCATCTCCAGCAACCAGGCTCCAACCAGACTACTCCGGTGGTAGTGCTGGCACCAGGACAGAGTACCGCTGGTCTCTGTCCACTCAGCAACCCACCAAGGCAGCCTACCAGTCCCCTACACAGCCGTGGTGAGGCACCTGGACATGGACAAACTTCTCCTCTACCCAGGTGTAGTAACCATTTATTGTGGGTGGGGTGTACTGTTTTTTCTGCTTTGTGGGTGGGCTGCTGGACTAACAAGGGCACTGACCGGCAGGAGGTCAGGTACCCTGTTAGTCTTTTTGGAAAGGGGGAGAGATGTGACAAGACCAATCTCGCCACATTGCATTGGAGGAGACTGGTTGCCCGCCTGCTGCCTTTGGACTATGGACCAGACATTAAAATACTTATTTGCCCTGCAGAAAGGCTTATTCGTGCCTTCTCTGCCGGGGTGTTCGGTAGATTTTATCTACCAAACAAACTACCGATTGCACGGCCACCTGGGAGCTGGGGTGTGCCACCAATTGACCACCCTGAAGCTGCGGTTAACCGCAGCTTAATTGATGAAGGCAGGGTGTTCCTTGTTCATCGACCGAACACGTGGCGGTGGCCATTTTACAAGTCCCGTACGGCCAGCTGTGTTCGGCACCTAAACTATGGAACTATAAACGGACAATTATTTGCACGAACACCGCTGAGCCGTCCGTCTCCTGGTTCCTATTCGTGGGGATGTAGCCGAACAGCCGTTCATACAGTAGTTGTTTCATGTGAACTGTGGTAACCCAGATAGCTATGCCATAGAGCCTATTCGTATGATTAAAGACTTTGGCTCCATGGCGATTAAACTGTATTTGTGTGGTCTGGGTGCCATTCACCTAATAATGTGCACCCAGACCTGAGCTATCTGGGGATATGTAACATGTCTGTGTTTAATGTAATAAAAGTAACTTTATATATTTTAAAGCATAATACTGTATTTAGGCCCCACATGTGTAATGGAGTTTTGTCTTTGTCCTGGGAGATAATTGGATTACTTCTCCAATTATCTCCAGGGCAGAAGGGAGGAAGCCAGGATGCATTGTGGGGATGTTTTACTTCTGTTTGAGCCAGATTAAAATGCTGCCAGCCAGGGGAACAAAAGATACTTTTACTAACTTTTGAACCCCTGGTCTGATTCATGCCATTTTTTAATATGTTGTTCCCCTGAATGGATTGATTGTGGATATGTATTTTTATGTGAATGTGATGTATGGTTTTAGAGTTATGACTGTGCGTTTCTAGCTGTCCGCGTTTGGTACGCTTTTGCTGGTACACTCTCCTAGCTTATTCCGTAGCCTTAGAGGGTTATCCCTTAGGTGAACAGTGCTGCTTGGGGTGCTATATACATGGTAGCCCCTCACTGTCTAATTCCCGGTTCACCGGTTTGGGTCTGTCGCCCTAAGGCGTATCTTCCCAACAGCAGCTTGCGGTTCTAAGTGATGGGTTGGTCGTATGGGAGGTTGCCTGTGCATCTCAGATTCGGGGGGGTCCCCCCGTTTTACTTTGCATCTGTCTACCTACTGCAGGTGCGTTATTCCGGGTGGTTCGCATTTGCTTTGGGTTCTTACCATTTGCCGGGAGTCGAGTGATCTCGTTTCTCAAACCTTTCTGTGTGCTACCATCTAACTCAAGTTGTCCGTCCTGGTTAGCTCCAGGTCCTGGTGGTGTGTGAAATTTGTCCGTGTGGGTGTTATGTCTTTCAGTCGTCAGTTCTGGTCGAGGGGAAAACTGTCTGTAGTCTGTGTGTGAGTAGCTGGCAGGGCATGTCTGTGCTTATGGGGAGTAGAGTATGTGTCATGATGCTCTGCTTGTTTCAGCTATGTTGGCTGCAATCCCATCAGCCACGTATGTGGTCCATGGATACCAGATCAATGCACACCGCTCCGGTCTCCTGTGTAGGTCGGCCGTCAGGGTTTCCATTGAGTGTATGTCCTCTACTGCCGCCACCCACTACATCAAGGTGGGCGCACTTGGCTGTTTCCACATCTTTGGGATGAGAGATTTGGCAGCATTGAGCAGCGGCAGTGGCAGGGATTTTTTGTATACTTTCAGTGGGCTACGGGTGTGGTGCAAAAGCATCGTTAAGGGTGCCAGGGGGGTATCAGAGCCTGTGATTTTGTTGATCTCTCCTCTAATCTGTTCCCAGTATGGGGCGATTACAGGGCATGTCCACCACATGTGGATATAAGTGCCGGATTCTGTGCCGCATCGCCAGCATATGTCTGACGTAGTGCCGTGCATGCGGTGCAGTGTCGGGAGTTCTATACCAGCGTGTTAGTACTTTATAGTTTAATTCTTGAAATTCCGAGCTAATAGAGCATTTATGAGTGAGGGTGTAGATCTTATCCCATTCTTGTGCTGTGAGTGTCTCTCCCGCGTCCCTCTCCCAGTGGTCCTTGAGTCAAGGGGGGTGTTTAGGTCACCAACCACAATCAGAAGGCCGTCCCTAAATTTGTTTAGTAAGGCTAGTGTCTTAGTTAAGATGTGCAAATGTGTAGGTGTTCTGTGCAATGGTACCTTTGACAAATATGTATATACCCCCAGGGTCTGACTTCTGCTCCATACAAACGAATGGGACTTTACTGGAGAGTAGGATTGCTACTCCGGCCTTCTTCCCATCTGGGTGATTAGCATAAAATCCGTGGGGTAACGCCCATTTCTCACGGTCGGCGCTTCTGCTTCTGCTCCCTGAAAGTGAGTTTCCTGTAGAAACGCCACTGAGGCGTGCTCTTCCCACAGTGTGCGGAGTAGTTGGGACCTCTTCTTGGGGATGTTTAGGCCTCTAACATTTTTAGACCATAGGGTCAGTGGTGTCGGCTTATAGTTAGAGCCCATCGCTATCAGCGTTATGTGAGGGGTGTGTGTGAATATGTGTGTGTCAGTGTTTGGGGAGTGTAGGGGTTAAGCCTGTCTGGTGTCAGGGGAGGGGGAAAGTCTGTCAGAAAGTAAGGCAACTGTGACTTGCCTCAGTTTTTGTCGCCCTCTGGTGTCTGATACCCTTGGGGTGAGTCACCTCGGTGGCTCCCGAGTGTATATACAACGTGAGTCAGTTACTTGGGGTATGTGGTCCTTCTGGTCTAGGTCGTTCAGTAATGTCGTGACGAGCCATTTCCTTGGCTCCCAGCTCACCTATCGTATAGTTTTGTAGATCTATCCTATTATGCTTCCACCCCGGAAACCCCACCCGCCATTGTCGTCCCACCTTGTCGTGGCCTACGTGTGAACTATCTGGCTCGGGCCCCTAGCTTCTAGGTTGCAACTGTCTCTATACATGCATTACAGCACCTAGGCAATACTTTTCAAACATTATAAACCATATAACAATCATAAAAACAGTTGTGCAACATGCCCCTCCCCTTACCTCCCCCAAGGAGTCTTCCGTTACCCCTCTTAGGTGGCACCAATTTGTGCCTGAAAGATCCTTGGCTGTCCAGAAGGTGCTTAAACCCTTGCTGTCGGTTGGGCCAGACTTGTGTATGGGGAGTTAATCCTCTTTGTGGAGAGTACAACCCTGGTATGGTGGCAGTCCCTTGGCCCCCACATCCCGCCCTCCCAAAGGTGGCTAGTGTTCCCAGGACCATGGCAGCTGGACGAGTCCTAGCGTGGTATTTCCATGCAAAGTCTGTCCCATGGGGGCCCCCCACCCCTAGGCTGTGAGGCTCAGGCTGGGCCATCCCCTGTTAGTGTGGTGCGGGTCTCGGTGTTACAGGCCTATGCCAGGGAGTCAAGTAAATACAGAGATGTGTCGTGGATCGACCAGATGCGTGTGGGTTATGCCATTGCATGGTGTCCGACTCCCAAGAGTGCGTCCGGCGGTTGGTGGTAAGGCCTTCATAGATGTTGCATGGTATCATTCAGTATTGGCTGGGGGGTTCGTTGGTGTGGCGGCAGGTCTGCGGTTGGGGTAGTCGAATGGGAGAGAGGGGGCCAGGACCGTGGGATTCCATTATTCTTCGTGGCTGTCCGGGTCACCCCGCCGGAACCCTCCACCAGTGAGGCCCGTGCCTGGCCTTTCGCTGGTGGCTCGTGAATGCTGTGGTTGTCGCTCCAGGATCCAGACTAGCGGCTCGTAAGAAGCGTTGTACACCTGCCGGCCAACGGATAATATGCCAGGTGGAGCCCACCTTCGCCTGCAGGCTGAAGGGGAAGCCCCATTTGTATGGAATCCTCCGCTCTCTGAGAATGACGGTTACTGGACGCAACGCCCTCCTGGCCTCCAGCGTGAGCACGGAGAGATCTTGGTAAAGCGAGACCTGGCCGTCTCTAAAGGCGATGTTCTGCTGATTTCTCGCCACTCTCATGATGTCATCCTTTAAGGCGTAAGAGAGCAGGCAGCATATCACGTCTCTTGGTGGCCCCTCCAAGGACAAGGGACGCAGCGCCCTATGGGCTCGTTCAATGCCGTAATCTTCTGGGGCTCTGTCTCCCAGAATATGGGTAAACAGTTCTGTCAGGAGTTCTGGCAGCGTTTCCTCCGCATTTTTAGGGATGCCCCTTATGCGGATATTGTTTCTCTGTCCGCGGTTGTCCAGGTCTTCCAGTTGTCTCCTAATATCCAGTAGGATGTTGCCCTGTCTGGAGGTGGCAGTGTCAGTGGCTTGTTGGTGCTGCACAGTCTGAGCTCTGTCTGCTTCTAGGGCCTCCACCCTGTGTTCAAGGGCTGTCAGATCTTTCCTCACCTCCATAACTTCCTCCCTGATTGCGGTCCTGATTTCTGCCAGCATCTCAGTCTTGTCCGCTCGAGACAGCATATTGGCAGTGATCTTGGCCACATCCGACGCAATTTGGGAGAGTTATTCTCCTCTGGGCGAGCCCTGTGTCTGGCTGTCACTGCTGCTAGCTCCAGAGACTGGCCGGCGCCATTTTGGCTGTGGCCGGCACGGACCGCGTGTCTTGCGGCGTGCACACATAGCCGTCCATGGGGCCCGAGGGGCGACCTGGCAAACCGGCTTGCGAGGGACCCGGCGTGTGGGGTCTCCTGGATTTACCCATCTCAGGTCGATTAGAGCACGTTGATGGGTGCTAGTGTGAGCTGGGGCCGCGGAGCAGGTACGAGATGCATCCTACTCCATTCCCATTCAGGCCACGCCCCTTTCTTTCTGTTTTGTGTGTTTCTGTATTCTACCTACTACAAGGGGATTAGGGGATCTCCCCTTTTTAAGGTGTGCAGCCGTTTGTATACTATATATTTTTCTGTGGCAATTTAGCGCTGATTCTCCTCATTGCTCTTTCCAATGTATACTTAGAGTGTACAGGGAGTGCAGATTTATTAGGCAAGTTGTATTTTTGAGGATTAATTTTATTATTGAACAACAACCATGTTCTCAATGAACCCAAAAAACGCATTAATATCAAAGCTGAATATTTTTGGAAGTAGTTTTTAGTTTGTTTTTAGTTTTAGCTATTTTAGGGGGATATCTGTGTGTGCAGGTGACTATTACTGTGCATAATTATTAGGCAACTTTACAAAAAACAAATATATACCCATTTCAATTATTTAATTTTACCAGTGAAACCAATATAACATCTCAACATTCACAAATATACATTTCTGACATTCAAAAACAAAACAAAAACAAATCAGTGACCAATATATCCACCTTTCTTTGCAAGGACACTCAAAAGCCTGCCATCCATGGATTATGTCAGTGTTTTGATCTGTTCACCATCAACATTGCGTGCAGAAGCAACCACAGCCTCCCAGACACTGTTCAGAGAGGTGTACTGTTTTCCCTCCTTGTAAATCTCACATTTGATGATGGACCACAGGTTCTTAATGGGGTTCAGATCAGGTGAACAAGGAGGCCATGTCATTAGATTTTCTTCTTTTATACCCTTTCTTGCCAGCCACGCTGTGGAGTACTTGGACGCGTGTGATGGAGCATTGTCCTGCATGAAAATCATGTTTTTCTTGAAGGATGCAGACTTCTTCCTGTACCACTGCTTGAAGAAGGTGTCTTCCAGAAACTGGCAGTAGGACTGGGAGTTGAGCTTGACTCCATCCTCAACCCGAAAAGGCCCCACAAGCTCATCTTTGATGATACCAGCCCAAACCAATACTCCACCTCCACCTTGCTGGCGTCTGAGTCGGACTGGAGCTCTCTGCCCTTTACCAATCCAGCCACGGGCCCATCCATCTGGCGCTTCAAGACTCACTCTCATTTCATCAGTCCATAAAACCTTAGAAAAATCAGTCTTGAGATATTTCTTGGCCCAGTCTTGACGTTTCAGCTTGTGTGTCTTGTTCAGTGGTGGTCGTCTTTCAGCCTTTCTTACCTTGGCCATGTCTCTGAGTATTGCACACCTTGTGCTTTTGGGCACTCCAGTGATGTTGCAGCTCTGAAATATGGCCAAACTGGTGGCAAGTGGCATCTTGACAGCTGCACGCTTGACTTTTCTCAGTTCATGGGCAGTTATTTTGCGCCTTGGTTTTTCCACACGCTTCTTGCGACCCTGTTGACTATTTTGAATGAAACGCTTGATTGTTCGATGATCACGCTTCAGAAGCTTTGCAATTTTAAGAGTGCTGCATCCCTCTGCAAGATATCTCACTATTTTTGACTTTTCTGAGCCTGTCAAGTCCTTCTTTTGACCCATTTTGCCAAAGGAAAGGAAGTTGCCTAATAATTATACACACCTGATATAGGGTGTTGATGTCATTAGACCACACCCCTTCTCATTACAGAGATGCACATCACCTAATATGCTTAATTGGTAGTAGGCTTTCGAGCCTATACAGCTTGGAGTAAGACAACATGCATAAAGAGGATGATGTGGTCAAAATACTCATTTGCCTAATAATTCTGCACTCCCTGTATACTAGATTTCATCTTGCATTAGATAAATAGACTGATTAACCTACTGTGTATCTATATATGAACATTATGCTACCTTGCAAATCAGACACACAAACAGTCTAATGATGCATATACATCTAATAACCCCTGCTTTACAGTGTTAACTACTTTAAAAGTCCCACAGGCGCTAGACACTCTGCTCTAGACATCCTACCCCACTGACATGCATTGTATTCTGCTGACAGTGAACAGATTCGGTAACATTGAATTAAAGCTAAAAATAGTTCTATCTTACTTGTAGGCAGCAGCAAGATAAAAGGGCTCAATTACATTAGAACAATTCACTGAAAAACATCCATACAATTAAACTCAAACCCTTGATTCTTTAAAAAAAACCTGCTGCCAGAATCTTCACTAAGGTAGCAAAGACTGGTAATCAAATGAACACATTTCCAAGAAATTGCAAAGAAAAATCCTAATACATGTTAAGAATGCTATTCTAACTACTATGATTTTTTCTTTTCAAAATGTATTGTTTTTCTTCAGACACATAATGAAATGTTATTGTTTACAGGGTATGAGTCCAGCTTTAGACCAATTTGTTTGCTGTTCATGTATGTAATGCAATACCCGGAGGTCCCACTCGGCTGTTTTTAATTCATTTAATACAGTTCCCCAGTAAAATATAACTCTAAACAGTTTAATTATTTCAAAATACTTTTCATTATATTATCATATTAATAGACTTTAGATAGCCATTTAATAAATGTGTGCATCATGCTAATATAGTTAATGTCTTAAAGGTATTATTCAGATATTGACACGTGTAAGGTGTCAATTATGCCCTAACAGGCTATGTTGGGTGGATTCTTTATTCATCTTCCTTGGGTTTTTTTTCTCTTTCTCTCCCAGACAACCTATTTTTTTGATCCAATATTATTACAGTCAGTTTTCTATGAAAGAAAGATTACTGAACTCCAGAAAAGCACCTGGTGTGACCATAATGCACTGTTTATACAATAAACATAGTGGTTCTTTAGACTTATAGAAACTACAAAAAAAATCAATGGTACATCATGATTGGCTGTGACATTTCGTGATCTGGGCAGACCTTATCACAAAACATGGTGTTTTAGTGCAAACATAAGTATCATATTTTATATCTATTTTATTTTTTGCTTACACATTTTAATGTGTTACCTATATATATATATATATATAAAATAAGGGGTATAGCCTCTGTGAAATTGTTCTAAGTACTTATTTGTTATCAGCAGTGCGGATAAAATTGAAATGATTGATAGAGTTACCATAAGGACATTGGTGAAGCCTTCTATTTTTATGTTGATAAGATCCGGCAAAGGGAATTTTTAATCTTTTATTTCTTTTTATTCTGCAGCTGTGGGCTGCTCACCAAGTCAACATAGTTGAGCCAAAATAATTAACACTTTGCTCTTAATTCAGAATCAGAGTAATTTGCATAAATATAAATTGTTCAGTAAAGAGTTATGATTCCTATATCAATTCATTGGCATTTGACTTACTTCTTATTGTCTATCATTTCCCACAAGTTAAAAAAACAGGGATTCATTTAATTGCATATGCAAAAATAAACAATACTTCTTTAAACAACCATGATCTATAGATAATCACTATAAATAATATAGTGATTCCAGCACATGCAATATAAGGCTAGAAGTTTTTTAAATATATATATTTTTTATTTGCTTTATGTAAATGGGAACTTGATTTCAAATAATATATAAAATTAGAAAAACATATTCATCATCATCAAATCATTCATAACTGATAACTTTATGCACGGTTCAATTTAAAAAAAAAAATATGGTTAAAAAAACACTAGACTTGTGCACTTGGTTTTAAATTATTGTGATTTGCCCACATTTTGGGTATTCAGAGTTTAGTCCACAATCCCAAACTCCCAAAACACTGAATCGATGAATCACTAAACAATGAAATGGACAATGGATGAATCTGACGATGGTACCAAAAAAAATAAAGATGAGTGATCTGGAAAAAAAGATGATTGATGGTTAGGGGATCAACCACTAAATGTTGCATTTTTTTCTCGGATTAACTGAGCAGTGACTAACAGAAAAAATAAGCAGCAGTAAAGTAATATATATATATATATATATATATATATATATATATATATATATATATATATAATAATTATGCATAAATATTACAATAACATGATTCACATCTCCTGTGATACAAAATACATTTTGACAATTGTAGTTATACAAAAGGGAAGCCCACATAACCCTCATAATGGTTTAGTGACATATACATTAATATTTTGGGTACAATTAGTATTTTTAAAGCAGAGTATGTGCAGTCCTCTGGTCTTCTAGGAGTCACCAGACACTATAGCACATAATCCACCCACTAATTAAGAACTAAGGAATGCTCATGCAGCTGGTAGTAAAATTGTCATGTTATGAAATGAGGTCTCCTAAGCCTTGGCTACTTAAAGGGGCACTGTAGGCACATTAACTTAATTTTATTGAAGTTATTATAGTGACTGGAGTCCTGCTCCCCTCTCCTATCCCCCAAAACCTTTACTTCACTAAGTAGAAGACTTAGAAGGGCAGCTTCAAGTCACATCTCCAAGCTCTCTGGGCAAAAGAGCTGGGAATTTACACACCAATTATCATACCTTAATGTACCATGACATCACACACGCATGTGCAGTGCCATCACAGTCGGCCATGGAGAATCATTGTATTTAATGATTCTCTATGGCAGAATCTTATGCTCATCATGATGAGCACCTCACATGCACTTAAGACTAATCAAATCAAATGCCTTGCCAATTACCAACTGGAAATCAAACCTTGTGGTTTAAGAAACCACTGTGGTACTCTGCAGAAGTGGCCAAAATAGTAAAAGTTAGCATTTAGTGATTATAAAAAAACAGAGTGAGGAAGACAGACAGATCTATAAGATTAGCAGAAAGAGGCTATGCATGTTATAAGAGCTTCCAAATCACACACAGAAGAGAAAATAGCACAGTCAGTAAAATAAAGGGGACAAAACTATTTTTAGATACATAAATGAGAAAATGAGGGGGGCACAGCTAACCGTGCTACTGAATGGATGCACACTGAGACAGCTCCGTCTACAACAAGGGAGAATCCACTTACATTGGGCTGAGATTTAACTATGGTACCACCCAAAAGATCTATATAGGGCCAGAACTTGGCAAACAAGCACCTGGTCGGAAAATCGTGAGCCATCCCAAAATGTTTCCAGAATTATGTGGACCTTCAGGCAGGCGCACTAGGCCCCAACATAGTGCCTGAAACTTCACAAGATGGCGCTGCACCATCGAGCCCAGAAGGATGTGAGGATTTGTTGTGTCTGGCAGACAGTAACATCAAAGAGGTAATTCGCAACCTACCCTCAAAGGCCGATATAGCAGACATGCTCGATAGATTGGAAGTCTCCTTTCAAACCAAAATGGTGGCTCTTGGAACTGATATTCGCCAGGTGGTGAGAAGGTCCAAGCACTAGAAGATGACAGAGATATATTAATCTCAAAAGTACAACATTTACAAGAGACAGTAACCGCCCATACATCGCACATATCGGCTGTGCACAGACAGCTAGATGACGTCAACAACTTGGGACTCCAAAATAACCTGAGGATAAAAGGACAACCTGAGCAGGATCAGGAAGATGGACATCTATACTAGCTGATATGTTCAACCGCATATTGGGCAGACCAGCCTACACTCCAATAGTGCTAGATAGGGCACATAGAGCCATGAAACCAAGAGGGTCTCAAAGGGACCACCTGCGAGATGTGGTGTGTAGGATTCATTATTACTCTCTTAAGAAGCACATTATTAGAGCCCTGTGTCAAACCTCACAGCCACTAATGTACCACAATGATCCCATACAAGTATTCCCGGATTTATCTTGGCACACTCTGCAAGCACGGGGCACACTGTGCCCGATCATGGATATGCTAAGGGCTAGAAACGTGCACTACAGATGGGTATTCCCTCTGGCACTGGTATGGTATAAACCAAGCTGCAAATCCCTTGCCACTTCAGCAAAGACAAAGATGGCAGACTCTGACTAAGAAGAGGAGGAACGACCCTCCAGACGCCTTGCCAGGCTGGAACATGCCTAAAAGTACATCCAGGCATCATTAAGTCTCCGGACCCTCGGTGAATGCATCCTTGAACGGTGACTCTAATATTCTTTCCTCACCAGGACTATGTTCTGCTTCAATGACTGTTATCTGTGGAGAATCTGGCATGGTTTACTGGCTTTTTACCACAAGGATAGACACCCTTTTTCAGATGCTTAAGCCCGTGAATTGGCCCATAACGGACTACATTTAGAGACTTTCACAATGGAAATCAAACAGGCCCGCTCACTCGAACTCTCACAATTCTGCTTCAGCTCTCACTCTTAATTCCCGAACTGGTTATTGAGCTCTGGAGCACGTAAGATAAAAGAGCTAAAAATGTTGTTGATGCATTGGTATAGATTATTTTTATTGTCTTTTGTTTATACAATGCCTAGTTTACGGATCCCAGAACATTGAGCCTATACACACTATTAAGGTTCTCATTGCTTTTGCCATCCACTTGTCATAGTCGTACTTCCCATATGCTTACTTATTCTAATATTAATGTTGGGGAAGTAAATCGCACTTAGACTAAAAGTACTGCCTGTTATGTAGGTTCTGACTGATATTGTTTACGTTGATCCAATTATATTTCCCTCATGTCTGAGATTTTGAATTCCGTGCCTCACATACTTGAGATGGGATACCTACCTACATTTTTCAGGCACAGTCATAAAATTCAGCATCCTATGTATAACTTACATACCAACCGCAATAGAAATGGACATAGGACGCAAATGAATAGCATATGGGGTTTATGTTGATGTAACAGTTTTATACAAGCAATGTTTACCATCACCTACATCAAATACAGACAACTTCCATTAACCACATGCTATGATACACTATCAATAAGAGGACAGATCTGGGGTCTCAACCCCAATCTTCTATGCATCACATCTCTCTCCCTCCCCTTCCCCCCCTGCCCCTCCCCGGGTTAGCAGGGCAGCTTTAGCATTCAGGTGTCTGGAAACCTGAACCCACATCTCAGCCCACCTGTATACAATGTATGTTATTATAGAGGTTATCCCCTTAAGACAGACCTTGCCACTATCCACAACCTCCATATTCAAATGCTAACAGTATTAACCATCCCCCCCCCCCCCCCACACTTCTAACACGCCAAACCTTGTGTTAACTATGTTGCTTGATCTGGACACTGAATCCAGACTTGCAGCAACTATATATGTGTATATATATATAGATTATACACATTATAAACGCAACACTTGTTTTTGCCCCCATTTTTCATAAGCTGAACTCAAAGATCTAAGACTTTTTCTATGTACACAAAAGGCCTATTTCTCTCAAATACTGTTCACAAATCGGTCTAAATCTGTGTTAGTGAGCACTTCTCCTTTGCCAATATCATCCATCCACCCCACAGGTGTGGCATATCAAGATGCTGATTAGACAGCATGATTATTGCACAGGAGTGCCTTAGGCTTAGCACAATAAAAGGCCACTTTAAAATGTGCAGTTTTACTGTATTGGGAAGGTCCGGGGAGGTCCGAAAACCAGTCAGTATCTGGTGTGACCACCATTTGCCTCATGCAGTGCAACACATCTCCTTTGCATAGAGTTGATCAGGTTGTTGATTGTGGCCTGTGGAATGTTGGTCCACTCCTCTTTAATGGCTGTGCAAAGTTGCTGGATATTGGCAGAACCTAGAACACACTGTCGTAGACGTGGATCCAGAGCATCCCAAACATGCTCAATAGGTGACATGTCCAGTGAGTATGCGGGCCATGCAATAACTGCAATGTTTTTAGCTTCCAGGATTTGTGTACACATCCTTGCAACATGGGGTTGTGCATTATCATGTTGCAACATGAGGTGATGGTCATGGATGAATGACACAACAATTGGCCTCAGGATCTCATCACCATCAATAAAATGCACCTGTGTTCGTTGTCCATAACATATGCCTTGCCATACCATAACCCCACCGCCACCATGGGCCACTCGGTCCACAACATTGACATCAGCAAACCACTCACCCACACAATGCCATACACGCTGTCTGCCATCTGCCCTGTACAGTGAAAACCATGATTCATCCGTGAAGAGAACACCTCTCCATCAAATGTGAGTATTTGCCCACTCAAGTCGGTTTCGACGACAAACTGCAGTCAGGTTGAGACCCTGATGAGGACTGCAAGCATGCAGATGAGATTCCCTGAAACAGTTTAACAGTTTGTGCAGAAATTCTTTGTTTATGCAAACTGATTGTTGCAGTAGCTGTCCGGGTGGCTGGTCTCAGACGATCTTGGAGGTGAAGATGCTGGATGTGGAGGTCCTGGGCTGGTGTGGTTACATGTGGTCTGCAATTATGAGGCCGGTTGGAAATACTGCAAAATTCTCTGAAACGCCTTTGGAGACGGCTTATGGTAGAGAAATTAACATTCAATTCATGGGCAACAGCTCTGGTGGACATTCCAGCAGTCAGCATGCCAATTGCACGTCCCCCCAAAATTTGCAACATCTGTGGCATTGTGCTGTGTGATAAAACTGCACATTTTAGAGTGGCAATTATCATGCTGTCTAATCAGCATCTTGATATGCCACACCTGTGAGGTGGATGGATTATCTCGGCAAAGGAGAAGTGCTCACTAGGCAGATTTGTGAACAATATTTGAGGGAAATAGGCCTTTTGTTTACATAGAGAAAGTCGTAGATCTTTAAGCTCAGCTCATGAAAAATGGGGGCAAAAACAAAAGTGTTGTGTTTTGTTCAGTATATATATATTGTTTGTATATTGTATTTTTGTTATATTGTGTCCTATTGTAACAATGCAATGTTTTGTGGACCCAGGATATACTTGAAAACGAGAGAAATCTCAATGTATCCATCCTGGTAAAATATTTTATAAATAAATAAATATAGGTCCCCGGTAACACATCCTTAGTACCAGGGGAAAGTTGTCACTTGGACTATATTATTTCCAGTCACCACATTTCCCAAGTGTTATAACCACCTACTACTTTTTTGTATATAGTAAACGTTTACTTACTTTTTATTTTTTAATTCGATCATATCTGCAGCCGATTGGTACCTGTCTAAATCCCAACCTGCTTGGGGAAGATATGGCCACCCTCCGAGTGCTTTCCCTGAATACAAGGGGACTGAACCTCCCAGAAAAACATACGCAGGTATTGTCAGAACTTCACACCTTAAAGGCGGACATAGCGTTCCTCCAAGAAACTCATTTTAGAGCAGATGCCCCTCCCATGCTGCAAAACAAACAAAACAATATCCTACTGGGTATTTCAGTAACTATACAAATTCCAAGGCCCAAGGGGTGGCCATATTGATAGCAGCTAGGGTTCCATTTGTCTACAAAGCACATGAATCCAACAACTCACGGAGATTACTAATGGTCAAGGAGCAAGTGGTAACCTTGGCCAACGTCTATCTACCCAATAGGAGACAAGGACGAGCATTCAAAAAAAATATCTCCATTTAGTAGAGCAATTTACTGAAGGTATTCTCCTCATGGGAGGTGACTTCAATGTTTCCTTAGATGCACATATGGACACAACATCCACTGCACCCAGATACCAAGCCACAGCTAGAAGGAGGGTTCCTTCACTATTGGATGAAACACGACTGTTTGACATATGGTGCACTACGCACCCTCACCACCGCGACTACTCGCACTACTCACATGCGACTAGAACATACTCCAGAGTTGATATGATTTTTACACAACATAAGTACCTACACCTTATTCGCTCATGTGACTAAGAACCAATTACATGGTCTGATCATGCACCCCTGTCTCTTGCCATACAGATAACCAACCTGCCATCCCACTCCTTTGAGTGGAAATGAAACGACTTGTTATTAAATGATGCACGTGCATTTGAATGTATACAATTAGCAAATCAGCAGTATTTAGATGAAAATAGCATCAACAACATTGGTGTGGGAGGCCCAGAAGTGTGTGATAAGGGGACAACTCATTGCATTAGCATTCAAACTCAAAAAACAACGTACGGAACAGGCAAACTTCCTCTTAACTGACATCAGATCACTATAAAAGACGCATAAACAGGGCAGTACCCTAGACACGTAAACAACTGACTAAAAAGAGATCTGAACAACAACAACTCCTGCATGCCCAAATAAAACGCCAAATTTTATTCACTAAACATTCCTATTATTTCAAAGGTGGCAAGTGTGGACGTCTCCTGGTGTCATGACATGAAGAGGTGCTGCCCTGGAACAGCACTGTCCCTTTAAATGTGGGAACCAATTTAGCAAAGAATAAAGGCAAGGACACAATGAATAGAATAAATCAAGAAATATATATTAAAGGGAACCAAAGGACAAAAGATAACAAAACAAAATGTAATAAATATATACAAAGCCACAGAATAATATTTACAATAAATCAGGATAACCACAAATTGGGCATGCAGCGTATACTTAAACAGTCCTTTGGTATAAATAATGTATTTGGGCAGAATTGTGCAGCCACCACAGAAATAGTTGGGACACAGATCCAGAGCCACAAAACAAATATGGCACCAGGAAGCAAAGCCTGAAGCAGGACAAACTAGCAAGGCTGCAGGGTCAGGATCACTGGTAATAAGGCAGATGACAGAAACACTGAACCAGAACACAGGATCGAGAGGCGCAGGAACACAGGACCAGGCAGACACCGGAACGCAGGACCAGGGGGACACAGGAACATAAGACCAAGAAGACACGAGAGCACAGGACCAGGAAACACATGATACAGGATCAGGATTAATGAGCACAGGATCAGGAGTACTTTGCGAACCTTCCTCTTCAGATTGCAGAAATGCATTAAGGGATGGCTCCTTTAATTTCTCAGAACTTGAGGTTACCCAAAGTAGGGATGATTCTCTCTCAAACTGACATAATTCTGTAATGGCTAGAGATACCTGGTCACTGAAATCATTCTCTTCATTTTGAGTTCGGTTAAGTGGCTGATTTGAAGAGTCTTCGATGCTTTGTTCAGATACAAGTGTGGTATTTTGTGTTTCCTCCTGCAGCAGAGAAATTGTTCTACCAAAGCTTGTAGTTTGAAGAACAGTGTTAGAATTGCATAGAACTATAGATTCTTCTTCAGACTGTGGGTTTTGAACAAGCCCGGTCTCATTTAGATCCTTAGCTTGAGCTTGATCCATTGGGAGTTTGTCACGTTGCACCAAGTCTGACTCTTTGTATTCCACTTGAGGATGACAGTCCTCTTTACTTGGTGTCAACTCATTTTTCACAGTTGAGGTTGTAAGAGAAGTGCCAATCTTCAAACCCCCAGAGGTAGAAGGGTTAAAATCAGAATTATCAAACCTCTCCACATCAAAGTCGTGAGCTGCCTTTGGCACAATAACTTCCTCTTCCACTGGTTGCTCTGAAGCTTTCACCTTTTTCAGCATTCTCAGACAGTGTTTTGAAAGAAGTAGGTTGTTTACCACGTTTCCTACGTGGTGGCCTTTTGACAAGTGGATCACCTTCAACAAGATTGGTTTCCAACTGTAGTGGTCCAACCTTGTCGTCACTTGCATCGCCCGGAGCAGGGTTTATAGGTGACTATTGCAGTTTCGAGTCTTAGATGACTCAACCATGTCTGTTTGATCTGAGTCAAATTTGTAGGATGACTTGGGAAGAGGTGGAAAAATTGGAACCTCTGATTCTATAGAGTCAGTATTTTGGTTGACACTTACAGTATCAAATGCATTGTCCTTTGTGGGACAGACTTCCAGATCAGATCCAGTCACCTGGTCAAGGTTACTGGTGGTCTCCTCAATTAGTACGGTGAGGGAGGAATTAGTATATTTGGTTGTTGTCTCAGGTGAGTCTGTTTCTGCTTCGTGGCTGGGCAGACTTTGCTTGAGACACTTTCTGACCAGAAAAGTGTACCCTCCTGAACGATGTCGAGAGCGCTCATCTTAGTTGTCGGTATTCTCACTCTGGGAATAGGTGAGTGGATCTTGAAGAAAAGAGACGGTGGTAAAAGGGTATTATGGGTGTCTGGTACCGAGACAATATTAAGAAACTGCGTACTGATACTACCTTCACATTCAGACTGCTCGTCCTCCGAAGCTGCTATGCAACGAGCACCCAGTTCATCAAAGACCCGGTCCATGAGGGGATCGCCAGTGCTATATAACCCCTTAACATCGTCGTCTTCAGTTGGGGCTGGAAAGCATTCAGCTTTAAATTTGCGAAGAACTTCGGTTTTGAAGTCGGGAGGATCAACAAGCCATTTGTCCAAATCAGAGTCAGGAGGATTAGGGATGCTATGCAAATTAGGAAAGGGAACGTAAACATCATTATCAGACATAAAGACACTCATCCTTTCCTGTACTAGATCAATAAGAAATTAAATTTTGGGAATCAAGGCAATGATTTTTTGCAAATATGATAAAGATTTGTTACGTGATTGTGACAAACTGCCATTTGCCACTGGACATTGGAGAGGACGTATTGCTAGCCTCCTGCCCTGCAACTATGGCACTGGAAGGTATTGCCCTTTGAGACTTACATTTGGGCATAAAGGATTTCTGAGTGCTGTTCCTGGCCCTTTAAATGCTTTGGAGCAGGGTTACAACTTTTAAACTGGCACTTCGAATGCAGTCGAAGTGCCGAAGCCGTCGAAGTGCCAAAGTCGTCAAAGTGGCCGCCATTCGACATACAAACACGTGGCAGCAGCCATTTTAACTTGTTCGAACGCGGTCAGCGGTGTGTGCAGCCAAATCTATGGAACTGTTTGCGGCTACCCAAATGCACGAACACCGCTGACCCGTACCTATTTCGACACTGCGGCTGGAGACTAAGTCTCGTTCAAAGATTCGAACGCTTGTTCGAATAGGACTTAGTCGTTTTCTCGGTGTAAAATAGACCGACCGCACAGCCCAAATTCATGGAACTGTTTTGGGCATGAAAATGTGCTTGCGGTCGGTCAAAAAGGACTTATACCTATCTCCCGAACGGCTGGATGGATTCAAATGATTTGTATTTAGGTATGTTTGTATTTGGAATGTGCTGATTAATAATGTAACTGTTATTAATTGGATGTATGGTTTTAGAGTTATGAAAGTTGGGTAAAATGTATGTTTAATTGTACGTTATAATTGGGTTACCTCTCAGGCTAAGGGGAGGGAATCTGTGGGATGTAACCATTGTGTGATTGGGTAATGTTTAATTTTCTGTGGGCGTCTCCCTTGCAGGGGAGAATTGCATAAAAACAGAGTGTGTGTAATTAAACCAGAGCTCTTCTTGACCCTCAACACGTAGTCTTGTCTTGTGCTTGGAGGGTACAGCTATATTCATACTGGGGACTGCTATGCGCTGCATATTCCCTTGAGCTTTAATCACTTAGCTCTTTTGAGAGCTTGATCCTGTTACGCTCTTCTTGGAGGGGAGGTCTTTCCCACACGGTCCTGATTGCTGGAGGTTCATTCAGGGTGGAAGGAAGACGGCGCAGCTCCAGTTAAGCTACGGCAGTTGTGGAGTCTGCGGTGGTTGTGGTGTCATCTGCAGTGCGTGGAGTCCTCAGGAAGCGCTAGGAGCATCCGTCAACGGAGGTACCCAGTCGGGGTGCCAGGTGATCCGTTACAGTGATGTTTCTTTAAGAGACACACGAGGAAGTTCATACACCCTATTTATCACAGGGGGCTTTCTCAACCATTTTTTGCAATTAGGTAACTGAGAAAGCAAAGGGTCACATATTTGTTTGTGATAAGTTTTCAACTCAGTGATAAGTCCACATGATACAGATTTCTGAACTTGGAAAGAAACCTCTATAGTAGACAAGCATAAGGTAGAGGCCTTTTCTATCTGCCGCTGGATATGTTTTAACTGATCATAACAAGTCTTAATGAGAGCATACTGTGAATCAGCGTTAATACCAACAATGTTATTCATCGTGATCCTAGACATTATTCTCTGCTGGTTCAAAGTGGTCAGATCATTATGTCATGAAATGAAGGGGTGCTGCCCTGGAACAGCACTGTCCCTTTAAATGTGGGAACCAATTTAGCAAAAAATAAAGGCAAGGACACAATGAATAGAATAAATCAAGAAATATATATTAAAGGGAACCAAAGGACGAAAGATAACAAAACAATATGTAATAAATATATAAAAAGCCACAGAATAATATTTACAATAAATCAGGATAACCACAAATTGGGCAGGCAGCGTATACTTAAACAGTCCTTTGGTACAAAGAATGTATTTGGGCAGGATTGTGCAGCCACGACAGAAATAGGTGGGACACAGATTCAGAGCCACAAAACAAATATATTTGGAAGCCAGGAAGCAAAGCCCAAAGAAGGACAAACGAACAAGGCTGCAGGGTCAGGATCACTGGTAATAAGGCAGATGACAGGAACACTGAACCAGAACATAGAATCGGGAGGCGCAGGAACGCAGGACCAGGGGGACACAGGAACATAAGACCAAGAAGACACGAGAACACAGGACCAGGAAACACAGGATACAGGATTAAGGAGCGAAGAGTCAGAATCTCAGGAACCAGGAAACAAGAACCACGGAACAAGAAACAGGAGACAAGCGACAATGATCTGACAAGGAGTGAGGGGAAAATCCAAACTATATAGGTGCTAAACAAGGACCAGGTGAAGTGCTTAACGAAAAGAAATTAGGAACAGTGGTGAATGTGGGTACTGCACGAGGGCAAATCAACTAAGGAGTGTCGTTACACCTCGCTAATGCACTTAAAGATGCTAGACAGACCACATTTATGTCCAAGATAAAAACACAATCAGGGGACATATCCCATAAAATCAAAGACATTCTCCAGGCATTCCAGGAATTCTACACTGAGTTATATAACATTCGCACAACCTCACCAGTGATTCCAGAAATGGAACAATACTTAGCCCACCGAATCAAACAGACAATACCCATAAACCTAATACAACACCTAGATTTTCCAATATAGATAGAGGAATTTCTACTAGCAGTCAAAAACTCCCCATTAGGCAATTCCTGGGCCAGACAGTTTTACTGCCAAATATTAAAAAACGTTCTCCAAACTTCTCGCCACACCACTTGTTACCACATTTAATTTGCTCACTACCTCCCCGAAGTTCCCAGACTCAGCTCTAGAAGCCCACATTACTCGTATCCCCAAACCAGGGAAAGACACTACTACATGCGGGAGTTACCAAACTTTTTACAAAAATCCTTGCTACCAGACTATGTCCTCTCCTGCAGGGACTAGTCCACCCTGATCAGGTGGACTTCGTGCCCAGACGCAAGGCCAAAAACAACACCACAAACTATTAAATTTAATGCATATGGCGCAACAAACACAAACTCAGAGCCTACTTTTATCCATAGACGCAGATAAAGCATTTGACAGGGTGGACTGGTACCTACTATTCATGACCCTCAAGCTGTGGGCTTTGGCCCAAATTGGTCACACTGGCTACACTCCATTTATTCTAAGCCATGAGCACGCATTAGGATTAATGGCCAACTGTCCGAACCCCTCCCTATCTTTAATGGCACTAGAAAGGGAGGCCCCCTCTCACCATTGTTGTTTATTCTGATTATAGAGCCTTTCCTCTGAGGCATCAGAGACAATCCAACTATACATGGCATCACTGTGCGGGATAACACTGACGATGCTTTCGCTGACAACATTTTATTTACACTTACACAACGAATCATCTCCATGCTGCAGATTCTGGAAGAAATCTCCTTCTATCACAAATTTTCCAACTTTAAAGTCAATTTTACGAAAAGCAAAATACTTCCACTGGTAATCTCGTAATCAACCAAGGAAGCCCTACAGAACTCTTTTCCCTTTCTATGGTCTCCCACGGCAGTCAAATACTTGGGGATACACCTACCTACACACCCTTCCAAACTCTATGATATAAATTTCCTTCCTCTCCTTCACTCACTTTCACAGGACCTAACCAAGTGGCATAAGCCTCTTTTCAGCTGGTTATGCTGAATAAACATTATAAAAATGAGAGTTCTTCCCAAAATCTTATAATTACTCCAGACCATTCCTATATCCTTACCAAAAACGTTTTTCACAGAAATCAAAAAACGATTCACCCGTTTGGTCACACAACCATCCCAGACTACCATCTACCATCCCATCCCAGACTACAGTTTAAAATTCTCATGACACATAAACACCAAGGGGGCCTGGGCCTGCCAGCCATTGAAATGTACCATAGAGTGATTATACTCACTAGAATATATGAATAGTCACTGCCTACCACTCGCAAACACTTAATCCTTTTGGAGGAAGCCACTTTCCTAAACTTGCTATTTACCATTCCACGACAAACAAGTGGGAAATTGTATCTCAAACTAATACATGCCCAACATCCCATGATTATACCAACACTTAAGATATGGATGAAAATTAGACACTCACGAAGTATAGCTCCACACCCGTCTCCTTTATATCCAATCACACATAATCCACAATTTCCACCAGGCACCCACCAATCTTCATTTACATCTTACCAATTCACACACTACTTAACACTGTGCACAGTGATACAAACCCAAGGTACTCAACTAGCAAATGGTACGGAGGTGGCAGCACCTCAGTCGGCATACAACAATAGTGACATTCCCAGCTTGCACATTTTCTTTTTACTACTCAAAGTAATTGACAACCTACCACATTTGAAAATCACTATGTTTCCGGCAACATAAAAACAAAACATTTATCGGTCATGTATAAACCATTAATGAAATTCTCCCTTCCTGCCCACCTACACGGGATCTTGGGAGTCTGAGCTCAATCTTCAACTGATGCATATTGACTAGACGCACATATTCGTCAACATTCATAAGACCTGTGTTAGTACACTCACTCAAGAAGGTAACTTCAAAGGACAATCAAGGTGGCACCTCACGCCATCTAAAATACATAAAATTTTCCCATATGCATCGGAATCCTGGTGGAGATGCACGTTCCTCAAAGGTACACTGGATCATATCTGGTGGACTTGCCCAATTATCAGTCAATATTGGTCTAAAATCATAAACATGATTCATTTTGTAACAAATATCAAATTGCCTCACTCACCGGAAACTGTGCTTTTCTTCCATTGCCCAATCCCAATACCTAAACTTACGAGATCGTTGATCACACATTTGCTAACTGCGGCAAACATGCTCATCCCAATGCTCTAGAAACAACTGAGAGCCCCTACCATTAGGGAATGGATCCACAAAATCAAATCCATCCGCTTAATGGAAGAAACCCATTACTCTTTGACATGCACTTATGGACTATATGTCAACACGTGGGGTTCATGGGTCCACTTTTTGAATGTAGATAAACAAATAGGCACAAGACCGACACAACCAATATGAGGGTACAAGTTGCTCACCCCGGCCCACGTCTAGGTACCAATCCATATGTATTACTGAATTCATATGTATTACTACTTCTTAGTTCTTCTTTTGATTTATGTTTTATTGTTTTAAAAAATGAAGACATGTCACTTTGACAGGGGATATAACTCCCCATACATTTGTTCCTGCAGAGTATTCTGGGAGTTCTCCATATACTGAACAAAGCGATAACTTAAATAACCTAACAAAAACAATGATAACTGATACTTTGTGACAAATGATACACTGTATTGTAAGAATGACTTACCTGTAACTTTTGTTGAAATTCAATAAAAACTCTTTTGAAAACGAAAAAAAAAGAGAAAAAGAAAAAGAAAGTAAAACAAGGATTAAAGGTCTAGCTGACTGCCTCAATTATTATTTTTGTTCAGTATTTACAGATGAAAATGAAGGAACGGGAACTCAGTTAGGAAAAAGGACAAATTAGTCATTTGTTACATGTGAGTTTACAGGTGGAAGATGTTCTATTCCAACTGTCAAAAGTTAAGACAAGTAAGTCAATGGGGCCTGATGGAATTTACCCAATGTTATTAAAAGAGCTCAGTGGTGTACCAGCAAAACCATTAATGGATTGATTTAACCAATCATTGTTAACAGGAGAAGTCCTAGAAGATTGGAAGTTAGCAAATGTTGTGCCCATTTACAAGAAAGGTAGTAGGGAGGAGTCAGGCAACTATAGGCCAGTAAGTCTTAATTTAGTAGTGGGGAATGTAATGGAAACCAAGGATAGAATTGTTGAACATCTAAAATCACATGGATTTCAAGATCAGAAACAACATGGGTTTACTTCAGGGAGATCATGCCAAACTAATCCTATTGATTTATTTGATTGGGTAAATAAAATAATAGATCAGGGTGGTGCAGTAGACATTGTTTACCTAAATTTCAGTAAGGTTTTTGACACTGTTGCACAAAGAAGGTTTATCAATAAACTGCAATATTTGAGTTTGGGAGTGGCAGTGGCTGAGTGACAGGCAACAGAGGGTTGTAGTCAATGGAGTAAATTCAAAGCATGGTCTTGTTACCAGTGGGGTTACTCAGGGATCTGTATTTTGACCCATTCTCTTTATTAATTTTATTAGTGATATTGCAGAAGGTCTTGATGGTAAGGTATGTCTTTTTGCTGATGATACTAAGATATGTAACAGGGTTGATGTTCCAGGAGGGATAAGCCAAATGGCTAATGATTTAGGTAAACTAGAAAAATGGTCAGAGCTGTGGCAGCTGACATTTAATGTGGATAAGTGCAAGATAATGGATCTTGGACGTAAAAACCCAAGGGCAGAGTATAGAATATTTGATAGAGTCCTAACCTCAATATCTGAGGAAAGGGATTTAGGGGTAATTATTTCAGATGACTTTAAGGTAGGCAGACAATGTAATAGAGCAGCAGGAAATGCTAGCAGAATGCTTGGCTTTAGCGGACTCCGGGTAACCAGACCAGTTACCTCTGCTATGGCTTTCCTTCAACCACTCTGGAACCACTTAGAATGCAAAGAGACCCATTCCCCCCACTCCTCCAATAACTGGACAAGACCTAGTTCTGGAGGTACAACACAATGTTGTTAGGATGTGAAATTATACACTAATTTACATAACCAGTATGAAATAGTGAAAGTGTGTAGCGCTAAATTATATAAACTTACTCCACAGGAAATCCTTCAGAGTATAAAGGGTACATAATCTATTAGAAAAATAGAGAAATATATAGTGCACTCTGTGCAAAACGTCGTGATTATACACCACACGATAAAAAACACTCACGTGGTTTAGAGCCTATTGGGGATTGGCTCTAATCACTTTTGCCTTGTGTCCTTTAGGTGACACACACCTTTAACTCCAGGTAGAATTATTCCTCAAAAGAAAGAGAAAGAAAACAGGGAAAACTCACCTAAAAAATAAAATAATACAGCTGGAGCACTTTACACTCCCTCGCAGGGACGCCCGTGATTGGATGGCATTCGATTTACGGCCACCAATCAGGGCGGAAGGCGGGGTTTATAACCAGGAATTGAACAGGATGGAAGATACCGATTGAGAAAGCGGGACGGAACCGGCGAAACGTGTTTAGGATTCACCTTATATTGTATGTATCATTTGATTTTTAGCTCTATGTAATAAATAGTATTTTTTATTTGGAATACATATTTGGTGCATCTTCCATCCTACTAAAGAGGGAAGGAGTCATCCCTAAAACGACTCATATGCTGATTTACTCTGAGCCAGGTCACAGGCTCTCTTTCAGGTGAGAAGCAATCTTTACCTATGTGTTTAAGTTGCTATAATATTGTATTGAGGATTTCAACACCAGGGCGAGTTTTCCCTGTTTTCTTTCTCTTTCTTTTAAGGAATAAATTCTACCTGGAGTTAAGGGTGTGTGTATAATCACGACGTTTTGCACAGAGTGCACTATATATTTCTCTATTTTTCTAATAGATTATGTACCCTTTATACTCTGAAGGATTTCCTGTGGAGTAAGTTTATATAATTTAGCGCTACACACTTTCACTATTTCATACTGGTTATGTAAATTAGTGTATAATTTCACATTGAATCACGACAGGATTGGAGAGTTCCTGTTTTTTGTGTGAGAGCTGCTACAGTATAAGAGCACTTGTTATAATTTATGTTAAGCGCCTGATAACATAGAAAACTTTGTTATAAAATGTTGTTAGGCCACATTTTTATGCATAGCCCCATTTAAGCGGTTTCTGACACACACATACAGGGTCACCTCCCAGGCTCCTCCCCCTCCATGGGGTCCCAGCGTGGGAACAGGACTTGTTTTCTTTGTCCTCAAAGCCTGCCACCCAAACACAGGTTTTCCCATACCAGACGACAGGGGGGTCTTCTTCCCAGGTGCCTCTGTGCCTGGGAGCCAAAGTGCGGGAAAAGGGATCGTCTCCCAGGCACAGAAAAAAGTGCCCATATCAACCGCAGGGACCCTCACAACAGCCCTTGTCGCGAACCGTCTTCGTTCGTGGGACCCCTGTGTGGAAACCAGGCAAGAGAAGCGTCTCCTTTCGGAATTTGAATGCTCCCCATGGGTGCCGTTCATCTATTTTTAAGACTGCTTGGATCATGAAACTAAATGAGACTCAAAGATTTGTTAGGCTACTGTTATTTTCTATGTAAAAGCAAGTTTGGATGTGTTTATCACTTCTGTCAAAGCTATGCTCTGCTAGAAATTCTTTTACTGGTAGAATATATGTATTATTGCTATTTTAAATTAAATAAATTATCATTATTATCTAATAGACATTTAAAATTTGTACAAAATTATTTGTTATTTTAATTAAATGTATTTGTCTGTTTGATACAAAACTCACAAACAAGAATTATCTTCCACTTAACTCAATTTAATAAATTAACCATACCTCTTTTTATCTTTTACTCTAAAGCATGTTGTCTTGAAATTGTGATATTTTAATATAGTTATATGCATTTTAATTGCATTTGCTGCAGGAGGAAGATAATTAGGAACTTGTGAAAGGTAGATCTAATATAAAATTATTGAGCAATGTAAAACCTCATAAAACAATTATTCCGTAAAACAACATTGCTGTATTTCAGATACTACAACAGAGATAAAAGATGCTGGTTACTATCATCCTGTATAACCATTTCTCAAAATAGCACAATTGCTTTCTCTGAGAAAGCCAAATCATTCATTATAGAATGCCCCCAAGACAAATTTTCTCCCAGTGAGCTTCACATTTCTCTCTTGCAAAAGGAAATCAATTTCAGAAATTGAGAGAAATGCTTAGCAACTAAACTAAAGTTGCACTGAAGTTTCATACTTATTACAGTATTTATCAATATAATACAAGTTTACATATTATTTACACATATATTTAATTATAGCCCCCGGTGGCAATAGACTGGGATTTTACAGAAGGATGTACTTCAGAGTATTGAAAGTTTTGTTTCGATCCCAAGGAGGAAACTGGACAATACCCTGTTTGGGTTATTTAAATGATCCATTTATTCATTTCCCAGTTCACTTTTGTTATATACATTCAACATGATTGATTACATTTTACCATGTTTGACATTTTGTATTAAACTACTGTACCTATGTCAATCTTTTTCCCACAGCAACTGTTTGAACATATGCATCTGTCTAATTGTTTTGTAATATTAACTTTTATTTTTATATAGTGAATAATTAGTTTTGTTCACTAAACTGTGTGCCTTTTCATACTATATTCTACATGCACTGCAAGATGCCTTGATCATTTTTAAAAAGCATATCTGAAAAAATATATAAAATAATATATTTTGCATATACAATTTAATATGAAAGCAGTGTAAAATAACAATTAAAATATAATGGTCATGGGTGTCAATCCCACAGGCATAGTTAGAAACCACCTGGCCCAGTTGCAAAAATTGCCTTTAGAGAAAAAGGGTAGGGTCACACTCAGCCACAACAATTCATCCCAGAGTGCTACTGAGCATGGGTCAGCAAAAAACCCCAAGGAATATGTACAAATAGAAAAATCTCAGACACTCACTGCGATTGTTTGCAGGCAGATTTATTGCAACATTTCGACCTGTTAAGGTCTTTATCAAGCTTGATAAAGACCTTAATGGGTCAAAACGTTGCAATAAATCTGCCTGCAAACAATCGCAGTCATCCCCCCTGCCTCTCTGTAGCGGCACCCCGATAGAGGGAGGGGTTTTCGTCACCAAGAGATGTCCTTTCTCCGCTGTTGTGAGAGGGAGGCTGTAGAGCAGAGCGGGTGATTATAATACAAGAGCTAGTGATTATAATACATGCAATCCCAAGAGCAGGGATTATAGCAAGTATAGCTTTTCCCTACAAGCACAAGACGAGGCTCTGTGTTGAGGGTAAATCAGGAACTGAATGTTTAATGGAGGCACACTGGCCTTTTATACAAGTTGACACCCAGGTGGACCTTGTTGGACACAGGACACAAAGCATGCAAGCCAATCAAAACAATGTGATAATGAATGACACTCACACATACAGTACACAATCCCTCCCCTCTGCCTGTGATACAATTAAGGCAGATAATGTACTAACTTAATTAACTCTAGGCAGAAAAAACATATATTTTTATAAAATAGCACAAGTACCCCAAAATATAACATATTCCTCGATAGCCCTGATCTGAGTGAACAACATATCCAAAAATCACCCATATCAGAGCAGGGGATCAGGAATGTTGTGGAAATCCCATTTTGACCGACTGCACGCATGGCTTCATGCCCAAAACAGTTCCAGAGAATCAGGCTGTGCGGCCGGTCTATTTCTAACTGTCGAAGTACCGTTCAAATTACTGAACAAAATAGTGAATGTGTGTGCCTTGTTCGTGGGCTTCGACTCCCCGAACGCTGCTCAAGTACAATTCGAATTGTTGAAATTTCATGGAAGGCAACTTTTCAGCGGTGTTCGTGCGGTCGCGTGTCCGATATGAGTTCCATGAACTCAATGACAAAACCGCTGAACACATTCGACCAAATAAGATGGCCACCGCGACGTGTTCGAATGTAAAATGGCAGCCAATTCGACACTTTGACTACTTCGACTGTAGCCAAAGTGCCACTTCGAAAGTCCAAGAGGCAGAAATAGGGTCTCTCAACATTACAGGGGCCATAATCACAGGGCATTCAGGGGGAAAATTAGGATTACTGCACAAACAGATGAAATAAGAACCAAAATATAAAATCCAAGGACAGAGTGGTCTGTCACATTGCTCCCTCCTTGTGAGACACTCAGGCAGACCTGGGTTAATCCTTTTCGGGTCAATTTGTGGATGTCCGGAACTAAGTTACTGTGGTGCTTTCTGTTTGTTGAGACAACCCGCCGGTCTTTGCCTTTCTGCTTACCGGGTCGATAGTGGGTTGTAAAATTGTATGGTTACAGGGCTAGGCTCCACCGTAATAACCGACCATTGTCCCCTGCAACACGGTTAAGCCAGACCAATGGGTTGTGGTCTTGATGAGGGTGAACTCTTGTCCATAAAAATAAGGGGTTAACGCCCAAACAAGTGCCAAGCATTCTTTCTCCACTGCCGCATAACTCACTTCTCGGAGTAGTAACTTTCTGCTGAGATATGCTCTGATCCGTCCTCTCCGACTTGACTTAATACTGCCCCCACTCCAAACATGGAAGCATCTGTGTGTACAATAAAACATTTGTTAGGAACCGGGGCAGCCAAGACAGGGGCATTAATTAGTGCTTGCTTTAACCCCTTAAGGACACATGACATGTGTGACATGTCATGATTCCCTTTTATTCCAGAAGTTTGGTCCTTAAGGGGTTAAGGACAGAAAAGAGGCTTCACAGGTTGGAGACCACAGGACCTGCCTAGGCAAATTCTTCTGGGTCAGGTCAGTCAGGGGATTGGCTACTGGTAGTACAAAGCGTCGGTAGTACCCTGCAGTCCCTAAAAAGGCCAATACTTGGGTCTTGGTATGAGGTATGGTCCAGTTAGCTACCGCCTCAATCTTGGCGGCTCTGGTTTTTGTTTTCCACACCCCACCCAGTGTCCCAAGTATTGTACTTTGGCCATACCAAGATGGCACTTGTCTGGTTTCAGAGTCAGGCCGGCGGCCCAAATCTTATCCAGGACTACCTCTACGTGAACCAGATGGTCCTCACAAGACTTACTGATCGCAATGTCATCCAGATATGCACAAGCAAAATCCTGGAAGCCATCGAGGAGTCTATCCACCATACGTTGAAACATAGCCATTTTTCATCCCAAATGGCATGACCCTGAACTAGTACATGAAACTACTAGTTTCATGAACTAGTACAGGCCAAGTGGGGTGACAAATGTTGACTTGGGGATAGCTTCCTCGGCTAGCGCGATCTGCCAATAGCCTTTACAAAGGTCTATGGTGGTTAAATAACATCCCCTGGCTATGCGATCTAGCAGTTCATCTAACCGGGGCATCGGGTAGGCGTCAGTAGTCCACGCAAAACCTGGTGGTTCCGTCCTTCTTGGGTCCTTCTTGGGTATGAGGATTACAGGTGAGGCCTGTTGGAGGGTCATTGAGTTCATGGAACTCAAATTGGACACGCGATGGCACGAACACCGCTGAAAAGTTACCTTACACAACATTTCGACAATTCGAACGGAACTCGAGCAGCGTTCGATGAGTCGAAGCCCACAAACAAGGGACACACATTGACTATGTCCATTCACTATTTTGTTTGGGGATAGAGGCTGTACTTGGAGGAATGTGTAGTAGGGGAGTTAGGGGCAGTGGTGGAGGGAACAGGGGACAGGAGCTGTGGTGAAGTGTGGCCCTGAGAGTGGGGACAGGAGTTGATAGGGGGACAGGATCTGTAGAGTGGGGACAGGAGCTGTAGAAGGGGGGCAGGAGCTGTAGAGGTGGGAGACAGGAGCTGTAGAGGTGGGAGACAGGAGCTGTGGAGAGAGGACAGGAGCTGTAGTGGGGGAAAATAGAAGCAGGAGGGGGAAAACAGGAGCTGGATGGGGGGACCGGAACTGGAGAGGGAGGGAAAGGACCTGGAGAGGGGGGCTGTGGTGAGTAGGGAGGCAAAGGGGCTGAGAGAGGGGGCACAGGAGCTCTATGGGGTGATAGGAGCTGTGGAGAGGGGTGGGATGGGCAGGCACAGGGGCTATGGTGGGGTGGACAGGAGTTCTAGAGGGGGACACATGGGCTGTAGTGGGGGTACAGAGGGCTACTATGGGGGGTGGGACAGGGACTGCTTAAATTTTTTTTTAAATTGGATTAAAAAAAATGTATCCCCCATCCCCCTCCCTTGGGCCAGGGAGGGGTGAGACGGGAGCTAGAGCCTTCATCCAGCAAGTTGAATTTAGCCAGCCTCTCCCGATGATGTCAGGAGGAGGGGCTGTGACTCCCATTGCTCTTCTCCCATCCACTCCCATCATTAGGAGAGGCCGACTTCACTGGCTGCAGGATGTAGGGAGAGTGAGGTGATTTGAAAAATCTGAGACCCCAGCCAGAGCCCCCTGCGCTGGTGTCCTAAGGCGGCCACCAGTGCTGCCTTACGGATGCACTGTCACACTGCACATATTTTTCAGGAATGCTTTGAGGTACATGACAAAGAGTTTAAGGTATTTCCTTGTCTTCCAAATTTCCAGATCTCAATCTGATTGAGACTCTGTGGGATGTGCTGGAACAACAACTTCGATCCCCATCTCGCAACTTGAAGGACTTAAAGGATCTGTCTTGGTGCCAGAAACTGCAGGACCAGTGGTCTTGTTGAGTCCATGATTTGACACAGGCCTTGTGGAGCCCATGATTTGACAAAGCTGTTTTGGGAGCACTTGTGGGATCTACACAATATTAGGCAGGTCATTTTAATGTTGTAGCTGACCAATATATATCAACTTTTGCTGGAATATACTAAAAGCTGCATGTGTTTTAATATTACGTTAAGTTACCTCTGTCTTACAAGTTTTCTTGTCAACATCATACCCAAATATTTCTAGAAATATCTCCAAGTAGTGAATTTCCTTAGGAACAATATGCCCATTTGTAACGGAGCTCCCTGTACCCCAACTGGGTACCTCTGCCAAGGACCACTTCCTAGCTGGCACTGAGGACCATAACCACCAAACCAGACACAATAAGCGTCATAGACCCCACGAACTGCCGCAGCTTGGTTGGGGTCTCGCCGTCCTCCACCCACCCTGGATCCTGTGGGCAGAAGTGCTGCAGTTTGTCCCCTGTTCCAGCTAGGAAGCGGTCCTTGGCAGAGGTACCCAGCCGGGGTACAGGGAGCTCCGTTACACCATTAATCTGAAAGAGCCACAAACATTGTACATAATAGCACACCTACATTTAACTAACTGGGGTACACCATATTATTTGTGCAATGTGTTATTAAAAAGATACTGTGGGGGGGCGGAGCTGGACCGCCGAGCTGGACGGTCGCAAGGACGATCAGCTCCTGTAACTTTCTGAACATTAAGCCTCACAACCTGAAATTTTCAACCTAAAAGCTGACCGACAGCAATTGCCCTTGGTGTAAAGGGGGCACTGGATCCAGGGAGAGGCTGGCTCATCGAGCTTCAGTCCCCTGGAGGAGGAATCTTCGATGTTCCAATTGGGGCCTTCTCCGGCGGTGAGTGGGGTGGACGGCCGCTGCCCCGCTGTCCTGCCTAACAGAGCCCAGCCAGAGGACGACACTCGAGTGGCACCGGCCCTGTTCCCCCCCCTCTGGACCGGTGGGGGGGATCCCGGTCCTCACCTTGTGGCCCCGACCGCTGCAACGCAGACAAGGCCCAGCAACAACGCCACCCCAATCTACGGCCCAAGCACCTCACCTAAAATGGCAGACGCCACGTGCGCTGAAGGCAGAGGGGAATAACGCTGTCTCCCCGTGCTCACATCTAAAGGCAAAGCATCCAGGCACAAACTGGCCCTATACCACCAACAGTCACTTAGAAGCACTCACCCTGGCTCCCTGGCAGTCCGAGAGAAGAAGGAAGAGATGCAGAAATGGCAGGCCAGTGCACACACCACAATATTGGCTGACGACACTCAGAAGTTGAAAATCTACCCTCTGGATTAGACAGGAAACCGATCTCACATGCAAGAGCCTGCACACCTATCCTGGTTTGCCAGACAACACCTTCCAGCTAGCTCGGACAGAGCCACGACATGTACCAGACGACTGGCTTACAACGGGACCAGGCTGAGTTCACAGAGGCATCAACTAAACATTTTACTTCTGCGCCCCACCGACCCACACCTCCCGGGTATGAGTAGTGCACGGAAGAGAATCAAGCTTACATGCTGGCTCACCTGCCTTACCCATACTTAAGCTTGGCTACATGGGCCACTAGGGGGAATACTCTGTCATGCACAGCTAAAACAGCCACCAAGCAACCTACCAGCAGCAGGTATTGCCCACATATACAGCCCTAAGCTGGGAAGACTAAATTCAATTAAACTACATTAACATAGTCTGGAATTAATCATCCTAACAATCCTTAAACTACATCGAGGCACTCTAGGGGTTAACTACTAGGGTAAAGCTACACAGACCCACCTAAATGGTCCTCCCCAGAACCCTCCAGCCATATACACACACTGCGCTTACACGCTAGCAGCCCATTTTGTAGTATATGTTAGAACCTTGACTGCACTACAGAAGGGCCACACATACATGAAAAATAGCCTGTACCGAATCTGACTTAATGGATGCTGTTTTCCTACACCTAATAATCTGCCATAATTTAAGATGACCACCCAGTGGTATTTCAAATCCTGCATGTCATACTTCTGCACGATATTGTTGTAAAATCTTTACCTGCTTTCATCCACTGGCATAATTATGAAACATGTTTATTTACCCAAAATTGTGCTGACCAATCAACTGTCACGATACTGTTTCTCTGAAAATGTTCTTATAAGCTCATACCTGCTGTCGTGGCAGTACAAGCCTGTATGTTATTCTATGCACAGAAAAAAAAAATGATAAAAAAAAAAGATACTGTGATCCACAAGTGTAGTAGTTGTGTCCCATATTTTGTTGAATGTGTAATAGGGTTTTCTACCTCACTCAGTTTTATGCAAAGTTGTTGCTGAAAAAACATAAACTGCTTTCTTGTGATTTTACCTACAATTTAATTTTGTTAGAATACATTCAGCTGTTTTATTCTGTAGCATTTTGGTTGAGTGTGTTTTGCTAAACTGACAACAAATGAAGACTAGGCATTGAAAAAAAAATAGGTTTTAGACAACCTTTCAACTTCACCATTACCTGTTATTGTTGTATGCTTTTTTTTAAATGTATTTTTAAATCTGTGTAAAATGTGACACTTTATTAGAATCCGGTAAAATATATAGTTCTGTGTTTCTTTTTGTTATTTGATTGTAGCTGTAGCTGTATTCTTGACACAGTAATCATATCTCATCATTCGTAGGACAAGCAACCACAAAATAATATATTAATTTAATGGGTTCTATAAAATATATATTTACACAGTGTCATGGCATCTATAGCCTTTCTTATTGATAAACTGTCCTTTTTGCCAATATGTCAAGTGAAAGCACCAATTCTGTGCAGTAACAGGAATATCTCAACAAACCTTGAGGTACTTTTGTGATAAAATCACTGATTGCTATGCAACAGCATTTCTTGCCTGTCTATTTTTATTCATGTTTAGTTTACTTGATGCTATGATAGTATGCTCCCACAAAACTCACCAAATAATAACAAGTGTGTGTCTACTGTTACTCAAATATGCTTGTCTATATAGAAGTTAAAGAGATAGAAACACAATAAAACAAGTGAAAAAATGGCGCTATCAATAAAATTTAAAAAATATCAAAATAAGAGCAGCACATAAACAGTGTATTAGCCCTAAAAACACTCTTTAGACCACAAAAATAAAAAATTAGGTGCGCTATGATCTAAAGTGCAACATTTTCAAATGGCACAAAGTTCAAATTTGCAGTGCAGTAACATAAAGTGCTTAATTCCATGACAAAACACTTATACACATATATAATAATCTGTGTGGACAATGGTATAAAGTGCTTAATTCAGTGAAAGACACTTATACATATATATAATAATCTGTGTGAGTAATCAACTCTAAAGTACACAAAAACTGTCCAAAATGTGTAAGCAAAAAAACACTTAAAGTGATACTGTGCATACAAATATATTTTTTTTTAAAAAAAACTTACACTAGCAGCAAATATTCAGATAAATTGCATCTCCAAAATTGGGACATAAAAGACAGAAAACATATTTAGTGTAAAATTGTACAGAAAACAAAAGTGTAGGTGAGGTAAGTGATCATCTCACAAACATAGAGCAAATTAGTCTGCTCTAACTTTGATAGCTCCAGACTTCCACTCCAGCCAGTAAGATAAGATGAACATGGGTAAAACTCAAAGCTTCAAATGTCACCGGATCCCTTATGGCAAAAACGGTCCTGCTGCTGGGTAAGTGCAGTTGCCGGCTTGCCAAAGTGTTCCTGTATGTTCCTATTGCGTTTCGCCCAATTAAACGGCTTCCTCAGATCTCTTTTTGTGATTTTTGATTTTTGTGATTTTTATATAGAAATTAAAGGTTTATTATCTGTCACTAACATATATTCCCATCCAGAAATATATTTGTACATAATTCAGTTTCATACTCCAGCTTTTATAAGTGAATTTTAAGTAGTTTGTTTATTTGAACCCTTGGGCATTTCAATTGACCACCACTAACATATATGTAGAAGGAAATTGGCAGACTAGATAAACCTATTGTGTTTTCTGCTATCTAAACCTTTAGACTGACAGAGGAGATCAAAGGACCTGTAACTATTTTCTGATTCTTGCTGTACTCTTGTAAGAACATACACATAAATACAATTCATAACCTATTTTTGTTAAATAAATCATGACAGTGTAATATGTCATGTGTTTTTGTTCATCTGAGGTTTTTACGTACCTAATTTTAAGATCTGATAAGGAACAGATGATTTTTATTATATCCTGATATGTAAAACCATAGAATTCAAAGAGGGTATACTTTCTTTTTCCCATGACTGTATCTACTAAACAGCTGAGAGAGCAACATTTAAAAAAAAAAAAAGGCTTTTCTTAGTTGATCTTTTATCTGTTTAGTAGATAGCTCCCTACATTGGTATCCTTAAATATGGCAATCTAACATAAGAATAGTAAATTATGGAACATCTAATTAACAGTTGAACGATCAAAACTAAGAAAAAGGCTCCGTGCACATCTCTATTGAATTTTGTTAAAAAAAACAGAGAAGAAATACACTATTTTATCTGTCACTTCTCTAGAATTTACAACATTGAAAATTAACTTTACTCATGTTAAGCTTTTTTCGTGAGATGCTCCATTTTCTTTTAAATTTATATTAAGGATGTAGCAAATTAAACTAGGACTTCTCAGTTTTTGCTTATTATGCTTTCTTTATGCTGACTACCACGTGCAAAAGAAATAGTCTGAAACAATGACTTAGAGGGAGCTAAGATTGAGGTATTCAGTTAGGCAGGATAGAAGATAGATTTTCTACATTTAATTTTATTTTTCACACCTCATAAATACAATTTCAATATATTGCTATAACATAATATTAACAAGCAAAAATAATATTACAAATCCTGGAAAGTGATGATCTCCCTTTAAAGCACAATAATGATATAGAATGCCATCTCATTTACTTGCAAAAAAAAATGTGTTATAAATAAAACTATATTAAAAATATAATAGATTTATGATATTATTTCTGAAATTAAAGATGTCAACTTACTTGAAATTGTAATTAAGCAATGATTATCTAAGAATCTCAGTTGGTATAAACAGATGGCTTGCATATCTGACACATTTACATAAAAACTTAATTATTTTATATTTTTTTTTACTTAAGATTACTTAAATATTTGTAGTTGATAAACAGCTAAATAAAAAATCTGTGTATGACTATTATCTGAAATCTGAACAAGGTGGTTGATTAAGTGTTCTATACTAAGAATATAATTTATGAAATTAGTACATTGTTTATATATTACCTACTGATAAAATGGCATACTGCAGATTGAGAGCATTCAACTGTTTTTCTTTTAGAAGGTATTTTTTGGGGGTTTACATACTTAAAAGAACAATTTTGGAAGCATAAAAACTGCATAAAAAGTTCTTGTGGTGCCAGGTTGTCCCTGCCACTGACTTTCCTTTAAGGGTTAAGCCAATGGCTTCAATGCCTGTATTCTAGAGCTCAAACACTCTGTCTCTTGGTCCTTCTGCTTGCTGAAAATCTTCAAAGCAGAAGCTTAGGGCAGCCTCTTGTAGGGGCACGACCATTCGCTAAAAACAGCTTCGTTTCTCAAGCCATTTTGTGAAAATATTAAATTGAGGCCCTGTTTAGTAGGGTGTCCTTTAAATTTGCTCACTTATACTTTAGGAGACATGTTTTCACTGGTGAGTAAGGGTTATGCTCCCTTGATATGGCAGTACCAAAAGAGTTAACAGTACCTCCAAATCTCACTTACCCATAGAAATGTTTGAGACACTAAATGAGGAAGGTGGAACTTCCTTATTTATTGTACAAAGCTGAGAGGATGGGCATTAGTAAAAATCCTTTAGTTTTTGTCAAGCCACTTAAAGGGAAACTAGAGGACCAGAAAAACAAAATAATTTCCTGGCACTATAGCTCCTTATAGTGCCCCACACCCTTGCACCCCTAGGTGCTGCTGAAGGGGATAAAAACCCCTATCCCTCACCTATGTCCCTCCGTGCTGGTTCAGGCTCTGCCTCTGCTCCTCCCCCAATGTCAGTCGGTGGGGTGGACCTAATGTGCATGAACAGCAAGAGCCTTGCTCGCATTAGGACTTCTCCCCCGTAGGAAAGCATTGTAAAATACAATAACTGCATTAATTACCACTGCATGGTTAAGGGACCTGGGACACTGTGCCCAAACCACTAAAATTAGCAGAATTGATATGGATGCCTATAGAACAACATACCAAAAATTAGATGAGTCTTATTACCTTCAAAGCCCTTGAATCATAACTGTTACAATAGTTTATAGAAGTTATCATGCTTAATTTGCCTCTGTAGTAGAGCATACTTCTGAAAGGTACCTTCATATAAGTCTGTCATGTTCTCAGGTATTATCGAAAAGGACTGTCCTGAGTACATTGTTAATATAACTTGAGTACTCTGCAACAGTGTGCAGATGGATTAATGAGACATTATAGTGAGAGTTGGGTACCCAAATATGTAACCACATAACAATCTGCACTTACAACAGCTACACAACTCTGAGTTTCAAGATTTCTGCAGCCAACTAGTCTCATAAAGGAATAGCATACCTTTTGGTCATCCTGGTAACTATGGCATCAATTTAATACGCTTTCTATATGATTCAACACTGTTGGAAAAACTTTCTAAATTGTTTAATTACAGAAGCCAGCATTAAAGTATATGTGAATTATTGAAGATAACTATTTTGAAAAGATTTTGTAATGGTATTGTATCATTTGGAAAGCTTATTGAATTGATATATTAATTGGTAAAACATTTGGCAAGAAAGGAGGGTTGCAAACACGTTATGAAAAGTCACACCATAAACAATAATTAGGAGGTCATAACATTCAGTTGCAAAATGTGGATGGGTTGAAATGAAAATGAAGAGAGCACATTTGCATGATATACTTTTATGCAACACAAATATATGTTCAGGTGGTATAAACTAGGACTTGTCTCGGTGCATTCCTAGTTTGGTTGGGGCATGTCATGATACTTTCAAATAGATTACTATGCCAGGTTGTAGAGATCACAGAAATATGACATCATATGCTAATAATAAAACAATACCTTTAAAAGAATGCTCCAAACACTATGACCTCTACATTTGTGTTGTAGTGGATATGGTGCCAGGAGCACCGTGATGGCACTAATTGTAAGTAGTCCAACAGTTTTAAAATAATTTGCCTTCTCACTTGGGATCCATAACTCCCTACTTCCTACAGCTGACAGAGACATCTCAGACAATGAGCTTGCCCTGCATGTCTTAGGTTAGCAGAGGTAAAGGAATATCATAAACAGGAGCTTCTTGCTCTTTGTTAGATATAGTTGAGGTGAGACCGTAGCCTCTGGACATCATGACTACTTACAATGAGGGTCGACCAATTCCACTACAGTATGTGTTGGGATGTACCCTAACCCCCCTCCCCCCCCACACACACACACACACTCACTGTTGTTAGATTATATTTTCCATGAGTGTGTTCTAGCTTGTTACCTAGCCTCTTAAATCTAGAGTTTGCAATCTTTGTGTTTAACAAACAGAAATACAAGTATTATTATATGTTATCACTGCTGTAGTCTGCAGTCAATTAGTAGTACTATTGAATAATAAACAAATCATACATATGTACCAACAAAATTGTCACTAGAATATGTGAGATCTGGTTTTGACAGAAATATAAACCTGCAGTTACACTATACACTGCGTGCAGAATTATTAGGCAAATGAGTATTTTGACCACATCATCCTCTTTATGCATGTTGTCTTACTCCAAGCTGTATAGGCTCGAAAGCCTACTACCAATTAAGCATATTAGGTGATGTGCATCTCTGTAATGAGAAGGGGTGTGGTCTAATGACATCAACACCCTATATCAGGTGTGCATAATTATTAGGCAACTTCCTTTCCTTTGGCAAAATGGGTCAAAAGAAGGACTTGACAGGCTCAGAAAAGTCAAAAATAGTGAGATATCTTGCAGAGGGATGCAGCACTCTTAAAATTGCAAAGCTTCTGAAGCGTGATCATCGAACAATCAAGCGTTTCATTCAAAATAGTCAACAGGGTCGCAAGAAGCGTGTGGAGAAACCAAGGCGCAAAATAACTGCCCATGAACTGAGAAAAGTCAAGCGTGCAGCTGCCAAGATGCCACTTGCCACCAGTTTGGCCATATTTCAGAGCTGCAACATCACTGGAGTGCCCGAAAGCACAAGGTGTGCAATACTCAGAGACATGGCCAAGGTAAGAAAGGCTGAAAGACGACCACCACTGAACAAGACACACAAGCTGAAACGTCAAGACTGGGCCAAGAAATATCTCAAGACTGATTTTTCTAAGGTTTTATGGACTGATGAAATGAGAGTGAGTCTTGATGGGCCAGATGGATGGATTGGTAAAGGGCAGAGAGCTCCAGTCCGACTCAGACGCCAGCAAGGTGGAGGTGGAGTACTGGTTTGGGCTGGTATCATCAAAGACGAGCTTGTGGGGCCTTTTCGGGTTGAGGATGGAGTCAAGCTCAACTCCCAGTTTCTGGAAGACACCTTCTTCAAGCAGTGGTACAGGAAGAAGTCTGCATCCTTCAAGAAAAACATGATTTTCATGCAGGACAATGCTCCATCACACGCGTCCAAGTACTCCACAGCGTGGCTGGCAAGAAAGGGTATAAAAGAAGAAAATCTAATGACATGGCCTCCTTGTTCACCTGATCTGAACCCCATTGAGAACCTGTGGTCCATCATCAAATGTGAGATTTACAAGGAGGGAAAACAGTACACCTCTCTGAACAGTGTCTGGGAGGCTGGGGTTGCTGCTGCACGCAATGTTGATGGTGAACAGATCAAAACACTGACAGAATCCATGGATGGCAGGCTTTTGAGTGTCCTTGCAAAGAAAGGTGGCTATATTGGTCACTGATTTGTTTTTGTTATGTTTTTGAATGTCAGAAATGTATATTTGTGAATGTTGAGATGTTATATTGGTTTCACTGGTAAAAATAAATAATTGAAATGGGTATATATTTGTTTTTTGTTAAGTTGCCTAATAATTATGCACAGTAATAGTCACCTGCACACACAGATATCCCCCTAAAATAGCTATAACTAAAAACAAACTAAAAACTACTTCCAAAAATATTCAGCATTGATATTAATGAGTTTTTTGGGTTCATTGAGAACATGGTTGTTGTTCAATAATAAAATTAATCCTCAAAAATACAACTTGCCTAATAATTCTGCACTCCCTGTAGAAAGAATCACTGTGCCTATTAACATAAAGCTGATTGTCGCAGAGAGCAGGGAGCTATACAGTATGGAACTTAAGAGAGAAAATGTAGTCAACTGAGGCAGTTATAAAACTTTTAAGGATCCAGTGCCCAATGTCAAATCACTAAGTGTCAGTGCTTTAGCTGTGTGACTATGACAGTAAAAGGTGATGCAGAAGTAGAACTGTATGTAGTTAAAGAAAAATGGAAAAAAACTAAAAATCTTTCCAACTTGTCATCTGTTCCACTTTTGAATATTAAACACCTAGTTTAAACCATTAATGTATTGAACGTGATCCATGTAAAGAAAATATTTAATGTGACTGAAGAGTTTTATTAAACCAATTTGCTTAGAGTAATTTCTACATAAACAATTTATCTGTGAGGTTAACTTCCAAGTAGCAGAAATATACTTTGATTAACTTAAAAACATGAAGACCCACCGTTTGGTGTAAAAGCACGCATTTGAGTCTCTCTTACTTAGCCTCATTATTTCTTCATATACCTTTCCCACTAAATGTGTGCAAAAATCTAATGCTGCTGTCAGAACTACATGACAGCAGGGAAAATTTAATTAAAAGATTCTTCAGATGGATTAATTTTTCCAATGCTACATTTAACACAGTTCCTGAATTGAAATTCTGACATTAGTAAAGGGACAGATGAGTATAGTAGATGAAAAGGGAACAGATATGATAAAAATTAAGATATATAAATAAACTGATTTGGAAAGGCACATTTTAGAAAATTGCTTTATAAAAAAAAAATGTATTACTACCACCATTGATTAAAGGATAGATTTTGTTTGTTGTTGTTTAACAGAAAATCTGCAATATACGTGTGATTATTAATCAAAAACTCTATTCACTTCTTATTGGTTCATTTTCTTGAGAACTAACTTTGAAAATTGAAGCCAGAAAAGCAAGAGATGTTACATCCAGATGCATACTTAGGTTATCAAACCCCTGGGGAGAGAATGTATACTGACACCCCACCACACACAGCAGATTTATTTTGGTGTGTCTCGCTGCAATACCCCTTACACCTTTTTGTTAGATAAATTACAAACACATAGAGTAACATTTATTTACACACATTCTTAAAGACACATGCTCACTCACATTCATATGCACACACGCTCACTTTAACATACTCAAATTCATATACACATATTCACAATTATGTGCACAAACTCTCCCATTCATATACACATACTCAAATTCATACATACAAACTTACATTAATTTGCACATACATATATAATCATATTTATATACACAAACACATACTGACATTCAAATACTCACACACATTTGATTTGTATTTAAATACCTGGTGTCCAGTGGTTTGAGCAGGGATCAGTCTGTGCCCTGATTGCAAAACAAATGGGTATACCCTTTTAAATGGAAAACTCTATAGGCCACTTGGTGAATAAAATATATAGGATAATTTTACCTATATGTATCTCCCACAGTGTAGAGGATAACGGACTCCTCCCAATCCTCACAAAAAATACAAACAAAATATATATCTACAGAGGGGAGAATAGAAACAACTCATAGAGTAGTATGTCCAAATATGAATATATATGGTTCAAGGTTGCACTCACACAAGTGCCCTGATTGCACAGTTCCACGAGGCTCTGTAGTGCTTCTGGGGCTGAGCTGTTATTACCTTACATCTACAGGGATTATCAGTAAAGTGAGAGCATAGATTGATGCCAGCAGCTCATTTGCCACAAATGAGGTCTGCCAATGATTTGAGGCAGGCCTCTCCACTGTGGAAGGCTGATTGAGGTCCATCTCCTGACCTCATGCTGTGTTTAGCCTGTGGGGTCTGCAGAATGGAACTGCAGCGCATGCATTTTTCACGAGACTCTCAGTAGGCCCTTGCAAGAGTGGGGTGCTCTATGCACCCTCCTCCAGTCTGTCACCCATTTAGTGAATGAACACCAATATATTTTTTAAAAACTTGCCTTGATTCTAAGAATTTAGTATAAAATTCATAAATACCTTCAATCCTACCAAAAATGTTAATTTATCAATTTTACCCCCTATTGTTTATTTGTAATAAAACTAGTATGGTATCTTGATAGTTTCCTCCAAAAAAACTAATTATCTTTGTTTCAGCAGCAGTTTGAAATGTTCTGTTAAAATCTTCCAGCCAACTATGAACAGTTAGTCAAAGAAATCATATAGTGATACATTGCTTTGTTAAATGAATTGCAATAAGAATGTAGAGTAATAAGGTATGATCACAAAGCGTAGTTATAGCTCAATATTCTCATGGGAGAATCTGAAATTGTTATTGTACTCCTTATAAAGCAGTGTGTTCTTGCTGTGAGTGCGAAGTAGCATTTTCTGAAATATATTTCTTTGAAATGAAGCAATGAAGCACATTATGAATTTAAAACTAAAAATGCTACATTTTTATTAGATCACTTTTGTGTGCCTAGATATCAGTAAAAGCCAATTTAAATGCATTTTTTTGTTGTATATCTCAAGAATATATTCAATATTTTATTCCGTATGCAGTTATATTATGATATTTTCATTGCAGGTTAGTAATAAAAAAGAACAATATGTCTTGTCTATCAGTGTACAGTTCAGATTTGAATGTAAATTAACATTTTCTAATTTTCGAAAAACTATATTATTTCCAAATTTGTATTATACTTTTTATATGCACTATTTTAAAAGTTTTGAAAAATTATCTAGGTTGAATTGGAAAGCTACATTTTGAGGTATATCACACATACATCTAATACATGGTTAACTTTCAAGTGTAATGTTACTGATAAGCATATTGAGTTCCTGCTTATCAAATTCATCACCATTTGACCTCCATGAGAGCTTAAGGCACAAAGCATGATCATTGCTATACGGTTAATGTCTGGCTAACACCATATAGAGACCTATGCTATAAGTTCCTATAACACTATTGTACTTATAGTTTATTATCAAATAAGATTTATTTAGGATTTTTTTTATTAGGAATAAAATAATATTGGAAAAGGGAAATCGCACAAGTTTTAAAAAATGAAAATAAAAAGGCAAGTGTTGTAGCAGAAAACTTGCAAAGTCTCCTTTTTAGTATGTGGAGACAATAGGTACAATAAAAACAGAGCTAAAGACAGAATGAGCGAGAGAGGAAGAACATGTTAAGAAATACAATGCTTAATAGAGAGGAAGAGTTCCAAATTGAAAAGTACTAATGAGTTACTACTCGACTTAGGCACAGCGAGTATAATAAACACCATATGTACCAAATTAATTCAACTTAAAAGGTATAAAAAGAGAGAAGAGGGTTATATCACAGACCAAAAAAAGGGGAAATCATCTCCAACGTTTCGGGCTCTTTAGTTTCGGCACAAGGCCTTTGGGCCTTTGTTACTCCTTAATACCATGCTACCTTGACAAAGGTCTTGTGCTGAAACTAAAAAGTGCCGAAATGTTGGGGTTCATTTTTCATTTTTTAAGCCTGTGATATCTCCCTCTTTTTGGGAGAATTTTCGGTTGAATTATTTATTTGGTATGCATGGTGTTTATTACAAGATATTTTATGCTTTAATTTTCATATTAAGATTGTGTTTCATTTAGGTACTTTTTTTAAAATGTATTTTCTGTTGGATGCATTTTTTCACTTATGGTATATGTTCAAAAAGGGATTTATTAGGGGCATGTCCTGGACGCGGACTGAAGCAGTCACATGCTGTAGCTGCTCTGACCCAACTAGGCCATAAAACTGAGTAATTGGCTCAAGAAATCTGCCAGACCCGACAATGTTGCAGCCCGAAAGTAAGAGGGTCACACAGAGGCAAGAGAAAGACAACTTTTTTACCTTGAGGATGTGACTTTAAGTAAAAACTTGCAACAGACCGAGGCAAGCCAAGATGGTACTGAGACGGACTCAGATCTGTCCCATGGTCGCACCGAACTTGATCCTGCACTTAACAGAGGATTGCTCCAAAAGATGCTGGATGAAATGACCTCCAAGCAAACAGCCAATCTATAAGATCTGGGCACAAGAACTTCTGCTACAGAGGATAAAATGGTGGAATTTGCGGATGCCCATAATGATTTGGTGGGCAGGATGGAGTGCCTCATCACACACATGGACCTATATAAAACAAAACTGGCTGATATCTAGGACTGAGCTCACAGAAATAATCTCTGCATTCGCAGGATCGACGAAAAAGAAGGGATGAATGAGCTAACTGGTTATGTCACTGGCCTCTTGAAAACCCTGGCTCCAGACTTACCGCATGATATGTTCCTGCTGGACCATTGCCATCAAACTGCTAAGCCGAAGATTTGGCACCCAAGATACCACGCAATGTCCTAGTCAGGCTGCATTAATATCATATAAAGGAGGCAATACTTAAATTTAACAGGACAAATAAGACTTTGCCGAAACCATCCTCATATTTATGAACATTTCAGCTTTCACATTGAAAAGGAGAAGGGAGTTTCAAGATGTCATGGGAGCCCTATGCAGCCATCACCTGCCATATCGCTGGGGATACCTAGTGAAGCTGCTGATGCACAGGAACGGGATGGTCACCACGGTAACATCGCCAGAAGACGGCCTGAGCATGCTGTGGAAATGGGGTCTGGAACTTCCAGAATCGCTGCAGACTTTGCGAGAAGCGGTCAGACTCTCGCTCGGCTGGACGAATTCCCAATGCCGTGACCATTAGAGGCATGGAAACATGCGTCTGGAAGCAATTAATCTATGTTAAATTACATGTATGCTTAACGTAATACTCTGCATGAAAAGCGGATAGGAACTGAGCACCATAAGCTGCAAAAGGTTGTATAGATTGTTATAATGTTTATAGTATGTATATATGCTTTAGTTTAGGGAGCGGAGAAAGGACGGCTGGGTGAGCAGTGAGGGCCAGTCTTGGGAGTGCCCGGGGGAGCATGTAACTCTATTTTAATAACCCAGAGTTCCCATAAGGCATATCGGGAGGCTTTGATTGGTACCACACTATGCCATCAGGGCTCTGGATCCAGGTCCGCTCATGCCAACATTCTAACTGTCAGGGACATGAACATCTCAGGCCCTGGATGGTAGATGGTAACCCCTACATTAGGGGCAATAGCAAACATAAGTGGGTAGAGACATGTCTAGACTGCCTGCTAAATGTGGGAAGCTGGAGTTTACATAAACAGGCAACACATGGCTGATCCACAGGATGGAGCCTTCCTTCCTCCCTCCCTACACAATACTGCGGCCCTGATCAGGGGTACTCATTTAACATCCAGAGGATACCCATTGCCCATGGCATTGACAGGTTTGTGGGTGAGATGTGCCTAGGCCTTTAGATGCCCAAGCATATATGAAGGGAGATATCTAATCCCCGACCCGCCCCTACAACCTGTGCTGGAACTAACCATCACGGTTCAACACTCCTGATATGTTTCAGGTCCTAAACGCAATGCCGAAAACAAAAAACAAACCACAAAAAAACAAAAACAAAATAACACAAAATTATCAATAATAATTGCTGTTGTATCAAAAGTTTTGACTTAACACACTAGAGCCAACAGTCTATAAAACTGCATCACAAATATGTTTTGTCCAGGTCAGCCTACTCAGTTCCTGGGAGAAGCTTTCTGCTTCTACCCCCACTGCGCTGTCTGTCAGCGCTATGCTACACTGAGGCACCATTGTATATCTGTATTTTTTGTTATATCTTGTTATTGCAACTGTTATTTTTCTACTTGGCCAGGTGGGTGGCCATGATTATTTCCACAGTCAGATAGGGCATGACCTCATCACAGGGGAAGCGTGCCACACTGATTCCAAATGACTAAGCACTAAAAAAAAAGGACTAAATAAGGTGAATAGTAGTGGTAGTTTACCCGGCTTGACACAGCTGGGACGGGTGAGTCTGCCACACTTTAAGACCTCTCCACACGTGACATTCCTACACATGTACTATCTATACCACCCCCCATAAAAATATGTATGTAACGGATCACCTGGCACCCCGACTGGCCACCTCCACCCACAGGTGCTTGCTAGCTAATGCTGAGGACCATAAGCACCGCAACGGACACCAAAAGCACCGCAGACTACACAACCGCATTAGCTTAGCTGGGATCTTGCCGTCTTCCTCCCAACCTGGACCAACCTCGGATATCCTGGACCGTGTGGGAAAGACCTCTCCTACTTCAGAGAGCGTAGCAGCAACAGCAATAACAAGAGCTAGTGGTTAGAACCCAGGGGAGTATAAAGTGGAGTGGCAATGCCCAGTGTGAATATAGCAGTTCCCCTCCAATCACAAGACCCCGCTACGTGAGGGTTAAGCAGGAACTCAATTTTAATGGAGACACACAGGCCTTTTATGCAAATTTCCCAACAAGGGTGACACCCAGGTTAACAAACCAGTAAAAACAGTAATTAAATGTACAACACTCCCATAGCAAGCATACAATCTCTACTCTCTGCCTGTGAGATAATTGAGTCAGATACTGTATGTAACTAAATTATATACAGGCAGAAAAACACACATTTTTTATAGCTTCGGGAGTTCAGGAGTTCAAAAGTTCGAATAATTATTGTCCAAAGTCATAATAAGTACAAATAGAGGGCGTGGCCGACCGGCGAACCTAATGGACGCACACTAAGCCTCCAGCTCCGGACTCAAACACAATCCAAAGCAATCGGAGAAAACTACGAAAAATGGGTAACCATAAAAAGAACAACAGTAACCAGGGACTATCAGGGAAGACTCCAACTACAAAATCGGGCTCCCTAACCCGTTACTTTAAAGAAAATCCAGACAGATCCCACGAGGCCGCGGCCGCGACCTCGAGTATTCTGGAAACAGACTCCCCATCGGATTCACAACCTCGAAGCCCTTGTTTCTCTGATAGCTCCCAACATGCTGATATACAAGAGGAACTAGATTTAAAACAAATCATTAAAAACTTACCATCGAAAGCCGATATCCAGCAAATGCTTAACAAGATGGAGTCGTCCTTCCAATCCAAGATGGAGAAAATGGACACAGGCATCCAGCAACTGAACCTCCGAATCACGGACCTGGAAGAAGAAATGCAGACACAAATTACTAATATCTCGACAACATTAGACTCACAAATCCTAAACTGGTCATCCACTCAACGCCATATCGACGATCTCGATAATAGGAGCCGAAGGAATAATCTAAGGATCAGAGGTATGCCAGAATCTCAAGGGGAAAATATCACTGGGCTTCTCACGGAGCTTTTTAATTTAATTCTGGGGAATGCTATAGATGATCCAATTCTAATGGATAGAGCCCATAGATCAATACGACCAAGAGGTCTAACACAAGATTCCCCGAGAGATATAATCTGCAGGCTCCACTATTTTAATATAAAGGACAACATAGTGAAAATCCTAAGGGACACAAGCCAACCACTCTTATTCCATGGCACACCAATTCAAATTTACCCTGATCTCTCCTGGTATACTCTCCAAGCGAGAAGAGCGCTTAAACCCATTACCGAACTCCTGCGCCAAAGAAATATTAGATACCGTTGGGGATTCCCATTTGCCCTAATAGTAGCAGCAAAAAACACAATCTACTCCATCACGACATTCATAGCTGTAATTCCTTTCCTTCGAGCTCTGGATCTCCCAAATACACCAGTTGTGGATTGGAATACTCCTCCATCAAATCAGGAGCTAATACAACCCTCTCATAGGCAAAGATGGCTCACACCAGCAAGGAAAAGACGTCAAGACAGAAGATTCCAATCTCCAGATCAGAGACTAAACAAGCCTCCCATGGAAGTTACTCCACAAAGACAAAATCTGAAGGATAGCCTCCCAGAATAAGCATCAAACTCGTTACTCCAAGACATCATCTGACCCTCCACACCGGTGAGATCGACTAATACCCGACATCACACAAGAGACTTTTACCACCTTCTTTAACTTTCCGGGATTTTTGTGTACAGTTATCTCTACCTACTACAAACAGAGACTTACGCATCCATTCCGCTCAGGTCGTATAATATCCCTTTGAAACGAGTTACTTGTGCATATTTAAATATTGTTTATCAGGACTTAGCTATCTCATATGCTGATTAATATTTTAATTCGTACTTAGAATCGTTAACATTTAAGTGTATAAGCGAAACGCTGTCTAGACAGGGCCAGCAACCGAATCATTTTTCTTTTCCTTTTTTTTATTTCTTTGCCTGTCCTCTTCTTTCCTATAATATGCTACTCCCACAAACAATTTGTAAAATGAAAATGATTCTATGACTTTAAGCCTATAATATTATGACATACTTACTTTATCTCCATAGAAGTTTACCTCCTAATCACTAAACAATCACAGCGACAGATCACACACACAAAAGAGATAATAGATGTCAAACAAATTTCTTGATCTACTAAATGTCATGACTCAGAAAAGGGATTCTACTCCCGATCAAACAGCTCTCCCATAACTTCAGAATACACATCAACTCTGTCACTATATAGGCATGGTCCTGAAGAATTTAACCGACCCAAAGCAGGCACTCTTAAAAACCATACTTAAAACTCTTGGAAAGAAAACTACACTCTATTCCCAACTAAGGACCTGGTAATTATATATAATTGACAAATAAGCATTAGTTAATTAGGGAATATACACCTTACAAATCTCACCGGATAAAGGAGGAAACACACAAACTATTTCTTCTCCACTAAAAAATACCAAAATATAGGATTGTAATTTGAGCTCCCAGCCCAAGTCTGAGCTCACGACCCCAATACATTGTAGGTTCTAGCTTCAACGTCAAGTTAGAATCAGATATCCCTCAAGGGATTAATTCCTTTCCCTTGCTTCCTTTTAACCCTTTCCGACATCTTGACCTTAACCTGTCCCACTTCCACCCCTGCTTCCCCTAGACTTCTGTCTCCCTTCCTCACCTCTATCATCCATCCCCTATCCCCCTTCAATTCCTTACCACCCTCCCATCTTCTCCTTCTAAAGTACGGGTTTCTCGGAAACCAAGATTAGCGAGCAATCTAATTATATCCAAAACGCTACTCGAAACATTTAACCTTTGTAACCTGATGAAACTGTAGTATTGTTTACCAGTTACTAATAGAAATTCAGGTTACTGTTTTCTTTTTTATTGCTATTTGTGTATTAATAATTACTCATTATTGTTTTGTTCCACTATTGATTACTGCTTAATTTACTTATATTATCTTAGTACTGACTGTGCTAAATTTTTAGTAACGTTACACCTTATACCTTAGAATCCTAACATAGGAACTGGAAGATCAGGGATTTTTTCACGCGGCAGCAGGTAGATAAAACCCTATAAAATAAAACACACCAATTATACTTCACAAAAAACACTCCTACTTTAAAGCTTTCCTCAAATCTTCTACAGAAGAAACTTGCTCTTGTCACTTGATATTGCACAGGTCGATTTCATATTCTTACCTAGATAAATTCATAGACTTAATACCGGATCTACATTTAACCTCGGCAATCCCACACCCAACGTAGGTCAATCACCAAACACACGAATTGACAATTATGACTACGGTCAATATTCTTACTCAAAATGCAAGGGGATTAAACTCCCCAGAAAAAAGATCTATAGCCCTCACTGACTTCAAAAGGCATAAAGCACACATAATATATATTCAAGAAACTCACTTTAGAAAAAATTCTGCCCCTAAACTCCGCAATAAAGATTACCCACTTGGCTACTTCAGTCATTATTCAGAAGCAAAATCCAGAGGAGTAGCGATTCTCCTAAGCCAACATATACAATTCACCTTCCAGGAACAACTGGTAGACGATTCAGGGAGATTTATATTTGTTAAAGGCAAAATTTGTAATACTCAAGTCACTCTAGCCAATATATACTTGCCAAATAAGAAACAAAATCTCTCTCTCAAAAAAATACTAAGCAAACTATCCATATTCAGAGAAGGTATCCTCATAATGGGGGGAGATATGAACATAACTCTAGATGAAACATTAGACTCTACATCTCAATCTAGAGAATATCAATCTCAAACACGTTCTCAAATTAAAAACTCCCTCTATGAGGCTCAACTCTACGACAGTTGGAGATCCATCAACCCCACCAAACGAGACTACTCCTTTTATTCTGCTCCTGCGGGCACTTACTCCCGAATAGATACAATTTTTTTGCAACATAGATATCTCTCGCTAATTAATGGTGCAACATATGGTCCTATTACCTGGTCAGACCATGCCCCTATGACATTGTCAATCTCATTGCCAACTACACCTACTCCATTCACACAATGGAAACTTAATGATCTAATTCTAACTGACAAAACAACATTACACAGGATAAAAGAGGCAACCACTCAATACTTCTCAGAAAACACAAGTCCCGACACTTCCTCTATCATGACCTGGGAAGCACACAAAGCAGTAATAAGAGGGGAACTTATCAAAGCAGCAGCAGCACTCAAGAAAAATAGAGAAAAACAAGTAAACCAACTAACCAAAGACATTGTATCTCTAGAAAGTAAACACAAAACCTCTCTTTCCTGGGATGACCACAAATTGCTATCTAGTAAACGCACAGAACTATCGACCATACTACATCTACATGCTAGGAAAAAAATATCGTTAACGAAAAACCTGTACTACACCCAAAGCGGAAAAGCGGGCAAACTTTTAGCAAAATCTATACAAACAGAAAGACAATCCTCTTTCATATCTGAGATTAAGAAAAAAGATGGAAATCTAACATGTCGCATGCCGGAAATACTATCATCTTTCCACGAATTCTACACTCATCTTTACTACCTCACAAACACGAAACCCACTTCTGAAGAAATAATGGAATTCCTAAAACCTAGAATTAAACGCTCTATCCCCATAAACGAAATTAAATTCTTAGACAATCCCTTAACTACAGAAGAATTCATAACCACAGTCAAATCTTTACCCATTGGCAAAAGCCCAGGCCCTGATGGCTACACTGGGAAATATTATAAGGAATTAGCTAACATCTTGGCACAACCTTTCATCAAAGCTTACAATAAGAGGAAACTTTCATCCTCTATACCTAGTTCAGCTCTTGAGGCAATCATCGCTATAATACCAAAACCTGGTAAGGACACAACTCAATGCTGGAATTACAGACCTATCTCACTAATCAATATCGACTTAAAAATTCTGACTAAGATCATGGCTACTAGGCTCAAACCATTCATGCCGTCACTAATCCACTCAGACCAAGCTGGTTTTGTTCCTGGTAGAGAATCTAAAAACAACACAACGAAAATTATAAATATTATCCATTGGGCCCAAATACACAAAACACAGAGCGCCCTACTTGCCATTGATGCCGAAAAGGCTTTTGATAGAGTTAATTGGACACTACTGAAACATACCTTACAATATCTCAACTTTGGTCCTAGATGGATCGATTGGATTGATACTGTATACTCGAAACCCACTGCGAAACTAAGAATCAATGGTCAACTATCAGACCCAGTAATGATCTCGAACGGCACAAGACAAGGATGTCCTTTATCGCCGCTCCTCTTCATACTAGTGCTGGAGCCCTTCCTGCAAGGCATCCGTGACAATAACTCGATTAAGGGAATTCAAATCAAAAACCAAACCTACAAAATTTCTGCCTTCGCGGACGATCTCCTTTTCACAATATCAGACCCACACAAAACTATCCCAAACATCATCACAGAAATGCAATTTTACGGAAAAATTTCATTTTTTCAAGCTAACCTCGCAAAATGTGACCTGATGCCAATCTATCTTCCTGACTCCATTTGTCAAAAAATCAAGTCCAACTTTGCATTCCAATGGACTACGACTTCCATTAAATATCTGGGAATACACATACCACACAAATTGAACTCTATATACTCAGTGAACTTCCCACCTCTGATTGATTCAATAACTAAAGACCTATCCAGATGGCACAAACCTTGCTTTGGGTTATTTTGTCGTGTAAACATTATTAAAATGAATATCCTTCCTCGTATCCTTTACCTATTACAAACAATCCCGCTACTAATCCCATCAAAATTTTTCTCTACTATCAAGTCTTTATTTTTGAAATTTATATGGGCACACAAATCTCCACGCCTAGCCTACCAGACGCTGATTAAAACTCGAGAACAGGGAGGATTAAATCTACCAGATTTATACAATTTCTACAAAGCGACCCATCTACAAAGGCTTTATGAATGGTCGAATACTTCTAGCAAGCTCCAATGGGTAGAGTTGGAAAATAGCTTCTCAGAAGTTCCGCTCCACATACTCCCTTGGATTCAAATCGACAATCAACTTATGAGAAAACTCAACAGACATCCGACGATCTCGACTTCCTTACATATTTGGCTCAAACTGAGATCCCAAACAGAGGTAGCTCCATACCCGTCACCAATATACCCTTTAACATCAAATCCCTACTTACTTGAAGGTACTCATGGGAAACAATGGGGTCTACAATACGAAGGCCCTTTCCTGAAACAATGCGAAGCAACGAAAAAGAACAAACTAAAACCCATAAAAGAACTTACTGGCACAGACGAACATTCTGGGATTCAGTGTTTTTTCTATGAACAAATGAAACACTTCATAGACTCTAATCTGCTCTTACCGAAGGGTACAAGATCTCCTACCAAATTCGAATGTCTTTGCATCGAGCACCCGCCAAAACTCAAAACCCTCTCAGCTATGAACTCAATCATTAAAGAAGCACAATCACAAAATCTTCCCGCTTTCACACAAAGATGGACAGAGGAACTCAAACTTACCCTTAATAATACACAATGGAAACAGGCCTTTACATTCATCCACAAATCATCGACCTCTACGCACGCACAAGAATGCAACTACAAAAAACTGACCCGTTGGCACAACTCGCCAGTTAACTTACACACATATTATCATAACTCCCTTGACCTATGCTGGAGATGCAATGCCCCAGGAGCCCACCACTCTCACATATGGTGGCAATGTCCAATAATATACAAATACTGGGAAAGAATCCACAAGATCATTATACTTATATTCCAAAAAACCTTCCAATGCACACTTGAACATTATATCTTTCTTCTCAAACCGAAAGAATTTACTAAACTAGATCACGCACTATTCTGCCATCTAGCAATGGCGGCATCGCAGCTCCTCCCTAAATATTGGAAACAAATTCAACCCCCTTCGATTCGGGAGTGGGTGTTCAGAGTCGAAGATATCAAATTGATGGAAAAAATCACATCAGCTAAACTAGGCAGACTCTCTAAATTTCACTCTATCTGGAATCATTGGAATACATATAACACCCTTAAACCTCAGGTAACCGAATAAATAGTTACAAACATACTAAAGAACTACTCCTAACTTACTAATAACTGATGATATAAACCATTAACATAAAATACATGCCGAACTACTTGCACTATTTTATATAAGTCATAACTACTCCTAAATTTTCTTGATCTTCCGATTTCTATTTATACACACATAAACTATGTTGATATAAAGATGTACAGTGACAATGTTTTTCATATTTACACTATTAACTATTAACTTGTGTTATTTAGGATGATATTTACCATACACAGGTTGTTGTTAACCTAAAGTCCCGTTCCAAGATTCTCTGGATTGATAATTAGACGAACTGCTAGCTTGGAATTTTCAACCATCCTAAGCTCAATGAGACAATTACTTTACTGCTTTATTAATGTTTAATCGTCACTGTTAACTTTCATATTTTATCATAAAACCTTCAATACTTACTCTCTAACATTATGTATAAGTATTATGCAAAAAGTACTTTGAAATTGTATATTCTTCATAACATCCATTATAATGTTTTTCTTGGAACATGTTAAAATAAGCGTATAATTTTCTGTTATTTCGCTATATCTGAATGTAAACTTGTTATGTATAAAATACAAAACAATAAAAACATTGAAATATAAAAAAAAAAAAAATAAGTACAAATAGGGCTTTTTAACCATAAAAATTAAAGGGACCATAGTCACAGGGTAAAAGGCTTGCAAGTAGTCCCCTCCAAACCCCAGTGTACATTCAATGTTATAGTTTTAAATGTACCAGTTAAGTGACATCTACTGTAACGGGAACTCAAAATGCTATCATAGAAACATAGAAACATAGAAACATAGAATGTGACGGCAGATAAGAACCATTCGGCCCATCTAGTCTGCCCAGTTTTCTAAATACTTTCATTAGTCCCTGGCCTTATCTTATAGTTAGGATAGCCTTATGCCTATCCCACGCATGCTTAAACTCCTTTACTGTGTTAACCTCTACCACTTCAGCTGGAAGGCTATTCCATGCATCCACTACCCTCTCAGTAAAGTAATACTTCCTGATATTGTTTTTAAACCTTTGTCCCTCTAATTTAAGACTATGTCCTCTTGTTGTGGTAGTTTTTCTTCTTTTAAATATAGTCTCCTCCTTTACTGTGTTGATTCCCTTTATGTATTTAAATGTTTCTATCATATCCCCCCTGTCTCGTCTTTCCTCCATGCTATACATGTTAAGATCCTTTAACCTTTCCTGGTAAGTTTTATCCTGCAATCCATGAACCAGTTTAGTAGCCCTTCTTTGAACTCTCTCTAAGGTATCAATATCCTTCTGAAGATAGGGTCTCCAGTACTGTGTACAGTACTCCAAGTGAGGTCTCACCAGTGTTCTGTACAATGGCATGAGCACTTCCCTCTTTCTACTGCTAATACCTCTCCCTATACAACCAAGCATTCTGCTAGCATTTCCTGCTGCTCTATTACATTGTCTGCCTACCTTTAAGTCATCAGAAATAATCACCCCTAAATCCCTTTCCTCAGATGTTGAGGTTAGGACTCTATCAAATATTCTGTACTCTGCCCTTGGGTTTTTACGTCCAAGATGCATTATCTTGCACTTATCCACATTAAATGTCAGTTGCCACAACTCTGACCATTTTTCTAGTCTACCTAAATCATTTTCCATTTGGCTGATCCCTCCTGGAACATCAACCCTGTTACATATCTTAGTATCATCCGCAAAAAGACACACCTTACCATCAAGACCTTCTGCAATATCACTAATAAAAATATTAAAGAGAATGGGTCCAAGTACAGATCCCTGAGGTACCCCACTGGTGACAAGCCCAAGCTTCGAATATACTCCATTGACTACAACCCTCTGTTGCCTGTCACTCAGCCACTGCCTTACCCATTCAACAATATTGGAATCCAAACTCAAAGATTGTAGTTTGTTGATAAGCCTTCTATGTGCAACAGTGTCAAAAGCCTTACTGAAATCGAGGTAAGCAATGTCTACTGCACCACCCTGATCTATAATTTTAGTTACCCAATCAAAAAAATCAATAAGATTAGTAGTCAGCAAATTATCTACAATACAACAGAGACTTTAACCAAATGCTAGACCCAAAACTGGACATGACTCTGTCCCCATTTAGCAAAAGCTATAGGGCCCTAAAAAGAGGCTGCCAACTGCTGCAGAAGCTCCTACACATACAACACTATTATGATGCGTGGGGCATTACACACGCCATGGATCGCTCTTATACTCACAACTCCCAAGTGCACAACTCTTACTCCTGCATAGACGGATTCTATATACATGGTTCCACACTCTCCCAAAATGCAAAATTCGAGATTGGTGACATCACGTAGTCTGACCACACCCCAATCACACTGGAACTCAAAGATCAATATTATTTCCAACACAGGAGCCCATGGAGGCTTAATGAGACCCTCCAAACAGATGCTTAATGCCGAATTTCTGTCCAAAACATTTTTCATAACTAATGGGATGAGACAGGGGTGCCCCCTATCGCCCTTACTTCATGTGTTGGCCCTGGAGCCTCTTGTCTCAAGGATAATGTATATATACAGGGAGTCCACATAGGAGACCATGCATATATAATCTAACTTATTTGCGGATGATGTTCTTCAACCGTTCCCAGATCTACAAACTAAATTTCATCTACCAAACAGAGCACGGTTCTCCTATATACAGATCAAGTTGCTGCTAGGAGACTCCTATAGAGCCGACACTGGTTTGACCCCCTTACGATATTTGAAACTATATGCTTAGGCCCAGCTACAGCCAATAAAGTTCTTTCTAAGATATACAAACTCTTAAACCAACCTGGCAAATTCCAAAACTTGTGGCAAACAGACCTGCAACAGCAGTTTGCTCAAAAGACATGGCAAGCAGCACTTAGGGCACACAAAGGTAAACCTTACGCACATCCCACCTAGAGGTTATGCAAAATATGTATTTGCATTGGTACATGGTGTGGGCATGCTTTGCAAAAATATACCCCAGCATGCCGGATAGTTGCTGGAGATGTGGGAGGAGTTCCGGCACAATGTATCACATATGATGGATGTGCACTCATCTCTAGCCTTTCTGGAAAATGGTGGAAGGCACACTCACTGAAATATGTAACATGACTATGACACTGAAACCAGAAATCACTCTCTTATTTCTCAACCTAGGGGGCTTTCCCAGAGGTGATAGAATCTTGATATACTACACACTTATAGCTGCCCGCTTGGAAATCCACAGAGGTTCCCTCTAAACAAACCCTCATACACCAGGCGACAGTTAACCTAGACTATAAGAGCATAGCTAGGAAACAACTCAAGTCATACCACACAGTGCAAACTTGCATAGACAAATTTGAAGCATACAAAACAACTTGGCCACTGAACATGGCATTTCTCTAAGCAGGTAACACACCAGGAGGAAAAAAATAAATATTCCTGGAACCACAACAGCGAACTAAGGTATGCCATACACCACAATATTGAATGGGTATAACACATAAGTTACAGAGCTCCACAAGCCAATACCTGTACAGGCAAAGAAGCCCATGGATAGATAGATTAATGAACTAGCACTCACAATTCCCTCTGAATCTCACTTTTACTAAATACCCGCCAATCTACAACGTTTTCTATGTTACCTATTCTTATTTTTAAATAGTTGCATGAGTCCAAGGGGAGTTAACACAATAACAAAATAACATAAGAGAGAGCAAAGCTCACGACACACTGATATGATATGCTCGTGCAACACTTGAGAGTCCTCTCAGGCAGGCCATACCAAAATAGTTTCTTATCTTGAGACATAGACTGTCAGAACAGGACCCCACTAACTGTCTGGTGCTCATGAGTACAGACCCAAAATAAAGGTACAAAGTAAATGATTTATTGGGGTAAGGAGTCTACTGTGTTACGTGTATGTTATACTGAGTTTGTACACTCCACTGCATTTATGTTAAACAGTGACAAAAAGGGACAAGGTCTTTAAGAATGCAATCAAAGTATGTGTAACCCCCCATTGCCTTTCTTTATTCCCTTTTCCTTTATGTATCCCCAAAAAAACCAATACAAATTGTCACATTAAAAAACAAAAAGGGATTTATTGCCCTGAAATAGTTTGTGGGTTTTGTGTATTTTGCATAGATATTGCATGTGAAAAAACAGACCAGTTTTGAAATTTGTCTTGTTTTAGCAGGCTTTGCACATGTTGAGTCTTTCAGGGATCCCCACATTGAGGTGCCATATAGGCAGTAGAGACAGCTGTACATGAGTGGAGACATTCACTGGTCATTATTAGCTCATTACTATTATTATTATTGTGGCGGTCCACCTGGTACCCCGATTGGGTACCTCCACCAATCACGCTTCCTAGTTATCCCCAAGATACTATAAGCACTGTAGCCCCTTAACTGCAGCTGCTTGGCTGGGGTCTCGCCTTCTCCGCCAACCCAAGACCCAAGTCCTGGATCCAGCTCCCAATGGGTAGACCTCTCCTCTAGAGAGTATAACAGGGATAGCAGTAATTATCACCAGTATTGCCCTCCCCCCCACACACATGAGCCAAGGCTTAATGCTGGGAAGTCATCTGTTTAATGCAGGCACGGTTACAGAATTTATACAAGTCACAAACTCCTCCCCTGTGCCTGAGAGATTATTGAATCAGGAACTGTACAAACTCAATTATCTCCAGATACAGAAAAACATACAATTTACAAACCCCAAAGTACCCCTAAAATCCATGGAAACCCCACAATAGTCATATCATCAGATAGCCCTGATCTGAGTGACCAACATATCCAAAAATCACTCAGATCAGTTCAGTGATTATTTTTTTTCCATGGAAGTCAACTTTTGACCGACCGCATACGAGGTTCCTGCCCAAAATAGTTCCATGAGCAAAGTGGTAGTGGTCGACCAATTTTGGTAGTATAAAAACAAATAAACTACCGAATATAGTCCATAGTCACAACGTGGAGCTTGTTCCCCTAATCCATACAAACAATTCCACCGAACAGGTCTCTTCTAGGATGTAACTCAGACTGGGATGGAAGTTAATGAGGTTGAGTGTCTGATTTTAGTTCCATGCACTGCGACGACCAAATACCGCTGCCTGCGTTCGTGCAAATATGATGGCTACCATGACATGTTTGTGCATTCGAACGGTGGCCACCTAGATTAACAATTAGAACACTGCGGTGAGAATCATTACAAAGTGTCAATAGGGTTTAACAAGAATCCTGGGAGGCCTTTAGTTTGTGAGTTTGTTTGGTTCCCGAACATTACAGGGAAACCCCACAAACAAAATCTTTTTACAGGTCTTTTTACATGACCCATAGTCCTTGGGCAGGAGGCTAGCCAGCAGGCTCCTCCAGAAACACGTGGCAGAGGCATCTTTGCCACAATTATTATTATTATTAATAATAATCCGGGGCCAATACAAACCATTGTGTTGAAATCTATTCACAAACCGGACTTTCCATAGGACAAGAGGTAATGCGTTCAGACTGGAAGAAAGAAGATTTTGTCTAAGGCAAAGAAAAGTTTTATTTTTTACTATAAGAATAATAAGGATGTGGAATTATCTGAGTGAAGAAGTGGTTTTATCAGAGTTCATACAGATGTTCAAACAGCAACTGGATGCATACTTGCAAAAAAAGAATATTCAAGGATATAATTTTTCAATGTAGGGTAATAGCTTCTTGATCCAAGAATTCATCTGACTGCCATTCTGGGGTCAAGAAGGATTTATTTTTCCTAATTTGTTGCAAAATTGGAAGTGCTTCAAAATGTTTTGTTACAGCAAAAAACAAATGTGAGGAAGGCTGAACTTGATGGACACAAGTCTCATTTCAGCTATATAATTATCCAACTATGTAACTATGTAACTAACCTCTCCTTCTAAACATTAAAAGAAGTTTCAAAGATCATGCCATTCCTATATTGTAGGTCACTGATTGTAAGCATTATTTTCAAAAACAGACATTCTTTTTATCGTATTTACTTGAATCTAATGCGCTATCGAATCTAATGCGCACCTCAATTTTTGAAACCTGGAAGCTGAAACATGTTTTTGCTGGCAAATGTAATGCACATTTATACAAGAAACTACTATACAACATTGTGCTACAATGAAAATGTTTATTGCCATATAGCATAGTAACATTGATGGTATTTCAATTTTAGTGTTACATGTTAATCTATTCTTTCCTGAGCCTCCTTTTAGGAACAAAATTTGCCTGTGTGAATTCACTGGAATGAAATTTGCCTGTGTGAATTTACCAGTTTTAAGTCACCAGTTTTAATTCACTGGAATTAAATTTGTGGAATTGAAATTCACCTATATGCAATTCACCGGAAAATTCTAATGTGCATTCCGATTTTGGAAAAAAGATGCACATTATATTTGTGTAAATACAGTATATGCTAAGGCCATTTTTCGTAAAATATCTGTGTCCATACAGATATCTACAACAGAATATTTTACTATTTTTATTTATTAACTTTTGTCGCACTTACTGTACAGTTGGTCCTCACTTTGCGACATACCTGTTTTGCGACGTCTCGGACTGGGACGTCTGGGATTCTCTGCCTGGTCTACGTTCGGGTATATTTCCCTGAACATAGATTAGAGGGATTCCCTGCTCTGGTGCTTATGTCTACATTCTGGGAAATTTCCCCGAACATAGAAAAGCGCACCAGAGCAGGGAATCCCTCTAATCTATGTTCGGGGAAATTTCCCCAAACATAGAAAAACGCACCAGAGCTGGGAATCCATCTAATCTATGTTTAGGGAATGTTCCTCAAACATAGATTTGAGGTATTCCCTGCTCTGTTGCGCTTCTCTTTGTTCAGGGAAATTTCCCTGAACATAGACTCGCACTGGTGCGCATGCGCCATTACCGACCAATTTGTTTTTCAACCCTGAAGTAAGAATGGAACCCGAGCAGTAAGTGAGGAACATCTGTAAATGGAAATGATTGTATTTTTATTTTACAATAATATTTGAGATGCTGTGTGAACGATTCAAAGATATTAGATACTGCTTACTCTCTAAGGTTTTAAATTTTATCCAAGGCTTCCTTAAATGATGAACAAATAAATAAGTGAAAATTGTATAAAACTGTATAATTATATTTATGTGTTTTGAACAGCAACGCATACACAAAATTGTTGTTTATGTTTATGTGCTATCTTCACACCCCATGTTTCAAACAAAAGTTATGCTAGTACGTTTTCAAACAAGAATTGCTTGGTAGTGAAGGGGTTAACCCCTCATTTATCAACCTCCCCCAATGGAAAAGCATTAAAAGAGAGTTGAACTATTTATCCATTTATGAATTTATGTAGAGTATACACTGGATAGGTTTGCTGGTGGTAGACTGGTGTGAGAAGTAAAGTCGTTTAGAAAGTGTCTTAGAAGACCATTATTTTGTAGTTGCTTCTAGATGTTTCTGTATCTACATTTAAATAACTATGTTTAAAAGTTAAAAGACATGAGTCACCTCAAAACTATTGAAAGGGTTCAATTCTGTTAAGATTAAACATTAGGTAACAACCTTGTGCATTAGAAGAATGTCACATAGCTTAGTTTTGCACATAACCAGTTTTGATCTACTCTTTTAGGAAGACTCCACATGGCATATTCCCCCCAGATAAGGTTTAGATTGATGATTTGTAACATGCTTTACAAGAATTTTTATGCTGTTAGTAATTAGTTGTCTACATTTGATTGGTAATTAATGAAACTCCTCCTAGATGCCCCCTCTATTGTGTTTTGCCTTATTAACCTTTCTCTTTAATAAACATCGGACATTCTTCCTTTGTATGGTCGGTCATTGGTGGTCTGTCATTGAGTGTCCCTGAGATCTCAGGGGGAGGTATGATCTGGATTGAACTAAAAGGCCTTGGCAGGAGAATTCTGGTGATCAAGGACAGATGTTTAAACAACTATTTTTTATAATAATCCTTTCAAATTTTGAAAGGAAATCATTTTTTAAAAAAAGAAGTACATGTAAATAAATGAGAAAAACTCATCCCTACCTTTAGTATATGACAGAATCCTTCAGCCATTGCCAGAACATCATCAGCCTATGTGCCCCTTGCCGCATGTTGTACTTACCTTGAGCTACCATGATGGTGGAAGTGTCTGTCATTGTAATGTAGGGTGTCTTCTACCTTCTTATATTATTCTGCTTCCCCACTCCTCAGTGTTCAGATGTATTGTGTCTCTCAAGTACTTAGAGCTGCTATGCTATGTTTCTGTGCAAACACCCAAAGTTCCTGAAATTGCGGTGTATTCCTGTGCAAGACCACAAAACTCATATACTCCATGCTAGCATTCAGTGTAAAATCTAAATTCCTTGGTAAGCACCCAGTGTAAACTGTTTTCCTGTACAAACATCAAGTGCAAGCTGTATCCATATGCGAGTATTCAGTGCAAGCTTTGTCCTCGTGCCAGTAACCTATCTGTTGGTGCTATATAAATGGTAATAATAATAATAATAATAATAATAAAAAGTCTATATTATTATATTATATGTGTGCATTTACTCCACCCCTTCTTCAATTAGGGTTTTCTTTCTAGCTACACCTTTTCAAGTTACCACTGGGTTTGAGACAGGCCATGGGTGGCCTTCAGCACCTTAATAAAGGATTTAAAGGTTTGTGCTGGACATTCTAATTATTATTGTTTCTATAGTTTTTTAAAAACCAAGGTGCATGCATATGATTGTAGGATCCTGCCTGAGTTTTTCACATTTTTTCATATACATTGGTAAAAAATCTTTCAAAATGTGATTAAATGATTATTATATTAAACAAATGATTTTGTTTTGAAGAATCAGAGAAGTTTGTAATGCAAAGAGAGAGGACAACCAAAAAGATCCAGTGAATTAACTACTTCAGGATACCTAAAGATGCAAAGTGCTCCAAATGGCTACCAGGTTCCTGAGCTTTTTGCAGCGTTTTCTTCTTTAAGCTACATTATGTTATTTCCGGCACCCATTTACAACTTAATTTTGTTTTTAAGATGAACTATATTTAATATTAATAATGCAATTATATTATATCATACACTACAGACTGTAATATGATGGATCAATACATATTGAATGAAAGAGAAGGAGAAAATGACTTGAGCGTGAAATAGTAACGAGAAAGGAAAACATTATTGGATAGTATTTCACTAATGGTAATCAAATTGAAGATTCCCATATATGCTCTCTAATGCATCCTGTATTAGCTAATCCATCTTCTGATGTTTATTGCACAGGAATTACAACATCTGATTCCAACTTGTAATATTATAACCATAATTAAGCACTAGGAAATATTATCCTTTGTATTTCAAAGAAACATATTCCCAGTTGTTAATAATGCATTAAAAGAAATAATATATAAACAAAAGACAACATGCACAAAAGTGAGTACACCCCTTACATTTTTGTAAATATTTTATTATATCTTTTCATGTGACAACATTGAAGAAATGACACTCTGCTACAATGTAAAGTAGTAAGGGTACAGCCTGTATAACAATGTAAATTTGCTATCCCCTCAAAACAACTAAACGCACAGCCATTGTCTAAACCGTTGGCAACAAAAGTGGAAATGTCTAAATTGGGCCCAAAGTGTCAATATTTTGTGTGGTCATCATTATTTTCCAGCACTGCCTTAACCCTCATGGGCATGGAGTTTACCAGAGCTTCATAGGTTGCCACTGGAGTCCTCTTTCACTCCTCCATGATGAAATCACGGAGCTGGTGGATGTTAGAGACCTTGCGCTCCCCCACCTTCCGTTTGAGGATGCCCCACAGATGCTCAATAGGATTTAGATCTGGAGACATGCTTGGCCAGTCAATCACCTTCAGTTTCATTAGCAAGGCAGTGGTCATCTTGGAGGTGTGTTTGGGTTGTTATCATGTTGGAATACTACCCTACGACCCAGTCTCTGAAGGGAGGGGATCATGCTCTGCTTCAGTATGTCACAGTACATGTTGGCATTCATGGTTCCCTCAATGAACTGTAGCTCCCCAGTGCTGGCAGCACTCATGCAGGCCCAGGTCATGACACTCCCACCACCATGCTTGACTGTAGGCAAGACACTTGTCTTTGTACTCTTCACCTGATTGCCACCACACACGCTTGACACCATCTGAACCAAATAAGTTTATCTTCGTCTCACCGGACGACAGGACATGGTTCCAGTAATCCATGTCTTTTGTCTGCTTGTCTTCAGCACACTATTTGCTGACTTTCTTGTGCAACATCTTTAGAAGAGGCTTCCTTCTGGGATGACAGCCATGCAAACCAATTTGATGCAGTGTGCGGCGTATGGTTTGAGCACTGACATGTTGACCCCCCACCCCTTCAACCTCTGCAGCAATGTGGGCAGCACTAATACGTCAATTAAAACTTCTGGATATAATGCTGAGCATGTGCACTCAACTTCTTTGGTTGACCATGGCGAGGCCTATTCTGAGTGGAAACTGTCCTGTGAAATTGCTGTATGGTCTTGCCCACTGTGCTGCAGCTCAGTTTCAGGGTCTTGGCAATCTTCTTATAGCCTAGGTCATCTTTATGTAGAGCAACAATTATTTTTTTCAGATCCTCAGAGAATTCTTTGTCATGAGGTGACATGTTGAACTCCCAGTGACCAGTATGAGAGAGTGTGAGAGCAATAACACCAAATTTAACACACCTGCTCTAATTCACACCTGAGACCTTGTAACACTTACAAGTCACATGACACCGGGGAGGGAAAATGCTAATTGGGCCCATTTCGACATTTCCACTTAGGGGTGTACTCACTTTTACATGTACGATTATAGTGTAGCGCTTAAAAAAAACTGACAAGTGATTTGATAAATATCACTTCCCAGAGTGTCCCAACATTTGAAAAAGTTCAAATTACAGTTAGAATCCAATTTGTGTTATAAAGTGCTCATGCAGTTCAAAAATCAATTAATACCTTCACAAATGTGTTATTTTGAAGGAGTCCTTTTTAAAGTGCTTAGTGAACCACTTTTGTGCAATACAATCTTATCACCTTGTTAACAGTAAAAATATTACAATATATGAAATAGAAAAATACTGAGCAGCGATTTTGCTTCTCTGGATGAAATATACCTCAGAGAGAATTTTTTTTAAAAAACAGCTATAGTGAAGACTGTTTACATAAAAAACATAAAAGTATTTCCCACTGGATCCCTTTGGACTTCCACTCACATTGCTTAGAGCCTATATGCCTGGCTCAAGGTTAAGCGTCTTGGAGGCTCTATTTTGGGGGGCTCCTTCCCTCTTGTCACTGGTAGTCTTTAACCTACAAGAACAAAAAGATATACAGCAGAATCAAGTGCAATATGTATAAACAGTATAGTAGTATAAAAACTTAAAAATGAATTACTCACGTGTTCCAGAGCCTTTCAATAGGCTCTATTTAAATTGCAGTGTGCCTAATTCTGACCGGGACGCCACCCTTTAGTTCAAAGGAAAATATTCTCCACAAATCCAAATGTGAACAAAAGGAATATTTATTGAATCCAATGATTAAAAACGCATTTTAAAAAAGGCATATATACTGATAAATCACGGGTAAAATGAATGATAACAATGTGTTTCATCTTATCAAAGCTTCCTCAGTTTTTCTGATTAGTTCCTTTGTGCAGGGTCTCTTTTATGCCTCCTATGTGGGCTTAATTTACGGTTCTGGAGTGCATTTCACATCTACTTTTGGTGTCATTTATAAGTGCAATGTATTCCAAGCCGTTTTCTCATGTTTTTAAGTGGCCGCCGTGTCACTTCCGGTTTTCGGTACGATGTCACTTCCAGTTCCGGGCCGGTGGCTACTTCTTTGAGTTCCAAGGTTGTGTGGTTGCCATTTTCTTGTGTTTCACCTGGCAATGACGTTGGGTTGTACCTCCAGATTGTATCGGTGGTCATATTTTGGGTTCAGGCTTTAACAGGAAAAGTCTCACATATGTGTTCCACTTTGGAACGCATGCTGTGGCCGCCATTTGGATCTGAAAAGGAAACTTATTAAAGTCCTCAAACTGAATATTCAGTGCAAAAATATCAAATACAAAGGTAATCTTTAAGTGTCCTTATAGAGTCCACCCTTCATGTAAGGATATTGACTAACCAAATATAGGCATGTACTTTATTCCACATACAGAACAAAACATGTTAAAAGGTATAAATATGCAGTAGAAAAAAGAAGGAAGAAGAAAAAGGAGGGGGGAGAGAAGGAAGTGCAAAGAGCAAATATTTTACTGATACCATTTCTAGGATATGCTAATTCTTAAAAGAAAAAATCATAAAAAAATGACAAAATCCAAATTTAGTCCAAAGAGAACCATAGAATATAAATAAAAAATCCAACCCTTCTCTTTCTTGCTAATCTTTTTGTTAAAATCTCCTTCTCTCCAGACACCTAAAACTTGTTCAATTATGAGGAACTGGAGATTGTGGGGGTTCTTATTATGAAATTCTTTAAAATGTAGGGGAACACTATGATTTTCTTGCCCATTGCTGATATTACGTATGTGTTCCTCTCACCTAATATGGGCTGTTCTTGTTGTTCTCCCTCTTATTTAACCCCTTAAGGACCGGACTGTTTTTGCGATGTTGTACATTTGCGACCAGGCATATTTTTACACTTTTGTGGTGTTTGTGTTTAGCTGTAATTTTCCGCTCTCTCATTTACTGTTCCTATACAAATTATATATTGTTTTTTTTTCAGGACAAAAGGGGCTTTCTTTACATACCATTATTTATATAATATCATGTAATTTAATTTTTGAAAAATGAAAAAATATGATGAAAAATTGAAAAAATACATGTTTTTTTGACTTATGTGAAAAATCTTTTGCTCATCTACAAAAGCGAATGAAAAAACTGCTAAATAGATTCAAAATTTTGTCTTGAGTTTAAAAATACCCAGTGTTTACATGCTTTTTGCTATTTTTTTGCATGTTATAGGGCTATAAGTACAAGTAGGATATTGCGGTTTCAAAACATACATTTTTAAAATGTATCAATAGTGACATTGTAACACTGTTATCTGTCATAAATTGCTGATTAACACCCCACATGTACATATTTTTTTTTAAAGTAGACAACCCAGGGTATTCAATATGGGGTATGTCCAGACTTTTTTAGTGTCCACTTAGTCGCAAACACTGGCCAAAGTTAGCGTTCATATTTGTTTGTGTGTGAAAAAAGTAAAAAACTAAATTGAACGCTAATTTTGGCCAGTGTTTGTGACTAAGTGTTTACTAAAAAAGACTGGACATACCCCATTTGCAATACCTTGGATTGTCTTCTTTTGCAAATGGTATGCAATCATGGGGGTAATTCTCATTCCTGGGCTACCATACGCTCTCAAAGGCAACGTAACCAACCTGGCCATTTTCAATGTAAAAATATTTGACCCATATATTTGACCCTGTAACTTTCAAAAACGCTATAAAACCTGTACATGGGGGGTACTGTTATACTCAGGAGACTTTGCTGAACAAAAATATTAGTGTTTCAAAACTGGAAAATGTATCACAACAATTATATCATCAGTAAAAGTGCTGTTTGTGTGTGAAAAATGCAAAAAAAGTCACTTTCACTTACAATATCATCGCTGTGATATGTTTTACTGTTTTGAATCACTAATATTTGTGTTCAGCGAAGTCTCCCGAGTAAAACAGTACCCCCCACGTACAGGTTTTAGGGTGTCGTAGAACGTTACAGGGTAAAATACAGTGATAGCAAATTAAATTCTCTGGACTTTCGGCCTGGGTTGGCAGGCAGGTCCCTTAAATTGCAATCAATAAAATAACTTAATTATGTAAAAATATTACATAAATACGCACATAGAATTTAAATATATATGCATATTTATATATTTGAAGTCTACGTGTATATTTATATAATTATTTATGTAATTTTGTATATGGACATATTTATTTATATATACATAGATATATATACAATTTCATTCTAAGTGTATTTTGATATATATATATATATATATATATATATATATTAATATCAAAATACAGTTAGAATAACATTTCGTATAGATATACAATTTTTTTTACATTTTTATTATTATTTTTACATGTTTAATTTAAATTACTTATTATTTGTATTTTATAATATATATACAATATATATATAGTTATTATATATATTATATATACGTGTGTAATTTAATTATAAGTGTATTTTTATATTAATATATGTACATATTAATATAAAAATACACTTAGCATGACATTATATATATGATATATAGACATATATTATATAGGTATAATATATGTCTATATATCATATATATATACACATATATAATAATATTTTTTTTATTAACTTTAACTTAATTTTTTTTTTATGATTTTACACATGCAGGGAGACTGCCTGTCAGCACAGACAGTCCCCCTGCAGGCAGACACATGGTCACCTATTGTGACCATGTGGTCGCCCTGTTGAGCGATCACATGGCCCCAGGGGTCCTAATCCGCCATGGGGAGACTGTCTGGGCTGCAGCCAGTCTCCCCACAATGGGAGCACCGCCGATCGCCGCCGGGGGAACGACGGAGATCGGGTAAGTACATCTTAAAGTCAGCGGTCGGCAATGGAAAAATGCCGATGACGGTCTTGAACCGTCCTCCGTCCTTAAGGGGTTAAAACAGGATCTTTTTTTAAAATGGGCCAAAAAGTATTAAAGATCACTTTTATTTTATAGCTTGATTATTAAAATTGCAGATAAAAGCTAATTGATAATTCCGAGTCTCCTCTTTTTCTTTATATTTAATTAGTTGATTCCTATCTGAATTCAGAGCTTGATCTTCCCATCTATCTAAATCTTCCTCCGTGTATCATTTTTGAAGAAAATAGTTTTTTAGTTTCTTAATTTTTGTCTTTGCTTCTGTTTTATCGTTGCAATTTCTTAAAATCCTTAAAAATTGGCTTTTAAGGACCCCCTTTACCTTTGTTGCCAACGGTTTAGACATTATTGGCTGTGTGTTGTTATTTTTAGGGGACAGCAAATGTTATGCAGACTGTACACTTACTACTTTACATTGTAGCAAAGTGTCATATCTTCAGTATTGTCACATGATAATATATAATAAAATATTTACAAAAATGTGTGAGGTTTACTCACCTTTGTGAGATACTGTATGTTTAACACAGCTGATAAAAAAAAAACAGAAAAAATGCAAAATTGCTTGGACATCAATAATTAAGTGACTTGGTGTGCACAGAATTGTTAGTGATGGTAATAGTATATTAGATCTGATATATCAAATAAATAGAGCCTGATAGAAATATTTTTTACAAATAGCGATATTATGCATTAACAATTCACAATGTTAGAATGTGCTATATTGTCCTCCAAAAGAAGGACTTTAATGACATTAGCATGTAAAAAAAATAAGCCTTTCAGTGTTCATTACAGATTTTAATAGTGTGATCAGCCCATTCTTTTCTTTTTTGGTTGGGTTGTAGGCTTTGCTTTGTAGGATGGGAGTGCAAATTGGAGGAAAACAATAAATAAATAAAATGTTGCCTTTTGCAATATAGCACATTACTATTCTGCAGAAGAGGCTTAGGGATACTGACACACTTACAATTTCTGATATAGAACCCCTAAGTGAAGCTTTTAGTAATAGTGCACCTCGCATTCCACTAACTATAAGGAGGTTTTCAGGATGTCCACTGTGTCTCATGAAAACTGGGAACCTCCAAAATTAGCCACCACTGGAATACCCCCATTTATGAAGTCTGTGAATACCCCAATTTATGAAGTTTGTTATTTAAATTTTTATGACAGACAACATATTTTGCATATGGCTATGTAAACCAATGTAAATACCACCAATATCTGTCAGCATATCACACTAACGCAAAAAAAAAATCTTGCACCCCATTGATGAGACAGATATATTTTGGCCACTTAACCTAGTAATGGTAAAAAAAAAAAAAACGCATAAGGTCCTACTGACACAAGCACCCATGTCCAGTGTTTATGCAAACCAATGTATATGTCACCCAATATCTGACAGCAAATCAAATTTCAGCTAAAAATAATCTGTCAATCCACTGATTTGACAGAGATATTTTGGGCACTTACCCCAGTAATGGGTTTAGTAAAAAGAAAAAGTATAAGGTCCTACTGGCACAAGCATCCCTGTCCAGTGTTCCATAGAAGTTACTCATTCTATACAAGATAAAGACCCTTATCAAACATCTGTCTGTCACATTTATCAAGGTAACATAGACATCTTGATCCACAAGGATGCACTGATTCTGGGGACACAAGTGGCAAGATTGTGTGGGATCTCTTCCTACCATTGATGAAGAAATGCTACCTTCTATGTGTCAAAATTATTACAGCAGCATTGATTGTTCTAAAAAAAAAAAAAAAAAAAAAAAAATAATACATATTTTGTTTTGAAATTCTAGTCTGTGGCACAATTTGCAAAAGCAAAAAGGTTTCCCCTAGAAGGTAACAAACAGCAAAAACAGAAATGTTATATATTTTGCCTTGAGGCTTCCCAAAATAAGCTTGAAACCCAGTACATGGGATGACTGTTTTATTTGTGAGACAATGCTAAAAACAAATATTGGGGAATTATTGCACTAACCGATATCAGGATTAGGACATTTCCTGTGAGAATGGAATTCATGTGTGTGAAAATACACAAATGAAAGTATTATCACTAAATGTGGCCAGCATTTATGATAACATGGCTACACCAAACAACTCAAAATACCCCATTATAAATTCCATAGGTTATCTACTTTTGCAAATAGTGTTCCATCATTAGTTAAGTTTTCTTTCCTGCACTGTCACACTGTCTATTAAGCTAATCAATCACATTTCCATGAATAAAAACTGAAATGGACAGGCCCATATTTGGGCAGGTAACTTAAAAAAACAAAAACATAAAACCTATACATGTATGGTATTGCTGTACAAGTATGTCAGTTATGTACAAAAATATGGATGATTTATTGCAGCAAAACTCCAATCATTATTATGATATCCACGGTAAAAATGCCATGCTGAATTGTAAAAAAGAAAACATTATTTTCTCCTGTGATTTCTCACGCTTATTAAGACTTTATTCTCATTATTCAATTGTTCATTATTATTCATATTAAATAATGGTTTATATTTTATGAGAAAAGTAAGCTCTATCAGTCCTTAACATATTGATATATAAAAAGTGTAGATGCACTTAATGTGAAATAGGTGAAATATGTTTGAACAAACATAAAGCTCAGACTCTAGATTTGGTTCCGAATTTGGGCAAATCCCTCCATCCTTAAGGGGTTAACATTGATATGTTCTAACATTCCACCCTTATTACACAATTTTGAAGATATCGGCGTTTGAAACATGGCATTACAAGGAAATTTAGAAAGGGTTTTAGTATCACATAAACAAACAAGAAATTATGAAAAACTGTGAAATTTAAAAGAGAGCAAAATCAAAAGAGAATGACAGATACGCACAGTTTCTTTAACAGTAATTATGTGAAAGAATGGCCAATCTTTGTTTTATGACTACAAAAAATAAATAGGACACTGAGATACTGCTAAATGCACTATACTTTTAAACATTCAGATGTTCAGTTTTTTTTTGTTTTCAAAGTGATACTGTTTTAATTTTTTAATTTCTTGTTATTGTTTTAAAAAATAAAGTAAAAAAAAGAAAATGAAAATGTGGGTATAGTTCTTAATACAATAGAAACATAATAAAACTATATAATAATAGTATAGTAACATTATTTGTATACTAAAAATACAGAGATGGTGAGCTGAAATACAATATTAAGAGAACAATGGGTCAAAGAAAGCCATCTCTCAATTTGGGTAATGAAACTGAAATCATGTATGTAGGTCACCAACCTAGCTATAGCAGAAGCATCCCAAAGATCCCAGTGGAGTAAATAGATAGTTGACTCATTTAATTATTCTGGTTTTAGTTATTTTAAAGGGTTTCCCAGTGATTTGATGTGATCAATGTGCCTGGAGTCTGTACATGCTGTGTTTCACTATAATAGGCTGCACACATGGAGCTCAACCACCCTGTTGCTGGGTTTTCTGGACTGGCTAATGTCAATCCTGGGAAAAATGTAATTCACATAATTGCATTAATTAGCTGAGAGCTGTGGGCTGATATTCTCAACCAATAAATGGCAGCAGAGCTGAAGAAGCCAGAAGTGCATCACCCCCGCTAAGAGGAGAGCAAGAGCCTAGCAGGACCTAGGTAAATTTGCCCAATTACTGTGGAACAAGGTCAAGGTACTCCTAGCATCATAACCACTGCAATGCGTTGTTTTGGTTAAGATGCTTGGAGTAACCCTTTAAGTCACCATTTATTTGTTTATGTGATCATTTTATTTTCACTCACAATATATTAGCTACTTACTAAAATAATTTCAAGACAAAGCATTTTCCACACCTTATAATGTAACATAGCACTGTTTTCCATAAGATAGGCTAAACAGCCACTATACAATAGAGTCTTAAAAAAAAAGGAGTGTGAGTGGGAATTTTGCAACTTCCTATTTTTATTTATTTCATTGTTACAGTTTGCACTATGTTTGGGTTTTTCTGTTTATACTTCTAGGAAACCCTTAAAGAATTGTTGTGAATTTACATACAAAGGAAAATCTTAAAGAGTTATTGTGAATTTTTTTTACTAAAGTATTGTACTTTAAAGGACCACTCTAGTGCCAGGAAAGCATACTCGTTTTCCTGGCACTAGAGTGCCCTGAGGGTGCCCCCACCCTCAGGGACCCCCTCCCGCCCGGCTCTGGAAAGGGGAAAAGGGGTAAAACTTACCTTTTTCCAGCACTGGGCGGGGAGCTCTCCTCCTCCTCTCCGCCTCCGTTCCTCCCCGTCGGCTGAATGCGCACGCGCGGCAAGAGCTGTCTCTTACTAGTCCTAAAGTGCAATATCTAAAGTAAACATCCCAGTTTTTCAGTAGAGGTAAGGTGAAGGTAGTGTCTTCTTACAAAACCATTACTTTGTATCAAAGGAATGTATTGAGAAGTAGTGATGTCACGAACATGAATTTTTCGGTTTGTGAACGGCGAACAGGAACTTCCGCAAACGTTCGCGAACTGGCGAACCGCCATTGACTTCAATGGGCAGGCAAATTTTAAAACCCACAGGGACTATTTCTGGCCACAAAAGTGATGGAAAAGTTGTTTCAAGGGGACTAACACCTGGACTGTGGCATGCCGGAGGGGGATCCATAGCAAAACTCCCATGGAAAATTACACAGTTGATGCAGAGTCTGGTTTTAATCCATAAAGGGCATAAATCACCTAACATTCCTAAATTACAATGGATTGACACCTGACATATGGATTGACACCTGTCCTCAGAGACCCTGATACACACTGACACAGAGCAGAATAGGGACTATTCCCCCTACTTAGGGTCACTTGGCAGATATGGATTGACACCTGTCCTCAGAGACCATGATACACACTGACACAGAGCAGAATAGAGACTGTTCCCCCTACATAGGGTCACTTGGCAGATATGGATTGACACCTATCCTAAGGATCCCTGATACACACTGACACAGAGCAGAATAGAGACTGTTCCTCCTACATAGGGTCACTTGGCAGATATGGCGTGGTCGTGGGAGGAGGAGGATGACTTTCACCTCTTCCCCTGTTAGATTCCCGTTGTGCTGTGACATCACCCTTATACGCTATGTAAAGCATACTTTAATTTATTTTGCAAATGCTGCATCCTTTCCGACTTGTAATTCAGTAACATTTCCGCCACCGTCTGCTTATACCGGGGGTCTAGTAGCGTGGACACCCAGTACAGGTCGATCTCCTTCAGCCTTTTTATACGAGGGTCCCTCAACAGGCACGACAGTATGAAAGACCCCATTTGCACAAGGTTGGATGCCGAGTAACTCATTTCCCGTTCCTCCTCCTCAGTGATCTCAATGAAGGTATGTTCTTCCCCCCACGGGTACCAGATAGGTGACAACGAGCACCCTGGGATGCCTGTTGTGGTTGGTCTTCCTCCTCCTCCTCAAAGCCACATTCCTCCTCTGACTCCTCTTCCTCACAATCCTCTTCCAGCATTGCCGCAGGTCCAGCAAGCGTTGCTGATAAGGCTGTTTCTGGTGGTGATGGTGACCACAACTCTTCCTCTTCCTCTTCACGCTCATCTACGGCCTGATCCAGCACTCTTCGCAGGGCACGCTCCAGGAAGAAAACAAATAGTATGATGTCGCTGATGGTGCCTTCGGTGCGACTGACTAGGTTTCTCACCTCCTCAAAAGGGCGCGTGAGCCTACAGGCATTGCGCATGAGCGTCCAGTAACGTGGCAAAAACATTCCCAGCTCCCCAGAGGCTGTCCTAGCACCCCGGTCACACAAATATTCATTAACGGCTTTTTCTTGTTGGAGCAGGCGGTCGAACATTAGGAGTGTTGAATTCCAACGTGTCGGGCATGTTGTTTCGCCACTTGATATCTGCAAAGTGCGCCATGGCCATGTAGGAATGCCTGAAATGGCCACACACCTTCCTGGCCTGCTTCAGGACGTGCTGTAAGCCTGTGTACTTATGCACAAAGCGTTGTACGATCAGATTACACACATGTGCCATGCACGTTACATGTGTCAACTTGCCCAACTTCAATGCCGCCAACAAATTTGTTCCGTGGTCACAAACCACTTTGCCGATATCCAGTTGCTGCGGAGTCATCCACTGATCCACCTGTGTGTTCAGGGCGGACAGGAGTGCTTGTCCGGTGTGACTCTCTGCTTTCAAGCAAGTCAAACCCAAGACGGTGTGACACTGCCGTATCCGGGATGTGGAATAGTACCTGGGGAGCTGCCGTTGATGTGGAGCAAGACGCAGCAGCAGAAGGACTCAGCCGAGGAGGTTATGGAAGAGGATGGAGTAGAGGAGGTGGCAGCAGGCCTGCCTGCAAGTCGTGGTGGTGTCACCAACTCCTCTGCAGACCACGCATTCCATGCTTGGCAGCCGTCAGCAGGTTTACCCAATGTGCAGTGTAGGTGATATACCTGCCCTGACCATGCTTTGCAGACCAGGTATCAGTGGTCAGATGGACCCTTGCCCCAACACTGTGTGCCAGACATGCCATTACTTCCTTTTGCACAATCGAGTACAGGTTGGGAATTGCCTTTTGTGAAATGAAATTTCGTCTGGGTACCTTCCACTGCTGTGTCCCAATAGCTACAAATTTTTTGAAAGCCTCAGACTCCACCAGCTTGTATGGTAAAAGCTGGCGGGCTAGGGGGGCGTGTCCTAACTACTGAAGCGAGAAGTCGCCATGGGTGCGCCAGGCATACCGTACGCAACATGCAGGAGGCAGAGGGAATCCTGGGGCAACTGGGTCTCCCCCCGGACTCGCTACTCACATCGAAGCCTCCAACAAACTCCACGCTCCCTCCATATTGGGGCAACGCAGAGGCTCCAACATTTGTCCCTAGAAACCTAGCCATTCATGCACAACTTGAATGGAAAACGGGACTAACAGGTCAACCCTGCTTACGGAGACTCTCAGGTCATTGATCCTGTCAAGAGGAGGGGAACAACTTCAAAAATAGATTCCTGGCAAATTCTGAAAAAAAACGTGCAGACATGAATCCTGAAAGTACAGAAAGACAAAACCACAAGAAGAATTTTTTGAAGACGACAAATAGCTGTGTGATATAATGTAGAAACATTTAATTCACCAGATAAAAAGAAAACAGACTTAATACAGTTTTTTTACAACTTTGATAGTTTTGCATTGAATTTTTTAGCCAGTACTTCCTTTAGATATTGCACTGAATATAGTAAACTCTGTAGTATGTTACTTTTAGTTGCCAGAAAAGCTAAATAATAGTTTTCACATTTGGTAGATAGCTTGTGTGTGCTAATATTCATACTTGCATTTTGAATTTTAAGGCAGTATTTCTTTTTTATAAGCAGATTGATATTTTTGTATCTTTTTAAACATATATTTTCTCAAGCCGCTTTGATAGATTAACATTTCTTTATTTTATTAATCAACGTGCTTAATCGTATTGGTGTACTAATTTCCAGTATATCTAAAAATGTTTTACATATTTTCTGATTTTAATTGCCATGTGTACCTTTCGTATGCTCATGTGAAACGTTTTACCATTTAGGGCCCAGAGTGGGGTCATTTAAACAGATCATACCTCGAGTGCAGAGTGCGTTCAATCCGTCTCGTTAATGTTAGTTATTCACTAAGCTTAGTGAAAACATAGTTGGCTTAAATATGTTTTCTATTCAAGTTCTTGTGCCCAAAGTTCAAATTAACATTCAAATTAAAATTCATGACAGATCACACAAGTGAATAGCCCTGCCAATGTCGTCTCAGAATTTTTTTGTTATCTAAGAAGAAATAAAAATGCATATCAACCAAAAATGCTTTTCCAAGCTGTTATGGTATTGAAAGCCAGCTGTGATTCCCCTATGCACAATTAGCAATGCTAACTGCTGTATGACACCCCCTAGCTGTGTACACATAGTTTAACTTTTATAAGTATTTTTCCAACTAGGTACTACTATACTAATCATCAGTCAGCTGTTAACTACTTTTCAATGCTTTTCCTGTGCCTAGTCAGGGTAACAAGATCTTTGAATATTTTATACTATAGTTAGCGATGTTACATTTGTATTGAAGTGTCCTAGATCAGTTAAATAAGCCAGTGCCTAGATTGAATGCTCCATAAAGTTTATAACGCATTGTGCTGTTAAGGTTTCGTTAGACCTACTCAGCTAAACTAGGACCACATTTCAATTGTATACTCAGTGTAATGTGTAAACGTGGACAATCTCGACATAAATAACTAAAAAATGTGCACGGATTTATGAAAACCCCATTGTTAAAAATGTTGATGATCAGCGTGAGGAATGCTATTGGGGCACCACACGCCTGCTGTTATGATTTTTTGCACTGCAAAAATAAAGAATTAAAAAAAAAAAAAAGCTGGCGAGCTAATAGCTCGGACAAGCCAGCTGTCAGACGCTGAGCAAGAGGTGACTTTCTGACAATGGCTTCTTACACTCAAACATGTCCTTGACAGACACCTGACTGTGGGCAGATGAGCGGGAACTGCTCAAGGCGAGAGACGGAGTGGCGGATGGTTGAGAGGGGGCAAGGAGGACAGCAGTGGTTGACGTGGCTGAAGATGCTGGACCAGGAGGAGGATGGCGGCTTTGAGTTTGTGTGCTGCTTGTACTCATGCTTGTACTCATGTGTTGATCCCATAGGCGTTGTGCGATCATGTGCTTACGCAAAGCAGCTGTACCTAGGTGGGTGTTGGACTTCCCACGACTCAGTTTCTTTTGGCACAGGTTGCAAATGGCATCGCTGTTGTCAGAGGCAGACACACAAAAAAACTGCCACACTGCTGAGCTCTGCAATGACGGCATTCTGGTGGTGGACACAGCATGCGTTGATTGGCGTGCTGTCGGGCTGGCCCTGGGTGCTGATGCATGCTGTCTGACTGTGCCACTAGCTCCTTGCAACGACCTCCCTCTGCTTCCAACTCGTCTCCTCCTCCTTCTCTCTGTCTCCCCATCTGAACTTTCGTCCTGTTCTTCTTCTTGCCGAGCGGGCACCCCCGTGACATCCATGAATGCATCGTCATCATCAACCGCTTCACTTGTATCTGACAACTCAGCAAAGGAAGCAGCAGCGGGTACAACATCATCATCATCACACCGTACGTCCATGTGTGTAATGCTGCCTACCTGAGACATAGACCAGATATGAGTGGCACTGTGCAATGGCAGAGGTCTGCAGAGCACACGCTGAAGGCCTGACACACCCGCTTGAAGACAACTAACTGCTATTCAATCTATAACAGTGAAAAAAATGTTTTATTTTTAAATGCAAGCTTAAGCTATTGTGACACCAGATATGAGTGGCAAAGTGCACTTGCAGAGGTTGGCAGAGTACACGCTGAAGGCCTGACACCCGCTTGAAGGCAACTAACTGCTATTCAATCTATTACAGTGAAAAAAATTGTTTTGTTTTTAAATGCAAGCTTAAGCTATTGTGACACCAGATATGAGTGGTGGCACTGGGCAAGTGGGCACAGTATCCACTGTGAGCCTGACACAGAAGCTGGCAGACAACTAACTGCTATTCAATCAATTACAGTGAAATTTTTTTTTGCTTTTTAAATGTCAAGCTTAAGCTATTGTGACACCAGATATGAGTGGTGGCACTGGGCAAGTGGGCACAGTATCCACTGTGAGCCTGATGCAGAAGCTGGCAGACAACTAACTGCTATTCAATCTATTACAGTGGAAACACTTTTTTACTTTTTAAAAGCACGCTATTGTCACATCTGATAAGAGTGGCAAAGTGGACTGGCAGAGGTTGGCAGAGTACACGCTGAAGGCCTGACACACCCGCTTGAAGGACACTGACTGCTATTAGCTTACAGTGAAAAACTTTTTTTCTTTGTAAAGGCACTCTATAGAGACACCAGATATGAGTGGCAAAGTACACTTGCAGAGGTTAGCAGAGCACACGCTGAAGGCCTGACACCCAGACGCTTGCAGACAACTAACTGCTATTCAATCAATTACAGTGAAAACTTATTTTGCTTTTTAAATGCAAGCTTAAGCTATTGTGACACCAGATATGAGTGGTGGCACTGGGCAAGTGGACACAGTATCCACTGTGAGCCTGACACAGAAGCTGGCAGACAACTAACTGCTATTCAATCTATTACAGTGAAAAAAAAATATTTTTAAATGTCAAGCTTAAGCTATTGTGACACCAGATATGTGTGGTGGCACTGGGCAAGTGGGGACAGTATCCACTGTGAGCCTGACACAGAAGCTGGCAGGCAGGCAACTGCAATTACATTACAAAAAAAATAAATTAAAAAAAGCAGACTGATGTTCTAGCCCTAAAAAGAGCTTTTTGGGGTGCTGTTCTTACAGCAGAGATCAGATGGGTCCTTCAGGACTGTAGTGGACACTGAATACCCTAGCCTAGCTATCAATTTCCCTATCTAATGAGCAGCAGCTACACTTTCCCTCCTCTCACTAAGAATGCAGCTTCAGAATGAATCTAAAATGGATGCTGTACAGGAGGTGGGAGGGTCTGGAAGGGAGGGTCTGCTGCTAATTTGCTGGAATGTGTCTGCTGACCGTGAGGCACAGGGTCAAAGTTTGCTCAATGATGACGAATAGGGGGCGGATCTAACCGCGCATGTGTTCGCCCGCCGGGGTGAACGCGAACACGCTATGTTCGCCGGGAACTATTAGCCGGCGAACAGTTTGGTACATCATTATTGAGAAGGGAGTGAATATGCTTATAGACACATAATGGATACGTTATAATAGAAACATAGAATGTGACGGCAGATAAGAACCATTCAGCCCATCTAGTCTGCCCAATATTCCAAAATACTTTTAATTAGTCCCTGGCCTTATCTTACGTCTAGGATAGCCTTATGCCTATCCCACGCATGCTTAAACTCCTTTACGGTGTTAACCACTACCACTTCAGCTGGTAGATAACTTAATGATTATATGGGAAAAATCAGTGTTAACTTGTTGTTGGATATATATATATATATATATATATATATATATATATATATATATATATATATCATTTTCTAGCTAACAAGCTATGCATGTAGTATTTCTTTACTGCTAGCAGCATAACTAGCAGTATAACTACATTGTATTTTAACACACAGATAATCAGGTATAAGTGCCAAGTGATAAACAAGAGACCTAGGAATACACATGGCAGAATAACACCACTAAGGTGAAAGTTTATTATATGAATTAATTTTATATATATAAAATTGTTTTTTTTTTGTCTAACACTTTAACTGATGGTGTTTAATAAATAATAATTTTACCATCTCACCCTCAACTGTCCAAATACCGGTAATTAAATCAATATTTAGGCATTACTGGTGATGTCATTACTCATCAATTATACGTCCCCCTATCTTTATTGGATAATTGATAAAATAGGTGTGGTTAGCAAGAGATAAGAAATCCTTCAAAAATAGCCAAAACCCAAGAGGAAACACCCTGAGGACATGTTCTAAAAGCAAACACACCATCTAAAACGTTCTTTGTCTGATACTGACAAGAATCTAACTTAAAGAAAACTTTTGTCCTGCTAAACATCTCGGCTCCTCAAACTTATCCTTAAAACTCTTCTATATTTTTTAACTATCTTCACAGACTGACCATCCCTAGGAGAAAGAGAATCTTATAACATCCAGGCTGATATCTATTATTTTATTTTTACTAAAATATACCTGAAGAGCAATAGAATCATATTCTATAATTTGGAATTTGACTTAGTCTTAATTAATTTGTGAATTAAAGGATGATTTAGGGATATGGAACTGCAGCTTATATCCATAGCACACATTCATTAATTTAGTATTTTCCCTGTAATTTAGAATATGCAGTTGTTAATCCATAAATATATCAGAGCTAGAGTTGAGCGGACACCTGAAATAAGTCCAGGTTCGGGCTCGATCTTGACCCCGAACCCCATTGAAGTCAATGTGGACCCGAACTTTAGGGCACAAAAACGGCTCTAAAAAAAACCCTGGAAAGGGCTAGAGGGCTGCAAAAGGAAGTAAAATGGGGGTAAGAGTAGGACAAGTGCCTTGCAATTAAAGGTGGATAGGGAAGTCACTTAAAAATAACATAAAATAAGCAGCCACTTAGTAGATAACTCCCTGTAACGGATCGCCTGGCACCCCGACTGGGTACCTCCGTTAATGGATGCTCCTAGCGTTTCCTGAGGACTCCAAGCACTGCAGCAGACACCACAACCCCCGAATCGATTCAGCATATGAATGCTGTAGACAGTTGAATAGGAAACCATACAAATAGGTTTACACTCCTAGCAGTCAAACTGGAACAGCATACAATAAATCCTCCCCCAATAATGAGACGACATTTCACTTTGAGGGTTAAGCAGGAACTCTGGACTGGCACATCCAGCCTGGCTTTTATTACAAGTGTACACATACAGGCCACACCCAGGGGGAGGCATAAAATAACCAATAGTATCACGGGTGCAACCCACACATCCCCTCCCCTTAGTGTGACACATAATCCCATTATTCATACAGTTTAAAATATACTTTTTACACAATATTTATAACTTCAAAACCATACACATACAATTAACTCCAAAACCATCACATCTTCATAACAATTACATATTTGGAATCAGCACACTTTAAACATAAACACTTCCAAAAATCAGGCAAATCTCTCCAGTGGATCAAAAGTTAGGTGGAAGTCCTTTATGACCGACCGCAAGCACAATTTCCTGCCCAAAACAGTTCCATAGATTTGGGCTGTGCAGTCGGCCATTTTCATGCAGAAAAACGACAGGATTTCGAACGGGACTTAGTCTCTGGAGCTGAAAAACGAAGTGTAGGAGAAGGTAAGGGTCAGCAGTGTTCGGTAAAATGTGTAGCCGATTTCAGTTCCACAGAATCTTTAGCATACACCGCTGACCGCGTTCGACTGAACAAAGATGCCCGCCACCACATGCAATTAACCTGCAGTAACCTCACAGCCTGTGAGGTAAATTGGCTGCACACTTTAACTTCTGGGTGGTCCGCCTGTGTGGTACTTGGTTCAGTAAGCCCTATTTACTGAACCAAGAGGGAGAAAGCCAGGGGCAAGTTATTTTACAGGTCTGGGGACATAGTCTTAAAGGAGCATTGTTCACCAAAGTTACAAGATGTCCCCAGACGGTTCTTAAAGGGCCATACACACCGAATAAAATTCCATACGTTTTCAGGGGCCATAGTCTTAAAGGGTATTGTTACCCAAAGTCTCAACATGTCCCCAGACAGTTCTTAAAGGGCCAGCAGCAGTACAATAAAATACCATTCACTGTGCTTAAAGGGCCAGCAGTCGCACAATAAAATACAATATGCCCCAAATAACCCAGGGGCCATAGTCAGCAGGTAGGTGGCGGGCAAACAGGCTTCTCCAGGGCCCAGTGGCGAGGTTGGTTTCACCACAGGGATTATCGCCTAAATGGATTTTTACATCTTTTCTGCTGAAACGGTCCGTAACAATTGGTGGCAGCGGCGGGATCGTTCCTACAGCCAGAAGGACAGCTACAAGAGACACCATTGCTCTGGATTTTACAATTTGAGGGCAACGCATGTCTGAGTACAGCGACCCTGACAGCACCAGCATGGCACCAGCAGTGGAGTTCGATGAGGGTGCCATGGATGACCGAGATGCAGTCCGTAAAGGCATCTGGTACCAGGCACTGGGCATTGTGGAGTACTAACAGGGTGAGAGACTCCCCAAGGAAGATCAGCGTTTGCAGAAGCAACTAGCCCTGTGGATGCCCTTCCTGGGAGAGCAGCCCCGGGAGGAATGGGTAAAAGAATTGGAGCTCCGGGTATGGCAGGAGATGTGGCTGGAGGATGCCTACCAGGCGCTTTGGTGGTATGTTGCACAGTACCTGGTGGTATGTTGCACAGTAGCTGTGCCTGTCTGTGAAAAGGGGATTATCGCCTAAACTGATTTTTACCCCTTTTCTGCTGAAACGGTCCGTAACAATCCCCTTTTCACAGACAGGCACAGCTACTGTAAAAGCACCAAAACTCACGAATTCGGATATAAATGAATGCACCAAACTCCCGAACTGCATACAAGGGAATAAGGTAGCACTCCAAACTGGAACCTCACGAATAGCTGCTAGCAGATGAACAGGAAAAGCATACATCAGCTTACAACCCTAGCAATCAATCTCCAGCAGCATACAGTGAATCCCCCCAAGGACGAGACAAGGCTCCGTGTTGAGGGTCAAGCAGTGGTCTGTTTATTGAGGGCTACCTGCCCCTGTATTTATGCAGGTCTCCCACCTGGTGGACACTCTCCTAAGGGACCAAATGGAAGACTGAAACAGCAGACAGACATGTATCACTTTCGTACACACAGCCACAATAATTTCCCACAATGCATCCTGGTTTCCTCCTCTCTGTCCTGGAGATAATTAATTAAGTAATTCAATTATCTCCCAGGACAAAGGCAAGACTCCATTATACACGTGGTGACACAGAAACAGACTATCACTTTAAAATACATAAAGACACATTTTATATATAAAACACAGACATGTAACATATCCCCAGATAGCTCAGGTCTGGGTGCACATTATTAGGTGAATGGCACCCAGACCACCCGAATACAGTTTAAGTGCCATGGAGCTAAAGTCTTTAATTATACGAACAGGCTCCATGGCATTGCTATCTGAGTTAAAGCATTCATATAAAACATAAAATACAGAATTTCCCTGCATTCACCAAATCCATATGAATTAGAACCAGGGGCTGGAGGTTCAGCGGTGCCTGCAGAAAAGCGCTGGCTGCCTGGGGAGCTCCAGAACATCGCCACCTAGCGGCCGCTAAGTGTAACAGCGGCCACCCAGTAACAAGCAATTAAGCTGCGGTTAACCGCAGCTTCAGGGCGGTAAATAGGAGGCACACTCCAGATCCTGGGTGGCCAATTAACAGCGACGGCCGGCTTCACACGGCTCTGGGAAGGTTGGTAAACGGCTGTTTGTTCGGTAGATGAAATCTACCGAACTGCTGTGCAGAAAGGGAGAAATAAATCCTTCTGCACAGTAAAATTAACCCTTTAGCTGCCAGTCCATAATCCAATGGCAGCAGGCGGGCAACCAGGCTCCTCCAATACAATGTGGCGAGATTGGTTTCGTCACACTCCCTAATTCACACGGTATTAGGGAGCTATCTACCAAAAGGCTGAAATACCTAAATTGGTCACCTAAATTGGTCTTTCAGCACTTAAAACCACCAATCAGAGTGCTCTGAGCCTAATTGCAGGGCGCTGCAAGGCTTTATAAGCCTTCCCTCGCCCTGCAGAGCTCAGTCTGTGCGGAGCCCTCCATGGGTGAAGAAGGATTTTTTTTGCGCTCTTTTTTTTTTTTTTTTTAAGTGCATCGGTTATTCTGGACTTTTATTTGGCCTTTTTTGCGGCTGAAAAAAGAAGATTTTAGAATAAATAAGACATCAAATGGTAAGTCTATTTTTTTTACAGGTATTTAGACAGAGACCCGTGCACCAGGCAGGTCCCACAGATGTATGTTGCTGAGCATCGGCTCCCTCCAGTGGGTACCAGGATAACCACCCCTGGCCCAAAAGGGAAAGACCGGGGCCTGCGAGGTGTGTCTGTAGTGTGGCAGCTAGGCTTGTGAGCCCTGCTCCGCTCCCGAATAGGCTGCAGGCTCCAAAATGTCGTACCGCAGGGGCCCCAAAACTCTCAATCTTGGAGTCCACAGTGGTGCCCACCTTCTCCTTTACACTTTAGCGAACTACTCCGTCTGAGTATTATCAGTAAGTCCATAATTTCTGCCATTTAACTTATTATTATTATTATTATTATTATTATTATTATGAGCTTAGGTTCACCAGGAGCCTCTGTGCTACTGGTCAGCATGGCAGTCTGGCCCCACCCCCCTGGTTCTTGGAATTTAACCTTTTTTGAAATAGTTAAAAAAGAATTTGATGTTTTTAGCAATCTGCATGCAAATGGTTAAATGTTGTTAGTTTAAGCAAATGTATTGCCTGATGTGATTTCATCTTATTGCTTTGCTCTGTGTACAATGCACATTATTCAAAGTGCATTGGTTACTTTATAAATTATGCTTGAATTGATATGATTATTGAAATCAGATTATTACTTGTCATATTATACATTTGCTCACTGCATTATTGATTATGCATGTTTATTATTATTATTATGTCACACTCACAATATATTATATTTTTATAAATTGTGATTATTGTGTGAAATATAAAAAGTAACAAAATATAAACTTAAGAGTCTATAAGAATTGAATTGAACAGTGCCAAAATATAGATTTTTGATATAAATAAATTATATTTGTTTTGATAATTTTCATAAATAAGAACATACATTCGGTAACTTATTTCACAATTTTTGCAGTTTTTTTTTAATTTTTAATTTTTTACTGTATTTTATGAATGTGAGATGTGCTACTGTGGTTAAAAATTAAAAAATTTCCATCTCCTATTAAATATATGACTTTTGTGATTTTTTTTTGTATAGAACCTAAAGCTGTCATGATATTAAGTATAATGATGTAGACTGCACAGTAGTCAGTGTAGTAGTGACCGGGTAACATTTGGAATAGGGAGTAATAGTTCATGACTTAATGATTTAATTGCAGCTAGAGCAGCCATTACTCTATCCTAATTCTCCTTGATCTTTCTGCTGCCTTTGACACTGTTGATCATCAACATCTTCTTTACATTCTCCGTAATTTTGGTCTACGGGATACTGCTCTCTCCTGGTGCTCCTCCTACCTTTCCCAGCGCTCTTTCAGTGTTTCTTTCTCTGACTCTGCCTCTTCCCCCAACCACTCTCTGTCAGCGTCCCTCAAGGTTCTGTCCTTGGTCCCCTACTCTTCTCTATCTACACTGCCTCCCTTGGTAAACTCATCAGCTCCTTTGGCTTCAGTTATCATTTCTATGTGGATGACACACAAATTTACCTGTCCTCTCCTGATCTCTCTCCACCCATCTTGACTCGTGTCTCTGACTGCCTCTCTTCGATTTCAAAATGGATGGATGCTCACTTCCTTAAACTCAACATGTCCAAAACAGAACTTCTGGTCTTTCCTCCCTCAAGTGTTACTACTCCCGTGTCTGTCTCCCTCTAAGTCAACAGCGCTACCATCACCTCAACCTCGCAGGCTCGCTGCCTGGGTGTTCTTTTTGACTCCAACCTCTCCTTCACCCCTCATGTCCAATCAATCGTCAAATCCTGTCGCTTCCATCTCAAAAACATAGTGCGCATCCGCCCCTATTTAACCCCAGATGCGGCTAAGGTGCTGGTCCATGCTCTTGTTCTCTCTCGCCTGGACTACTGCAATGCTCTTCTCAGTGGTCTTACGTGTTCCCAGATTGCACCGCTGCAATCTATAATGAATGCGGCGGCGAGGATCATTTTCTTGTCCGCCCGCAGCTCTCACGCCTCCCTGCTCTGTCAGTCCCTGCATTAGCTTCCAGTTATATATAGGGCTCAATTTAAAATCCTGGTGCTTGCTTACAAGTCCCTACATAATGCTGCTCCAACCTACCTATCCTCCCAAATACACAAGTATGTCCCGTCGAGGCCCCTACGCTTTGCCAATGTATATCCTCTGTCCGTATTTCCACCTCTAACGCTCGCCTCCAAGACTTTTCCAGGGCTACACCTCTTCTGTGGAACTCTCTTCCCTTCTCCGGAAGAATTTCACCCAGTCTCCACTCATTAAAAAAATCATTGAAAACTCACTTCTTCAAGAAAACTGTTAGCAGGTTTTCATCCCCCACCCTCCATGACTCCTCTCCTGCAACTGTAAAAAATTACCTACTAAGCCCTCAATTAATACTTTTCTAAAAACCTACTTCGTACCTCTACTTTTACCCTCTGTGTCACCATACCCCACTCCCTCTAGAATGGGAGCAGGGCCCTCCCCCTCTATAATCCTGTACATCCAGTTGTCTGGTTACAATTACATGTATGTTAGTCCACCCATTGTACAGCGCTACGGAATTTGATGGTGCTATATAAATAATAAAATAATAATAATAATGACCACTTTGAAGCAGGAATCTAATTCCTTAATCCTCAATCCCCCTATCCCTGAACAACCCTTACCCACTTACCCTATACAGATACCTAACCCCATCTCCCTCTCTACTGCTGAAATTTTTCATGAGAGCCTGTCACAAAATGATTATTTTCTGACCTTCCTGTCTGATCATACATTGATTAGAACAAACCTTAATGCAAAGTGCATCTATAATTACATTTTGCATTTTGGGGGGAGGGCATGCAGATAGGCATCATTTGTTTCTTTTAAGTCTCATCTACAATGGTCCTCACTAATCATATGTGTTATCACCATATAGGTTAAACCTAGTTTAATGGTCAGCATGGGCCACAGATTTTAGAACATGTGTAGAGTTCAGCGGACACCTGGATGTTCGGGTTTGCCGAGATCGGCCAAACTTCGTAAAAAAGTTTGAGTTCGGACTCGAACTTGACCCGAACTTGACACCAAACCCGAACCCCATTGAAGTCAATGGGGACCCGAGCTTTTGGGCACTAAAATGGCTTTAAAAAAGTCCTGGAAAGGGCTATAGGGCTGCAAAAAGAAGTAAAATATGGGTAAGAGTAGGACAAGTACCCTGCAAACAAATGTGGATAGGGAAATCACTTAAAATAAGATAAAAATTAAAAATACAGCTGAGCCATAAAATAGCACTAGATGGAATCTTTGATTTTAGCTTTGGAAGAACATAAATCAAAATCTAAAGCATGGCTGTCAGGAGGATCACCAGAATTATCCATTTGAGAGAGGTTTGGAGTGCAGGTATTCTCTATCATTGTTCAAACTGAGCTCAACTCCTGATGCATGGAGAGAAGGTCTTCACAAGCCTCTGCTATTGTGTACATAGTTTATGCTATGTGACCCATAGGTTGAGGAGGGGGTGACCGTGGCGGTGTAGGTGGAGGCGGTGGTGGAGGCGGAGGAGGTAGCCAACATTTATTTATTTATTTATTTATTTTAATTGGGGTAGCTCCCAAAATATTGGGACATATAAAAAAAAGAAACATTTGCGGCGTGCGGTGCATTTCTTACAGTCCAATAACGCCATCAGGTTTTTAAAACTGTCTGTCTCCACCAGACGGAATGACAGCATTTCAAAGGCCAGGAATTTTGAAATGCTGGCATTCAGGGCCAGGGATCACGGGTGGGTAGGGGGGTACTTCCTCTTTTTCTTCAGTGTTTGGGAGATGGACAGCTGAACACTTCCATAGGACAGTGTGTAGATGCTGGACAATTGTGTACCTGGCCTATGCTGGTGCAGGAACCCACCCTCCGAGCCACTTGTGAATGACTGGCCTGATAACCATGGAAATTACCCCTCTTCCTCCTCCTCTTCCTCCTGTGCCAAATCCTCTTCCATCATCACCCAAAGCGTTTTTTCAAGGAGACATAGAAGTGGGATAGTAAGGCTGAGAATGGCGTCATCGGCACTGGCTATGTTGGTGGAGTACTCGAAATAGCGCAACATGGCATACAGGTCTCGCATGGAGGCCCACTCATTGAGGGTGAGGTGGTGCTGTTCCGCAGAGCGACTGACCCATGCGTGCTGCAGCTGAAACTCCACTATCGCCTGCTGCTCGCACAGTCTCCCCAGCATGTGCAAGGTGGAGTTCCACCTTGTGGGCACATCGCATATGAGGCGGTGAGCAGGAAGGCCGAAGTTACGCTGCAGCGCAGACAGGGTGAGAACTCCGAAAGCACGCACAGACGGCCTGCACTTTCTGCAGCAGCTCTGATATATCTGGGTAGTTTTTCAGGAATTTCTGAACCACCAAATTTAGCACATGCGCCAGGCAAGGGATGTGTGTCAAACCTGCTAGGTCCAGCACTGCTACAAGATTTAGCACATTATCGCACACCTCTAGGCCGGGCTTGAATCTCAGGGGCACCAACCACTCATCGTCTGTTGTTCCATGCCTGTCCACAGCTCTTGCATGGTGTGGGGTTTCCCCCCCAAACATAGTTTTAAAACAGCCTGCTGTCGTTTCCCCCTGGCTGCGCTGAAGTTGGTGGTGAAGGTGTTACGCTGACCAGATGAGCAGGTGGTAGAGGAGGAGGAAGCGGAGTAAGAGGAGGAGGCAACAGGGTGGCAAAGCTGTGTACCCAAATAAAGATTGTCAAACATTGTATCCTGGAAATGTGTCCCATCCGGTTACTGGTGAAATGGGTCTGACCTATTCTAATCAAAGGCGATAACCATCGGTTACCCAGGTCCCGCTTCAATTGGTGGCAAGCGGCGGGATCCCATGTCCCTGCCAACAGACCCATGGACTACAGTGCTCTAAAGCGACCTACACTGCAGGACTTGTGTGGAGCCAGAGGAATAAAGCCTGGTGGGCGTAACAAGGCCAAATTGACTGCTGCGCTCATGGAGGACGACCAGGCATGCAATGAGGCAACGAACCCCAGCCAGGGACTGGAGATGAGGAGGAGGTGCACAAGGAGGTGGACCGGTGCCTGGCATATTACCGAGAGCCACCCTCAGAGGAGATCGTCAGCAGGACCTTTATGGAGGTGCAAGCCTATTTCCTTGCCAATAGACAGAGGGCGACCTCCATGAACCCAGATGAAGGAAGAAGGGAGCAGAGGACACCGGGAAGCACAGCCACCCTGGCCCACAAGCTACCATGCAATGCCTTCAAAGAGTTCAAGGAAGCAGAAGAAGGCATTGATGACAAGTCTACTCCAAGACGTGGACCCCATCCTGGCAAGCAAATTAGTGGGGAAGGCAGCGGATATTTACCGGGCTGTACACAAATCATCCTGGCCTGGTATGCGGTCATCCCCGAGCAATACCGCCGAAAGTTTAGGGAGACCCGGAAAGGGGAGAATGACTCCCATGCGGAGTGGGCATGCCACATCACAAGGGCCACCCAGAACTGGCTCAACTCCCATCAAGCCAAGTTCCCAGAGGAGATCACCCAGCTCGTCATGCTAGAGCACTTTTCCAATGGGCTCCCCAATGACACGGCTGGTGAGAGACCGCCAGCCCCAGACCCAAGAAGTATTTGTATGAGCTGCTGAAGCTAGCTCACGATATACCCTTGGCAGGGCATTTGGGCAGGAGCCGGACAGTGTCTCGGCTCACCCAAAGCTTATTCTGGCCAGGCATCTCTCAGGATCTGAGGCAGTACTGCCAGATGTCTGCCAGAGAGTGGGAAGAGAAGGGACCAGCACAGGGCCTCCCTCCATCCCCTACCTATTAGTGAAGATCCGTTTGGCAGAGTAGCTGTCGACATTATAGGTCCCCTAGCCAAGCTTAGTCCCTCTGGACTACGCGACTCAGTACCCTTAGCAGTATTCGGCAGGGGCGGGCTGGGCCGGGGGGCAGGGAGGCAATTGCCCCCCAGGCCGCCCGAAATTCTTTTAGGACCGGCCGCAGCGGGCCGGCCCTTTAAATGCTGCAGCCGCCGAGCGCTCTGTAAAGAGCGCTCAGACGGCTGCAGCAGCTTTTCCCTCCCTCCACTCCCCTGTAGCGTGGCCGAGCTGGTCTCCGGTCTGCGGTCCCGGCCGGAGTGATGGGAAGGTGCACACTGAGTGTGCACTTCCTGTCAGTCCGGCCGGTTACAGGAAACAGAAACTCCTGTTCCGTGCGGAGTTTCTGTTTCCTGTAACCGGCCGGACTGACAGGAAGTGCACACTGAGCGTGCACCTTCCCATCACTCCGGCCGGGCACCGCGGACCAGAAAGCAGCTCAGCCACGCTACAGGGGAGGGGGTAAGAAGAAGGGAGGGGAGGGATAAGAAGAGGGGTGGGGGGGAATAAGAAGAGGGGAGAGGGGGGGAATAAGAAGAGGGGAGAGGGGGGATAAGAAGAGGGGAGAGGGGGCGATAAGAAGAGGGGAGAGGGGGGGGAATAAGAAGAGGGGAGAGGGGGGATAAGAAGAGGGGAGAGGGGGGATAAGAAGAGGGGAGGGGGGAATAAGAAGAGTGGAGAGGGGGGAATAAGAAGACGGGAGAGGGGGGATAAGAAGACGGGAGAGGGGGGATAAGAAGAGGGGAGAGGGGGGGAATAAGAAGACGGGATGGGGGGAATTAGAAGAGGGGAGGGGGGAATAAGACGAGGGGAGGGGGGGAATAAGAAGAGGGGAGGGGGAATAAGAAGAGGGGAGGGGGGAATAAGAAGAGGGGAGGGGGGAATAAGAAGAGGGGGGGAATAAGAAGAGGGGGGAATAAGAAGAGGGGAGGGGGACATAAGAAGGGGGGAGTAAGAGGGGAGGGGATAAGAAGAGGGGGGAATAAGAAGAGGGGAATAAGAAGAGGGGGGATAAGAAGAGGGGAGGGGGGAGTAAGAGGGGAGGTGGGGGAGTAAGAGGGGAGGGGAGGGGGGAATAAGAAGAGGGGGGAGTAAGAAGAGGGGAGGGGAAGGGGGATAGTAAGAAGAGGGGGAGAGTGAGGGAGGAGTAAGAGGGGGGAGAGTAAGTGGAGGGGAGGGGGAGAGTAAGAAGAGGGGGATAGGGAGGGGGAGTAAGAAGAGGAGAGGGAGGGGAAGTAAGAAGAGGGGAGGGGGGAGTAAGGAAAAGGGGTGGGGAGTAAGAAGAGTGGAGGGGAGAGTAAGAGGGGGGGAGTTAAAGGGGAGGTGGGGAGTAAGAAGATGGGAGAGGGAGTAAGAAGAGGGGAGGGGGGAGTAAGAGGGGAGGTGGGGGAATAAGAAGAGGGGGGAGTAAGAAGAGGGGAGGGGGGAGAGTAAGAAGAGGGGGAGAGTGAGGGGGAGTAAGAGGAGGGGAGGGGGAGAGTAAGAATAGGGAGGGGGGAGTAAGGAGAGGGAGGGGGAGTAAGAAGAGGGGAGGGGGGAGTAAGAGGGGAGGGGGAGATTAAGAGGGGAGGGGGAGAGTAAGAGGGGAGGGGGGAGTAAGAGGGGAGGGGGTAAGAAGAGAGGGAGGGGGCAGTAAGAGGGGAGGGGGGTAAGAAGAGAGGGAGGGGGAGTAAGAAGAAGAGAGGGAGGGGGAGTAAGAAGAGAGGGAGGGGGAGTAGGGAGAGGGGGAGGGGGGAGTAAGAAGAGGGGCAGTAAGAAGGAGGGGAGATAAGAAAAAGGGGGAAGAAGAGAGGGAGGGGGAATAAGAAGAGGGGGAGGGGGGAGTAAGAAGGAGGGGAGATAATAAAAAGAAGGGGGTGAGTAAGAAGAGGGGTGAGTAAGAAGGATGGGAGATAAGAAAAAGAGGGGGGTAAGAAGAAGAAGGGGAAGTAAGAAGAAGAGGGGGAGGGGAGTAAGAAGAGGGGGGAGTAAGAAGGAGGGGAGATAAGAAAAAGATGGGGGAGGGGAAGGGGAGGGGGAGTAAGAAGAGGGAGAGGGGAATAAGAAGGAGGGGAGATAAGAAAAAGAAGGGGGTAAGAAGAAGAAGGGGAAGTAAGAAGAAGAGGGGAGTGGGAGTAAGAAGAAGAGGGGGAAGGGGAGTAAGAAGAGGGGGAGTAAGAAGAAGGGGATATAAGAAAAAGAGGGGGGAAGGGGAGGGGGAGTAAGAAAAGGGAGAGGGGGAATAAGAAGGAGGGGAGATAAGAAAAAGAAGGGGGTAAGAAGAAGAAGGGGGGAGTAAGAAAAATAGGGGGAGTAAGAAGAGTGGGGAGTAAGAAGAAGAAGAAGGGGGAGTAAGAAGAAGAAGGGGGTAGGAAGAAGGGGGGGTGTAAGAAGAAGAAGAAGAGGGGGTAAGAAGAAGAAGGGGGAGTAAGAAGAAGTAGGAGGGTTAAGAAGCTCTAAGGGACAGAAGGGACAGCTCTATAGGACAGGGGGCAAGACAGGGAGCTCTTTCACACTATGCGTACACACACACACACAATGCATCCCTATACATACACAGAAACACACAATGCATCCCTATACATACACAGAAACACAACATGCTTCCCTTATACACAGAGAAACACACAATGCATCCATTACACACACACACAATGCAACCCCACACAAAGACAATGCATCCTTTGCACACATACACAGAAACAGACAATGCAAACACACACACACTGCTTTTCTTACATACACACAGAAACACAATGCATCTCTTACACTCAATGCACACACATACAGACACACACCTTGCATCCCTTATGCATACAAACACAGATTCACACAATGCATCCCTTACACACAACCAGAAACACATAATACATCCCTTATACACAAATACACACTGCTTCCACTACACACAAACACACTGCATCACCTGCACAAACTGGTATCCCTATAAACTACATACCATAAGCACACATATTAGATCCTCTACAATAACTCATAACACATCCCCTACACACTCCACCCCCTGTGAGCGAACTCATGGGTGGGTGGAACATATAAGTGGACTTATGAGTGGGCCTTATGGGCATACTCACCATCAGGCCCTGGGGCCCAGATCTTGAGCTGTGTAAGAGGCCCCCAAACAATGGAGCTGCTTCTAATTCTCCCAGAACATTGAATTTTGTGACCACAGTTGCAAACAGCCTCCAGAGATCCTGTTCTACACCAGACCAGTGGAGCCAAACTGCAGCTCATCATCATCCTCATCTAATTGTAAGTAGGCAATCTAGTATACTATTAGTGACACTAATCTATAATCTACCTCACATTAAAGGGACACTATAGCTTAATGAAGTGGTTGTGGTGTCTATAGCTGGTCCCTGCAGGCTTTTTAATGTAAACACACACTGTGTGCAGCACTGGCGTTAGTTCATATGGCAGATCATATGGGTGGGGCATTGTGATGTCACATGGGGGGGCGGCAAATTTATATTTTGTCTAGGGCGGCAAAAATCCTTGCACCGGCTCTGATCCTGGGCAGGTGCACCAGTCTACTGGTGACCCACAGGAGGGGAGTTCACTGATTGCACTGCACTCTCCTCCTGCCCAGACCCGTCTTGACCACAGTGCAAGTGCCCTCTGCCCCTAATTTACAGTGGCTCACACTCACAACAAGCAGTGCCTGGAGCCCTTTGCAGAGACGGAAACAAAGAGGTTCTGCGGCAGCTGGCCGTCCTGCAAGCATTACATTAAACAGCTGTTCCCCATGCAGCCACAGGTGGCGTTGTGCTGGGAGACTGTGATTACTCTTCACTTCCTTCCAGCCTACAGAGCAGCGCATGGGGGAGAGAGAGGAGGAGGCATGATTTAATCTTACAATAAATCCTCTAAGCAAACCTTTATAAATTTGGGGGGGATCAGCTCTGTTTCCACAGTTTATTGGTGTTTACTCTGATGTCTGTATTAATATTGAGGGATGTCTAGGTAGTAACGTCAGTGTGTGTCAGCAGGGCCAGCCGTTGGGGTGGGCAAGCTGTGCGGTCACGCAGGGTGCCATGACAACAGAGGCACCCGGCGGCCAACACAGCTCACAAGTTGGGTACACCAGCATATTTAATTTAAACGATTCGCTGGTGGTCCACTGGTGCGCACCAGCAGTAGGTGCAGTCAGATCATATCCTCTCCCTCGTGGTTCCAGCGCTCAGTTAGTGAGTCAGAGCACAGGCTCAGAGATTCTCAGCCTGTGCTCTGACAACATTGAAAGTCAGAGCCGTGAAGGAGTGGGTATGGCAAAGAGCTACTGATTAGCATAACATCAATATCCGTTATAAAACTAGGAAAAGGTGGGCATGGATGGTGAACTGATTTGGTGGCGCAATGGGCCACTTGACTGGTTTTGCCCCCCTGGCCTAAGGCTGCCAGCCCTCCCCTGGTATTCGGGCAGAGACAGTCTTCGGGCAGAGACAGGCTGAAGTCTTGATGCGAGTGTTCTCCCGGATGGGTTTTCCCCGGCAGATTCTCTCAGACCAGGGCACCCAGTTTACTGCCAAAATGACCCACCAACTGTGGAGATTGTGCACATTAGAACAATCCTGAGCTCCCCTTTCCACCCCCAGACCAATTTCCTGTGTGAGAGCTTCAACGGTATCATCTTCCAAATACAAAAAGGTGTAGCGCTACATACAAATTATTTCCTAAAAAGCGGAAGGAGTGTTTTTCCAAAATGGACACAGTAGCAATAGTATATTCTTGATGGGAAATACCTAAAAAATTAAATTAAACTCCCATAAAATACTTAATAAGAGCATAAAGGTGATGTATAGAGTCCCCTGGACGCGTTTCGGCGAGTTCCTTTCGGCTTCCTCAGCTGGGTAAATGTTCCAATACAATCCTCCATTTTCTGGAGTCCTGCTTATATATCCTGTCCATTCATCGGAGAATGCTGTGCAACTGTGTGCTCTCGCACCAATTCTTCTCAGTCTTTGTGGTCAGTGTGTGTGTTCCAAGCCTCCCTCTCGGTATTGCTTACTTTCGCATATGATGTCATCTTTATCAGCTGCATAATTACGCTTTTACTACGGACCTTGATCTCTCATAGCGAGAGATCGTATGGGTAAAAAATACCGTCAGAGAGACGGAAAAGAAATAAGAGAGATCTTTAAACAACTTTTTAATATTACTAATACCTAAAATGTCTAACATATATAATAATATGGATAAACTTATAAAAGCATATTCGCGTGAATGTGTCTTAAAGATATATATATCCGAGAATCAGAAAGAATATGAAAAGCATAAATAGATCTATTAAAAACCCAGGTCTTGATCGAAAATGGTATACCAAAGGGTAAATTAACACTTGATATCAATTATCTTAAAACATTATCTCCTATATTTATATTCGAAAGCTCATTTGTGAAAATGTCATACTTAATACAAAAGGCTTCACAATTCCACATAATGTCACATAATATCCTTCTTGATACATAGATTCTCACATAAAGATACATTTTATATATTTTTAAATATACATTGGGCTATTGGTTCCTGCTAATAGGTGTGTAGTCCTGAACTACACAACGTGCTGAAAACGAGCCTATTTATGGCTCCATCCTTTTGAGTACAACATACTATTATTATATATAAGACTGTTGGCTTCAGGCAATATTGCACCATCTATATGCTTTGTTTAAGTCCTAGCTGACATCGTGCAAAACCATCTAATTTGAAGAAGGGGAAGGTCGCCTTTACGGACCTGTGAGCATTTTATCCCTGAGCTTGGTGGATAGCTCAGGAGAATGTGAGTGGTTTCTTTATATACAGGGAGTGCAGAATTATTAGGCAAATGAGTATTTTGACCACACCATCCTCTTTATGCATGTTGTCTTACTCCAAGCTGTATAGGCTCGAAAGCCTACTACCAATTAAGCATATTAGGTGATGTGCATCTCTGTAATGAGAAGGGGTGTGGTCTAATGACATCAACACCCTATATCAGGTGTGCATAATTATTAGGCAACTTCCTTTCCTTTGGCAAAATGGGTCAAAAGAAGGACTTGACAGGCTCAGAAAAGTCAAAAATAGTGAGATATCTTGCAGAGGGATGCAGCACTCTTAAAATTGCAAAGCTTCTGAAGCGTGATCATCGAACAATCAAGCGTTTCATTCAAAATAGTCAACAGGGTCGCAAGAAGCGTGTGGAGAAACCAAGGCGCAAAATAACTGCCCATGAACTGAGAAAAGTCAAGCGTGCAGCTGTCAAGATGCCACTTGCCACCAGTTTGGCCATATTTCAGAGCTGCAACATCACTGGAGTGCCCCAAAGCACAAGGTGTGCAATACTCAGAGACATGGCCAAGGTAAGAAGGGCTGAAAGATGACCACCACTGAACAAGACACACAAGCTGAAACGTCAAGACTGGGCCAAGAAATATCTCAAGACTGATTTTTCTAAGGTTTTATGGACTGATGAAATGAGAGTGAGTCTTGATGGGCCAGATGGATGGGCCCGTGGCTGGATTGGTAAAGGGCAGAGAGCTCCAGTCTGACTCAGACACCAGCAAGGTGGAGGTGGAGTACTGGTTTGGGCTGGTATCATCAAAGATGAGCTTGTGGGGCCTTTTCGGGTTGAGGATGGAGTCAAGCTCAACTCCCAGTCCTACTGCCAGTTTCTGGAAGACACCTTCTTCAAGCAGTGGTACAGGAAGAAGTCTGCATCCTTCAAGAAAAACATGATTTTCATGCAGGACAATGCTCCATCACACGCGTCCAATCTAATGACATGGCCTCCTTGTTCACCTGATCTGAACCCCATTGAAAACCTGTGGTCCATCATCAAATGTGAGATTTACAAGGAGGGAAAACAGTACACCTCTCTGAACAGTGTCAGTGGGAGGCTGTGGTTGCTGCTGCACGCAATGTTGATGGTGAACAGATCAAAACACTGACAGAATCCATGGATGGCAGGCTTTTGAGTGTCCTTGCAAAGAAAGGTGGCTATATTGGTCACTGATTTGTTTTTGAATGTCAGAAATGTATATTTGTGAATGTTGAGATGTTATATTGGTTTCACTGGTAAAAATAAATAATTGAAATGGGTATGTATTTGTTTTTTGTTAAGTTGCCTAATAATTATGCACAGTAATAGTCACATGCACACACAGATATCCCCCTAAAATAGCTATAACTAAAAACAAACTAAAAACTACTTCCAAAAATATTCAGCTTTGATATTAATGAGTTTTTTGGGTTCATTGAGAACATGGTTGTTGTTCAATAATAAAATTAATCCTCAAAAATACAACTTGCCTAATAATTCTGCACTCTATGTATGTTGTAGACTATGGTGCGGTATAAGGGACAAAGACCTACACCTATAAGTGGAGCACTCAAACACATATACAGCTTACCAAACGTTATTTTGTTCAATAGTGCAGTATGAAGTACATGCCAAAAAAATAAAAAAAGCAGGAATAATAATATCGTAGTGAACTGTACACTCACATTTCAAGGAGCCTGTATATAGAAACACTGGTTTCTTTATATATACCTATAAAAGTTGGAACATATAACAGTGTCACACTATGGGAGTTTAATTTTATTTTTTAGGTATTTCCCATCAAGAATATACTATTGCTACTGTGTCCATTTTGAAAGAACACTCCTTCCGCTTTTGAGGAAATAATTTGTATGTAGCACTACACCTTTTTGTATTTGGTTTATGTAGTTGGTGTATGTGGAAAGATTACACTTGGTGTCATAGCAGCTATTTGTGTGAATATTGGTGGTTAACACTGCTAATTCTACTTGAATTTAAGCGCCAGTATATACCCTTTTTTTCTGTATCATCTTCCACCCACTTCTCAACCCTGCCCTCCTTGCCGGTCTGCACACTGCAAAAAGCCACAGCAGTTGGCACCTGTGTTTTTCCAGCATGTAAAGTCTGCAAAGGACATATGGAAATTGTTTTAGAATTGTATCCAGGCAACAGTTTTCCATATAAACTGACCTCTCAGTTTGACTTGTGCGGGTATTGCCCCAGAATTACAATATTGTTTAAGGACCTCTTAGCTATTGATAACTGGTTTAAATATAGCAGCTTGTTATCTGGTAGTTTCTAGTGTAGAAAATATAAATCTGTTTCCTATCACTTAAATCTGTTCAACAAGTGTTGTAGGTGTGAAACAATATTACAAGTGACCCATATAGTAAATTCGAATCAAAGTTCCATTTGCAAAAAAAAAATTCTTGCCCATCATCTGTGGGTTATTGCATTTTTAAGATGTAAATTTATTGTATCACACTAGCCATGCACAGGTAGATTGTCTGGCACGTTGTTTTGGTGTTTGGTTTTTAACTTTGTAGTTGTGTCTTTACACAATATAGGAATGTATATTAATGCTTCTGTATATGAAGCGATCACAATAACACTTATTTTTCACTTTTTTAAAAAAGTCTTTAGACTTTCTTGAGAAGCAGTAACTAGCCAGTGTTGCACACATACACCAGATATGACGTGCACAACCCAAATGTACTTTTTAGCACCCAAAAAATGTGAATTTGTCAAATTGCAATGTCACAGCAGTATTTGACGGTTCTATCTGACTCTCAGATATGAAGTGCACGCCCAAAATGTACTAGTTAGCACCTAAAGAATTTAAATGTTTAAAAATGTGCTGTAACCACAGTATTTGACGGTTCTATTTGACTCCCAGATATGAAGTGCAGGCCACAAATGTACTATTTAGCACCTAAAGAATTTAAATGTTTAAAAATGCGCTGTAACCACAGTATTTGACGGTTATATTTGACTCTCAGATATGAAGATATGAAGTGCACGCCCCAAATTTACTTTTTAGGACCTAAAGAATTTGAATTTTTAAAACTGCACTGTAAGCACAGTATTTGACGGTTCTATTTGACTCTCAGATATGAAGTGCAGGCCACAAATTTAGCACCTAAAGAATTTGAATTTTTTTAAACAGCAATGTAAGCACAGTATTTGACGGTTCTATTTGACTCTCAGATATGAAGTGCAGTCCCCAAATTAACTTTTTAGCACCTAAAGAATTATAATTTTTCAAAATGCGCTGTAACCACAGTATTTGACGGTTCTATTTGACTCTCAGATATGAAGTGCACGCCCCAAATTTACTTTTTAGCACCTAAAGAATTTGAATTTTTAAAACTGCGCTGTAAGCACAGTATTTGAAATGCAGTACGCAAATGTAATATTTAGCACCAAAAAAATTGCAGTATTTAAAAATGCCTAGATGTTGCCCACTGAGCTACCAGAACAGGATTAAAGTAATGTGCCTGGCACACATGCAGCTGCAAGTGCACTGCACTCTCTGTGGCACTGGGCTCAGGGCAGGGTACAAAAATTTCCTAATCTGTCCCTCACAGCTGCAGCGTCCTCTCCCTACACTAATAAGAGCTCATGTGCATGCGGCGCTACGTGACTCCAGCTTATATATAGAGGCTGGGTCACATGCTGCACTGGCCAATCACAGCCATGCCATTAGTAGGCATGGCTGTGATGGCTTTTAAGGGCACACGAGTCAAACGCTTGTTGATTGGCTGCCCTGCAGCCTTTCAAAATGCGCCATTAAATTGCTGAACACTGAACTCCAACCCGAACATACACTGATATGTCCGTGTTCAGGTCCGGGGTCCAAAAAACGTAATGTTCGCTCAACTCTAAACATGTCCATGTTGACAAAGGGGAGCTTCAGGTAAAAGTAATGTTAGGATTCATTATCAAGGGAGCAGCTTCTATTGATGCAAAATTACATAATTATATTTACATAATTATAGAAATATTGAAATGTTGGGGTTCAAGAGACAGTAATAGGATAAGGGGGAAAGGGTTAAAGGCATAATCTAAGAACCAAAACAACTTTAGCTTAACTAAGCAGTCTCACTGCAGTCTCACTGCTCAATGCTCGCCCATTTGGAAGTTATATCACTTTTGTTTTTGTTTCTGCAGCCCTATCTTTTCTGCAGCCCTAGCCACACCTCCCCTGCCTATGACTCATACAGTTAACATGAACTAAATGTGTTTATTTTACACCTTACAGCACACATTGTTTACTTTAGAAGTTATTATCTTCTGCTTTGTCAATTCAACTTTAATCTCACACAAAAAGGCTCCCCCTGCAGGCCCTGGCAGACATTAACAGAGCAGGGGATAATACATTCTAAATTACACACATGGTGCAATAAAGGAAGTTTAAAAATAATCTCTCTTTACAGGAAGTGTGTATATATATTCCTCTTGTCAAGCCGCTCCTGAACAACAAACAACGTCAGAAGCGTCTTACCTAGGCTACAGAAAAACAGACCTGGTCTATATATACACACAAAATACAAAATGTATAAAGAAAATTATATATGTAGGAAGTAGATAGAGCACTCCAGAGGTCTTATACAAAATTATTTATTCGGTGAAGAAAATCAACGTTTCGACCCTAAGGTCTTTATCAAGATATTAAAACAAGTGCAACAGTGACCTTATATAACCTAACCAATAAGAAAGTAATCACTAACCTGAGAAAGCTGTGTATCCCCAAGCCATGTGTGAACGCTAATGTGTAATAGCAGACGGTGCCGTGGTGATCCTGTCGAGGAATGGTGACGTCACAGAAGTGCGACCGGAAGAGGTCGTGAAAGTGCGTCTGAGTAACCTAGGAAATGGTCCGTGAACACCCATACGTGCTGATAGTGAAGAGACAGTATTAAGAGGAATATAGACAGAAAACTAAACTGCTAATAAAAATGGATGTTACTGTAAAAATGTATAGTATATAAGCACTGACTAGCCATATAATTATTGATAGTTGCAGGAGGCAAAATGATGTATATCTAAAGGGAAAGAATGAAAAAAGTCCGAGATGTGTGAAGCATGAGAATGAGAGGTGTATAGACCATCATAGGAAGAGTGATAGAAAAGATAAAATAAATAAGAAGTGAAGTATATAATGTGTATATGAAGACAAAGCGTGATGAAAGCAAAAAATAAAATCTAAATGAGTGAACAAGCCCGTGAAGAGTGATTCTGAGGGATCCTATATGCATATATAGATATCAATGAGAGTGTGACTAAATGGTGAAACTAATGAAGACCAGAAAAGTGGGTGAGAGAATGTGTGAAAGAGAAGACACTAAGCTAAGACTACTGTTAAGAGTGTGGAGCATGTGAGTGTGTGGAAGAACATAGAAAAGTGGTGAGGAAAAAAGAATCTAATGAGTGAAATACATAATAACCACAATATCTGCAAGTGGCTATATCTAGCTATGCAGTGTAACATCCAGTAGTATATGCATGGTATGTACCCATGCCATCAGAACAAATAATAATATAAAGCCTTAAGCAACTGACAGGATGGAGAGATCAAAGAACATCAAAGAAGATGGACAGTGCCCGATTTTCGTGCTGAACCGATAATAGACGTCTGGCATAATAAATATGTCCAGGTATGGATAGATGTAGATTCAGACCAGTGAATATATTCAAAAGGGACAGAAAAGTATTCGAATAGTACATAGCAAATAGAGAAGACATAATTACAAATCACTTGGAAAAATGTTCCAAATCTATATGAAGAATAAAAAATTCGAAAAAAATATATATTCAAGACGTATTCAACGAGTGTCCAAAAAAGCGTTGAAAGAGACATATTCATTAAGGCCCCTGGGATGTACAGTGTCCAGTGTCTTAATCCAGTATGTCTCCCGTTGGAGCAGGATCCTAGAACGATCACCCCCCCTAGAAAGGGGGGGGATGTGATCGATGGCCATAAATTTGAGAGTGGGTAGCCGGTGGTTCATCTCCAAGAAGTGCTTGGCCACCGGTTTGTCTGTCTTGCTGTCCCTGAAGGCAGTCATGATGCCTGAGCGATGTCCTCGCATTCTGTCCCGTACTGTAAGATCAGTTTTCCCCACGTAGTATAGTCCGCAGGGACAAGATATTAAATAAACTACATGGGTGGTGAGGCAAGTGATGTAGTGTTTGATGGGATAACGCTTCCCTGAGTGTGGGTGGGCGACACGTTCCTTCATGCCACTAGTTTCCATCCTGGAGCACTTAAAAGATCATTGCCGATCTCACAGTTCCTCAGAGTCTTAAGGAACAATTCAGACCCAAATAATACCAGAACACAGATCTCTTCGATGCAACAAGCATTTTTGAAAAGGGGATATTCATATCCAACACTGAAACGCTCCCTGGACAGAGCGTTGGCAATCCACAATAAGTCAGATGTACGACCTATGACACTTTCCAATAAACCCAGGATTGTCACACTACCTCTGTTATACCACACGGCCAGTGACCAAATGGCTAGGTCCATCCGCAGGAGATGGGACTTGCTGTCTTCCGACCCCACACTACAATCTGCCTTTTCTCACCCTCCCCGTATCGCTTTCAAACGGAATCGGAACCTTAGAGATATTTTGGTTAAAAGTGATCGCCCTGAACAGTATGAGACGCCGAAAATTCACAACAAAACAGGTTGCTTTAAATGCACCAACTGTGTTACTTGTGGCCACATGCTCACAGGCTCCTCATTCGCCCACCCACACTCAGGGAAGCGTTATCCCATCAAACACTACATCACTTGCCTCACCACCCACGTAGTTTATTTAATATCTTGTCCCTGCGGACTATACTACGTGGGGAAAACTGATCTTACAGTACGGGACAGAATGCGAGGACATCGCTCAGGCATCATGACTGCGTTCAGGGACAGCAAGACAGACAAACCGGTGGCCAAGCACTTCTTGGAGATGAACCACCGGCTACCCACTCTCAAATTTATGGCCATCGATCACATCCCCCCCCTTTCTAGGGGGGGTGATCGTTCTAGGATCCTGCTCCAACGGGAGACATACTGGATTAAGACACTGGACACTGTACATCCCAGGGGCCTTAATGAATATGTCTCTTTCAACGCTTTTTTGGACACTCGTTGAATACGTCTTGAATATATATTTTTTCGAATTTTTTATTCTTCATATAGATTTGGAACATTTTTCCAAGTGATTTGTAATTATGTCTTCTCTATTTGCTATGTACTATTTGAATACTTTTCTGTCCCTTTTGAATATATTCACTGGTCTGAATCTACATCTATCCATACCTGGACATATTTATTATGCCAGACGTCTATTATCGGTTCAGCACGAAAATCGGGCACTGTCCATCTTCTTTGATGTTCTTTGATCTCTCCATCCTGTCAGTTGCTTAAGGCTTTATATTATTATTTGTTCTGATGGCATGGGTACATACCATGCATATACTACTGGATGTTACACTGCATAGCTAGATATAGCCACTTGCAGATATTGTGGTTATTATGTATTTCACTCATTAGATTCTTTTTTCCTCACCACTTTTCTATGTTCTTCCACACACTCACATGCTCCACACTCTTAACAGTAGTCTTAGCTTAGTGTCTTCTCTTTCACACTTTCTCTCACCCACTTTTCTGGTCTTCATTAGTTTCACCATTTAGTCACACTCTCACTGATATCTATATATGCATATAGGATCCCTCAGAATCAATCTTCACGGGCTTGTTCACTCATTTAGATTTTATTTTTTGCTTTCATCACGCTTTGTCTTCATATACACATTATATACTTCACTTCTTATTTATTTTATCTTTTCTATCACTCTTCCTATGATGGTCTATACACCTCTCATTCTCATGCTTCACACATCTCGGACTTTTTTCATTCTTTCCCTTTAGATATACATCATTTTGCCTCCTGCAACTATCAATAATTATATGGCTAGTCAGTGCTTATATACGATACATTTTTACAGTAACATCCATTTTTTATTAGCAGTTTAGTTTTCTGTCTATATTCCTCTTAATACTGTCTCTTCACTATCAGCACGTATGGGTGTTCACGGACCGTTTCCTAGGTTACTCAGACGCACTTTCACGACCTCTTCCGGTCGCACTTCTGTGACGTCACCATTCCTCGACAGGATCACCACGGCACCGTCTGCTATTACACATTAGCGTTCACACATGGCTTGGGGATACACAGCTTTCTCAGGTTAGTGATTACTTTCTTATTGGTTAGGTTATATAAGGTCACTGTTGCACTTGTTTTAATATCTTGATAAAGACCTTAGGGTCGAAACGTTGATTTTCTTCACCGAATAAATAATTTTGTATAAGACCTCTGGAGTGCTCTATCTACTTCCTACATATATATCCACGCTCTGCAGCACCGAGGCTTTTTTGCATTGGAATCTATTTTAAGGTAGAGTGCCAGACTTTGAATATTGTAAGAAAATTATATATATATATAGACCAAGTCTGTTTTTCTTTAGCCCAGGTAAGACGCTTCTGACGTTGTTTGTTGTTCAGGAGCGGCTTGACAAGAGGAATACAACATCTGTAGCCCATGTCCAGGATCCGTCTATGTGTGCTCTTGATGAACTGACTCTAGCCTCAGTCCACTCCTTGTGAAAGTCCCCAACACTTTTGAATGGCCTTTACCTGACAATCCTCTCCAGGCTGCAGTAATCCCTGCTGCTTGTGCACCTTTTTCTTCCACACTTTTCTATTCCACATAACTTTCTATTAATGTGCTTTGATTCAGCACTTTGAGAACATCCAACTTCCTTCGCAATTACCTTTTGAGGCTTTCCCTCCTTATGGAGGGTGTCAATTATGGTTTTCTGCACAACTGTCAGGTCAGCAGTCTTCAGCATGATTGTTATTCCTCTTGAACCAGACTGAGAGACCAGTTAAAGGCTCAGAAACCCTTTGCAAGTGTTATGGCTTACTTAGCTGATTAGAGTGAGACACTGTGAGCCTAGAATATTGCACCTTTTCACAATATTCTAATTTACTATCTTGCTTTGCACGTAATGCGTCTATCTCATATATTAGTTTCCCCTTTTATGTTGCATTACTGAAATAAATGAAACTTTTGCACGATATTCTAATTTTTCGACTCAACAACTCAAGCAACTCAAGCAATTGAGGACACTACACCCAAAAACCAGTACTCCATAAATACATTTATCTCTGTGTGAGACTTTGTTTTGGGCTTTTATTTATGTTTTGGTTATCTCATCTTTTTGGTGATTTTATTAGAACTTTAGTCCCACTGAGTTAGTGAGACCATACTAATTATATTGTCTTAGGACTATTGTATATACTATTATTACTACTTAAATTATTATCTACCTCTTGGCGCTGCCCTTTTTCTGTTTTTTGTGTCACATGTTTTATCTTCAGAGGGTTTGAGGGTTACCCTTTGTTGGACCGCTGCCTACATTCTATTTATATTGACACTGACCCTTCTCCCACTCTTTTTATTAGGTGGTATAGCTGCTCATTCATCTTGTCAAAAAGCCTATAGGTCATGCAACGTCTTTGGTCATCTTGCATGAACTGCACGTTTAAGATCTCCCCAGAGTGCCTCAATGATATTAAGGTCAGGGGACTGTGATGGCCACTCCAGAACCTTCACCTTTTTCTGCTGTAACCACTGGTGGGTCAACTTGGCCTTGTTCCTAGGGTCATTGTCGTGCTGGAAAGTCTAAGAGCATTCCATGTGCAGCCTTTGTGCAGAAGAATGCAAATTGTCTGATAATATGCTGCATTCATCTTGCCATCAATTTTCACAAGATCTCCCATACCTTTAGAGCTCAGAAACCTCCAAAACATCAGTGAGCCACCACCATGCTTCACAGTGGGGATGGTATTCATTTCACTATAGGTCTTGTTGACCCCTCTCTAAACATGGGCCATATAGCTCTATTTTGGTCTTGTCACTCCAAACTGCAGTGTGCCAGAAGCTGTGATGCATGTCAATGAGTTGTTGGGCATACTGTAACTAGTTTTTTTTTGTGACAGTAAAGGCTTCTTTCTGGCAACTTATAGCAAAATTGGTCACAGGAACCACACTCCCAGCGGCCACAGGTGCTCCAGAACAGGACCAGCAATCCCAACACATCAAGGCAGCAAGAAAGATTCCCAGGCACTCAAAATGTGAAATCTGCAGGCAGATTTATTGCAACAAAATAGACAGCAACGTTTTGACCTAACAAGAGGTATTTTTCAATCTTGAAAAAGACTTCTTGTCAGGTCGAAACGTTGCTGTCTATTTTGTTGAGCTTGAAAGACCTCTTGTTAGGTCTTTCAAGCTCAACAAAATAGACAGCAACGTTTCGACCTGACAAGAAGTCTTTTTCAAGATTGAAAAATACCTCTTGTTAGGTTGAAACATTGGTGTCTATTTTGTTGCAATAAATCTGCCAGTGGCTTTCACATTTTGAGTGCCTGGGAATCTTTCTTGCTGTCTTTCTGGCAACTTGACCATTCAGCAAATTTTTGTTCAAATATCGTTGTATTGTGCTCTTTGAAATAACCACACCATCTTTTTCCAGAGCAGCCTGTATTTCTCCTGAGGTTACCTGTGAGTTCTTCTTTGTATTCTGAACAATTCTTCTGGCAGTTGTGGCTGAAATCTTTGTCTACCTGACCTTGGCTTGGTATCAAGATATCCCCGAATTTTCCACTTAAGGGATTGAACAGTACTGACTGGCATTTTCAAGGCTGTGGATACATTTTTTTTATCTCCTTTTCTATCTTTATAAAGTTCTATTACATTGTTAAGCAGGTCTTTTGATAGTTCTTTTCTGCTCCCCATGGGTCAGTAGCTAGCCTGCTCAGTGCATCCAAGTGAGAGCCAACAAACTCATTGACTATTTATAGAAAGACACTAATTGCAATTTAAAAAGCCACAGGTGTGGGAAATTAACCTGTAATTGCCATTTTAACCTGTGTGTGTGTCACCTTGTGTACCTGTAATAAAGCCAAACTGGAACGAATCACCTGGCACCCCGACTGCGCACCTCTGTTGGCGGACGATTCAGAGCTTACGCCGTGGACCATAAGGACCGTATCGGACACCACAACCACCGCAGACTCCACAACTGCCATAGCTTAACTGGAGCCTCACCATCTTCCTTCCACCCTGGATCAACTTCTGTCTTCCAGGACCTTGTGGGAAAGACATCTCTTCCAGGAGAGCATATCAGGAACTGCTCTTAAAAGAGCCAAGTAATTAGAGCTCACAGGAGTATACAAAGTACAGCAATCCCCAGTGTGAATATAGCAATAACGAGACAAGGCTATGTATTGAGGGTTAAGCAGATCTCTTTTATACAAGTTTTCCCACAAGGTTACCACCCATGTGGACCTTGTGGAGCACAGGACACAAAGTTACAAAGCCAATCAAAACACTCTTGTACAGTTAGGCACTCCCAGATAATGTACACAAACCCTGTGATACAATTACCAAACACAATGGACTAACTCAATTACTCACAGGCAGAAAACACACATTTTTCACAAAACCAGAAAACACCCCAACACACTACATATCCCCACACATCCCCTGATAGCCCGATCTGGGTGAACAACATATCCAAAAATCACCCAGATCGTTTCAGGGGTTCAGGAATTTCCTGGAAGCCTTATTTTTGCCCCACCGTGCACATGGTCCCATGCCCAAAACAGTTCCATACACTCGACAACAAAACACTGCTGGACAATTTAAGATGGCCGTCGCCATATGTTTGAATCTGTTCCAGTTAAAAGTTCAATGGGCCGAAACAGTACTTTTGAACATGGGTTATCACAGGGCCCATAGTCCCAGGGTAGAAGGCTGGCAAACAGGCCCCTCCAAAAACCAGTGGCGATGTTGCTTTCGTCACTATAGAATGCAACAGAATAAGGTTGAGCCTGACTATCAATAACAAATACTACTAATTTTTGTTTTCTCAGCTGGATCCTTAGAAGCAGCATCAACTATTTGAAATTCCACATAAGTGTGTAGTACTCAACTGATTTGCATCGCTTAAAATTTATATTAAAATAAATCCATTTTATAATTTTTGATATTTCCTGTACAAAAGCAGTAAAAAAAAAATCAAGATATCAAGGTTCTTGTTCTGCCCTTTGGAAAAAAGTCTACAACTTTTAAAAACCATGCCTTTTTGTGTTTGTGTCATATTTTTCATCCTGGAGTTTTGCTATATTGTCCTGTTCATTGCTGACACATCTCTTTTATTAGGCAATTGTAAAAGCATTTGACCTATTTACACTCAAACTATGATTTCCCTAAATCCCACTGCTACTCTTTGGAGACAATTTTTTGAAAGGTCAGTTGTACATTTTGTAGTTGAAAAATAAGCACTTGGCTCTATTGTTTAAAGGGCTACTGTTTGAAATCATAATCCTTTCAAGCTTTCATCTTTAACTTTATAACAGAAATAAAGTTTGCTATAAAAATGGTATAAAAAAAGTATTTCAATTAGTTGAGTTTTTTATGTTGAATAGCTACAGGCTAAATCAGTCTAGTTTGAAAACTAGTTATCTGATTTTCAAGATGGTTTGATACAAGTTTCAAAATAACCTGTTCATCACCTAAAGGCATATTCTCTATACTGTCAGTTGTATTGAAACCCAGCCCATGAACTTTAGCCTGAAATAGTTAATGTGTTTGCTGTTATAAAACTTCTCAACCCAATTCAGGATACAGAAGATCATTATTTCCTAGTGGCAAGTTTAGTCTTTATTTTGCAAAGTAGCGATTAATATACTGTTTAACCCCTTAATGTTGGTACGGCGTACTATGGCATAGTTCACTAACTGGGCTTAAAAGCCGCTACAGCAGCATAGTAGCACTAACAGTTTGCAGCTTTCAACGACCGATATACCTACCTACCACAGTGATACCAATCGGGGGTCTGCCTTAAAACCCAGGGAGTCCCCCTGCAGCAAATCCAGTAATTCTGGACCATGTGATCACAATGACATTGTGATTACATAGCCTCATTGGCAGTCCAAACTACTGCCTGCAGGCAGACTACTTGGGTTGTCAGGCAGCCCCCCAAGCTAAAATAAAGAATAAAGGGGAACAAAATCCTTAAATATGTCTACATAGATCTAGATATAGATAGATATAGATATATAGAGATATAGCAAAAATGACCGCACTCCAAGGACTTTGTAGAGATTATAAAACAACATTTTACTTTTATTTAATCCATTTAAAAAGTCGCTATGCATGGAACAAGCATTGGAATACTATGCAATGAATGCAGGGGAACATAAATCAAATTATAGCAACAAAACACTATATACACTTTGCTGTACAGCCAAATATGCTTAGGGTTATTGGGTTAAATTAAACAGTATTTTAAGTCATATATGGAAACAAAGAAATGTACTAAAGAAATATAGATAATGTGTACTTCTCATTCAGGCCTTTGGGATATACTGTGTCTAACGTTTTTATCCAGAACATTTCACGTTAGAAGAGCAGTTTACTTCGATCACTGCCACGTCGGAGGGGGCTATGTGGTCTATAGCCATAAACTTCAGAGTTGGTAACGTGTGACCATGGGCTAAAAAGTGTTTTGCTACAGGGAGTTCGGCCTTATTATCCCTATAGGCAATGCAAATATTGGATCTGTGATTGCGGATCCGTTCCCTCAGTGGGAAGTCAGTTTTGCCCACGTAGGAGAGGCCACATGGGCACTGGAGTTTATAGATGGCAAAATCCAAAGTGCAGGTCAACCAATGCCTAATTTGGTACTTCTGCCCAGTGTGTGGATGCTGGAAGAATTTTCTGGGTATCATGTGGCTGCAGGTAACACAGCCCAGACAGCGATAGCATCCAAGGTTCTGCACTGTTTGTTGTTTGGTATAACAGTGTACTGGGTAAATTTTTACCAGGAGGTCATGCCAATTTTTTTCCCGTTTATAGCACAAAATAGGTGGATTCTGAAATTTTTTGGTAATGTTGAATTCTCTGATAATAGACGCCAGTTTGAGTTCAAGGTGGTCTTGAGGCTGTGGATGCAGTATTATAGGTGGTCGGAAAGACAAGTCATGGTGTATCATCTTTTTCTCTCTCATAGGCTGTTGGCTCAGATCAGATGCTTTCTGAAGAGTAGCGTCTTTGTAGCCTCTCTGTTTAAACCTATTCCATGTTTCTTTAATTTGTAAGTGTGCTCTCATGGGTTCTGAGTTGTTCCTTTTAACCCTTAGAAACTGGGAGAGTGGTCTGGGGTGAAAGCTTTCAGCCTGGAGTAGTGTGTTATAATCTGTTGTCTTGGTAAATAAAGTATACCCAAGTTTCATCTCCTTTTTAAAGATATGGACATCCAAAAAATCCACTGCATCCTGGCTCACTGCCATTGTTAATTTGACCGGTGTGGGTGCCCTGTTGATGGCCTCTATCATCTCAGAGATGGACTGGTGATCTCCCTTCCATATAAGAAACAGATCATCAATGAAGCGCCTGAAGAATAAAATGTTTGCCTATACGATTGTAGAATGTGGAGGGTCTCAAATATATACATAAAGCTGTTGGCATACATGAGTGCTATTGCTGCTCCCATGGAGGTCACCGCTATTTGCTGGTACCAAGTTTCTTCAAATCTGAAGTAATTGAGTGTAAGGACTGCCTCCAGAATTTATATGACATTTTCGATATGGGGGACTGAGTATGTCATTGAGTCTAATAACACTTTACGCATTGCTTCTATACCATCTCTATAGGGGATGATTGTGTAGAGACTTTTCACATCACACATAACCAGAAGTGTAGTAGTGTTGGGCAAATTAATGGTGTCATGAAGTTTCAATAGGTCTGAGGTGTCTTTAATGCAGGTGGGTAGCTTGACAACTGTATCTTTGAATAGATAGTCCAGCTACTGAGCCAATGGTTCCAGTACTCCCCCTATGGCTGACACTGTGGGTCTGCCTGGTGGATGTTCAATGCTCTTGTGTAGCTTGGGTAAGGTGAATAATCAGTCTTAGGTGTAGACTGGATCAAGAATTTCTGTAACTCTGTTGTCACAAAGTTAGCTTCCACTCCTCTTTGTACGATCGCTGAGATTTGTTGTATGATATGTGCTGCAGGGTCACCCATAAGTTTAGTGTAGGTGTCCTTATCTTGAAGCTGAGATAGTAATTCCACTCGATAATCACAGTAGTTAAGAAGTACTATGACTCCACCTTTGTCCGCCGGACTGATGACCAAGTTGACATCATTTGCTAGTGAGCGGATAAGTTCAAGGTCTTGCTTTGTTATGTTGCTGAAATGGCGTTGTTTAGTTTGCAAGATTTTATCCATGTCTCACTGCATATTGCACAGAAATGTCCTTATTGATAACTGCTGTGTTGGAGGGTCAAAGGTGCTTTTGACTCTAAGGTGATCTGTTTCACTGGTAGAGAGGGGGGTGTTTTTGAAGAATTACTTCAGGTGTAAGGTTCTTCCGAATTTATATAGTTCTACGTCACTTTGAAGGTGGTTTGGGAGATTGGCCGGCACAAAAGAAAGTCCTTTTTTGAGTAGTTCAATTTCATTAGGTGGTAATATTCTATTTGACAAGTTGAAGATTGGGATTACTTCAGCGGTCGTGGTGGATTTCCCCTTGTGGTATGATCTGCCTTTCTGGCAACATACCTTCTCTTTGTCTTAAGTTCCTTGTATGGACCCTGGAAGAGGGTTCTTGATTCTGCTCTAAAAAAATCTTGTGTAGAGGATGTGTTGGACTGGTTAGAGTGCATTGGTTCTGAGTCAGAGGTAGATTCACCTGATGTTCGGTCAACTGTAAATTGTTTAGGTTTAGATATAGGTCTCCTTCGTCGTGCAAACCGTGGTCTATCTGCTTGACCACTAAGCTATCTGTAGACATGATGTTCTCTATAATCATTATTGACTTTCTCTTGTTTTTCTCTTTTAAAACGTATCAGATCGGTTTTATACTCCTTCACGCTCTGTTCAAGGTTAAGCATTATTGGTGCTGCTTCTACTGCTGACAGCAATAAAGCCTCTCTCATTTCCAGTTCAGTTATCCTTTTCCTCACTTATATCAAGTCCTCTCTGACATCTTCTGTTATTACGAACATAAAATCAAGTGAGCATTTATTCAGGACAGATATCCATATTTTACATACCTTAGGCTTGAGCCGCCAATGGTAAGGATATTTTTGATCCTGAAGCTACGTGGAACTTGTAGACGTTTGTGATAATCTGAGAGAAAGAGTCCATGAAGGTCCAAGTCTGTCTCCCTTTCCCTCAGTCTTAGTAACTCGAAGTAGATTTCCTTTAATGTGGTGGTGTCTGGTAATTGCGTACATGTTTCCCATCTTATCCTATCAGCTTCTTGTTCTGTGTAATGAAAGATCTCTGCTTGTTTGGCAAGGCCTCCTGCTAAGGCAAAGAAGTCATCCATAGTTGGATTTAAACGTTATCAATCAACTTGTAGGTTTTCCAGGTATTTGGGATAGTCAGAGTATAAAATTCAAAAATGTCACCAAAATATAGTCAATGTTAAAGCAAGTTCTGCATGCTGTGAGGAAATACTTATTCTCAAAGTTCCGGGTGCATAGCAAGGGTCCTACCAATGAAGTCCATGGAGTGCAGTCATTTCTGCTATATCTACTTGATTCTTGCCAGACCAGCACCGGGCACCACAGGATAACACCAGGAGTGCAAGCCCTCGCTCTCTCTCTCTATATCTATCTATCTATCTATCCATCCATCCATCCATCCGTCCATCCATCCATCTATCTATATTTAATGGAGGTCTCTACACACAGACTCAAATGCTCACAGTTTTAAAGATATAAATGCTGGGTGCCAGACAGGTAGTTACAAAACAATTAGTAATAGATTGTAATAGTGTGCACTCACGGTCTCTGTTTAAAATGTAGCGTTAATTCCTTCGTGATTAAAATGTGCACGTGTTAAAGTGCATACAGTGATGCCAAAACAGGTAGACGTTTCAGTTCCAGGGTGGGACTTTTCTCAGGACTTTTTTTAAGGAAAGCGTCATGCTGTCCTGGGGAAATTTCCACTCTGGGACAGAAATGTTGACCTGTTTTGGCAGCATAGTATGCACTTTAACATTGGCACATTTTAACCATGAAGGAATAAACACTACGTTTTAGACTAAGACCGTGAGTGCAGATGATTACATTCTATTACTATATATATAATTAAACATTTAAAAGTATATATATATAAAACTTTTATTTCCACACTCAGCTCCTTAACCCTGTAAGGGTGGAGGCAGTTGTCAAGTTGTCATATATATATATATATATATATATATATATATATATATATATATATATATATATGACAACTTGACAACTATATATATATATATATATATATATATATATATGACAACTTGACAACTGCCTCCACCCTTACAGGGTTAAGGAGCTGAGTGTGGAAATAAAAGTTTTTAATCTTTCAGGATGAAAAAATCTAAAGTATTAAACTCATTATGCCTTATTTTATGATGTACATCATCATATTATTACCATTATAAACCACCCTTTGACTGATGTCTTAAAACAAGTATTTATAAAGCCAGTACATCTTGAATCTTCCCTATTTATACACTAACTGCCCTACAACAAAACCCATCTTTTGAAGAACAATACCCATTTACCTGTAAAGTTATGACACTTTATTGCTTATTCAAATGTTCACCATTGAGCACATGCATCACCAGTTGGTAAACCTTGGACTAAACTAGGATCATACCCACCCTTGTAATAATGAATAATTCAAACCATGTTTTTATTAGATTAACCAATGAAATTGTGTTCATGTGAGGATGTGTTTTGGAGCTTAATATAGTATAAGACACAACAAACCTATAACACCTGTAAATCATGACACAGCCGGACAGTCACTGGAGCTCGATTCCTGCTGCCCATGGCTAGTCTGTGTGCCTGACATTTCACAAACATTAGTCCTGGAAACTGGATACTCTCTTCTTGGACAGTTTTTTTTTTTTTGGTTTGTTTTTTCTCATGAAACTTGACACACAGAGGCAGAGATGAATAAAATAATTTGAGCAAACAGGGACGTAATATTTTTGAAAACAGTTAATTTGCGTGTTTTGTGTGTTTTTTTTGTGTGTTTTGTGGTCCCATATAACATTTATCACCTTGACATAACGTTGTTTCCTGCTCTGGATGTATTCTTTTACATACTCATCCCTTTCAGCTTCAGTGTTTCTTCTCACAGCAACAGTTCATGTGCGCAGGGACATTCGTGTGTTTTGTGGTCACATAGATACTAATTACCACCTTCACGTAACACTGTTTCCTGCTCTTGATGTATTTTTTTCCTACTCTTATCACTCTCAGCTGTAGTATTTCTTCTGATCGCAACAGTTGAGTATAGTGTCCAGAGCTTCTTCTTCTGGCTCATGAGTTGCAATAATGCCTCCTTGTTGGAATGTTCATGAATAATAGACAATTTACTGAATGAATTAAGCAAAATGTATAACTTTTGTATTTTCCCTAATAATCAAGCATAATCCCATCTTCGTCGCCAAATGTCGTGATTGTGACTTAAATATGAATATTAATCTTTTAATGTATTATATGTATATATACATATATTAATATAATATATTAATGTATATATTATATTTCAATGTAGTATAATTAAGCAATAAATAACAACATTAATATTTTTTTATAGTCCATGGTATTGTGGTCGAAGATGTGGATAGAAAATACACAAAACCTTGTAATGTTAAATTAATATTTAATATAATTATAATAACAAGTAAACAATGCTAGCAGAATGTAAATGTACTAAAATAATGATACAATACAATAACTACAAGCATATTCTTTACAAAAGGCTATAACAGTTGCTAAATGTTACAATGGATTTATATTACTTACAAGGTCCCAGCCCTTTGGCTTGGGTTAAGTCCGAGCTGGCACTACATTAAGGTTCAGTCAGGTAAGGCAAAGAGACTGCCTCCTTCCTACATCTGGTTTTTATTCAGTGTATTCCTAAGTAGGCTGGCATGTGATGTCACTGCCAGAAGCACAAGCTTAAGGATTCCTACACACTGCTCTTAGTGGTGCCTCTAAAGCATTAAACTCATTATGCTTTATTTTATGATGTGAATCATTATATTACACACTTTGTATAAGGGGTTAACTGTATTTTGTGATGCGTTTGACGTCATCAGTCCTAATCTTTATGGTACCCGTCCATTCTTCAAACAATGTTGGTTCTTTTAGGCCATAAAACTAGATTTAGACACGTCTAGCCATTACTTCACCTTCTCTAATAATAGATAAGACTGGGTTTTGGGCCATAAAAATAGATTTTGACACGTCTAGCCTTTACCTCACCTTCTCTAATAATGGAGCTCTGTATCAACTTCTTTAAAATGAAAAAGTTAAATTAATTACCTTTAGTGTTATTTGTTTCTTGTAATCCTATATCTGTTTTTTGTGTGGAATTATGTGTGTAGCACTTAGTAATGTGACAACATGTGGTATATACATGTCTTTTACACACATTCCACTAATATTAGTTTAATAATATGACATACTTCATTGATATTCTATCCATAAATATTCAATATTATTAAATATATATAAATATATATATATATATATATATATATATATATATATATTTATTTATATATTTATAGTTGTGACGAAAGCAATTCCGCCACTAGTTTTTGGAGAGGACTAATGGCCAGCCTTTTGCCCAAAGACTATGGGCCCTGCAAAAAGACATGACTTCTATGGAAAAATGTGCCTCTGCCCCTCCCCCTTTTTCCTATACTATTGTTTCTCCAGCAGGGCATTGTCCCAGGGACATTGCCAGACCAGTTTAAACTGGCTGCTTTGTCCCTCCTCAATCTCCCATCAGCCCTTGCTATTGTCTGACCCCACCCTTCTTTGTACTATAGTGCACTTTTAACATTGAAAATAGACCGGCCGCACATCCTAATTCGCTGGAACTATTTTGGACATGAAAGCCATGCTTGCAGTCAGTCAAAAGAGACTTCCATAAAACTTTTGAACCCCTGCTCTGATCTGGGTGATTTTAGGATATGTTGTTCACCCAGATCAGGGCTATCCATGGATGTAGGATTTATGGGGATATGGTTGAGTTTTGTATTTCTGAACTTTGGGTAAAAATTTATATTTTCTGCCTATGGATAATTAAGTTATTCCATTAGCTAGCTTAATAATATCACAGGCAGAGGGGAGGGCTTGCTGACTGTATGTTGGACTGTTACTGTGATAATTATTGTTCCTATTGGTTTGTGTCCTTTTTGTCCCTGTGTTCCATCAGGTCCAGGGGCTTAAAATGTGTATAAAAGAAATGCCTTTGTGCTCAATAAACCAGACCTTCTTACCCTCAACTCGCAGCCTCGCCTCGTGTTGTAGGGAACAGCTATACCTGCTATATCACTGCTAGCTCTTGTAAAAGCTCTCTTCAGCTATACAGTTATACTCTCCTGGAGGAGAGGTTCTTCCCACAGCTACACTCTCCTGAAGGAGAGGTCCTTCCCACATGGCCGTGGATCCAGAGGTTGGACCAGGGTGGGAAGGGGACGGCCAGACCCCAACTAAGCTACGGCGGTTCATGGAGTTTGCGGTGGTTATGGTGTCCGGTGCTGATGGTCCTTGGTAAGCGCTAGGAGCGTCGATTGTGTCCCCCCATATATATATATATATCTATATCTATATCTATCCATCTATCCATCTATCCGTATGGACTATTCCCCCGGCTCAGCATGCACTCTTAGCTGGTGAAACAGCCCTGCAATTAAACTTCAAGAAGCCCCTGCAACATCAGCTTGGAAATCAGCAGCAGAAACTTTGCCCTGTGCTGGATTCAAGGTGAGGAAAGTTTTTTGCAGGTTTTACTGTAAGTCGAGGTGGGGGATTTTATCCATGTTGCCCAGTAGGGCATATTAAACAGCAAATCCCCCTTCGATAAAATGCATCCCAAACAGAACACTTTTTCATACAGTCAATCTAAAATGAAATTCAGGGAAGCAGGAATACAATTTACTAGTCTTTCTACAGGTCTCCCATGTGAAATTTATATTTTTTTATTTATCTTTGTTGTATTACATTTTTCTATTCGAGTCGAAAATGTTTAGTATCACAATATTTTGGATTTCCTGCTGGTATTATTCAGAGAATAAGTAAAACAGCTTTCTAGACCAATAGGCAAGGCAGAATAGAATAGAAGTTGTAACGGAACCTTCTGTTAATGGACGCTTCCTAGTTTGCGCTGAGGATCACAAGCACCGCACTGGACACCACAACCACCGCAGAGTCCACAACCGCCGTAGCTTAACTGGAGCTTCGCTGTCTTCCGTCCACCCTGGATCAGCTTCTGTCCTCCAGGAGAGCGTATCAGGAACAAGCTCTTAAAAGAGCTAAGTGATTCAAGCTCAGGGGAGTATGCAGAGCATAGCAATCCCCAGTGTTATTATAGCAGCTCCCTCCAATAACGAGACAAGGCTATGTATTGAGTGTCAAACAGGATCTCCTTTACTTGGCACCAAAGGGCTTTCTTTTATGCAGGTTTTCCCTACATAGGACCACCCACAGGGGTTTACAGAACAACCAATAAAACTCGTATATTACAAAAAACACTCCCAGCAATTATACACAAAATCCTCCCCTCTGCCTGTGATATAATTATGGCACACAATGGGTTAACATAATTATCACATTCAGGAAAAATACAGTTTTTAAACATGTACTATAACTTTAAAAATATACATCCAATCTACATATTCAGAATCAGCACACTTTAAACAAACACTCTAAAAAAATCAGACAAATCCATACAGTAGATAAAAATTTAGCTAGGAGTCTTTTATGACTGACCGCAAGCACATTTTCCTGCCCAAAACAGTTCCATAGATTTGGGCTGTGCGGTCGGTCTATTTTACACATAAAAATGACTAAGTCTCATTCGAATGCATGAGCGGGGCCGTTCGTGGATATAGCTTAGTATAGCAGTGAGTTCAAACTGCCGAACGGGACTTAGTCTCTGCAGCTGAAAACGGAGTGTAGGAGAAGGTAAGGGTCAGCGGTGTTCGTTGAAATGTGTAGCCACGGATTTGGCTACACATACCGCTGACCTCGTTCGAATGAACAAAGATGGCTGCCGCCACATGTTCGTTTGTCAAATGGCGGCCACTTCGACTACTTCGGCTGCATCCGAAGTGCCAATTTAAAGCTGCAGAACTGCTCCAATACATTTTACAGGGGCAGCAAGAGTCTTTTAAAATCCAATCTACTAAAATAGTCTTTAACAGGCAATATCTTCCAGGGGCCATAGTCTTAAAGGGGCATTGTTCACCAAATTCACAATGTGCCCACAGACGGTTCTTAAAGGGCCATACACAGTCCAATAAAAGTCCATAAGCCCAAATTCTGGTTTAATAGGGTACAGTCTCCCAGGGGCCATAGTAACAGGGGAGGAGGCAGTCAAGCAGGCCTCTCCAGGACAAAGTGGCGAAGGGCACTTCGTCACAGAAGTAGATTTAACTCTTCCAGCGCTCCTAGTTGCTACTCTATATTTAAACAACCATAGTTGTTAATTTTATTATGGTGAAGATATTGATATATATATATATATATATATATATATATATATATATATCAAAGCAAATATTTTTATTACAAACCATTAAAGGGTAAGTTTTAAAACTCTTAAGTTTTTTCTTTCTATTTCTGATTCCAACAATATTTTTTCCCAACTGGATACATTTTGCATTTATTCTATGGCTTATACTCTTGTTCTATCTCGTATATAAAATTTGGGTTAAACTTGGGGGTTACCCCCTTTACAGGAGTCACACTACAACTATATTGAATTCCTTGTTACTCTTTTTAAGCATAGAATAGTATCTAGTTGGTTGATGCCTTTAGTGAACTTTCACTCCATTGTGGCCTCACATTTGCCCACATATTTATTTTCAATCTGCTTAAAAATTTAAGATTAGTAAATAACGAATTTCTCTTATTTCTGTATAGATATACTGATTTACGAAACAAAACTAAAAGCTGGAATATTAAAAAGTTAAAGATATATAACATTTCAAATGCTATATAATGTGTTTGTGTTTCTTTAACTGTATAAAATATGTAGATATGTTTGTTTTTTGTGTTGGGATAAACTTAATATCAGTATGCCAAGTCTGAAAACATCTATAATAAGGGCCTGTTATAAAATATAAGACTATAATAAAGTTTGATCCAAAATACAAAAATTGATACCGCACTCAAGATAAAGAAAATATAAAGATTTATTAGCAGAACATTGCCATTTACCTGAATACACCACCAATTTCTATATCTCGAGAGTGAAAATATATAATCTTAAAGTGACAAAAAATTACCAAGTGCTTAATATGTGCTTAAAGTGATCACGTTCCTTTATGTACAAATCTGTATACAGCAAGATAGTAAGTAATTATATCTACGGAAATCTCATCCAGTATACAGTAATTCCTGCAGGGAAATAATCTTATTTGTAGTTCACTAGTTGCTTTGTGTATAGTTCATTCCATAAAGAAAAGATAATTCAACAAATAATTAATTTCAGCAGTGATCATATTTGATGTAACATACATCGGTTGTACTGTATACTATAGTAAAAAAAAAATTCAGCACAAGCATTCCACGTAGCAAAAAGGAGAAAACAAACAGGGAATATCTCCCTGTATAGCAAAAAAAAATGTGTATACATCCAAATTATTTTATGTGCACAGGGGATATATAAAATAATATATATAGAAAAGTGAAAAAAAGGAAAAAGTTAAAGTTAATAGTCAACAATAATTTAAACATACAATCATTAAAATATATTGCTAATATAATTCATATCTTTCCACACTTGTCTTATTCAGTTATCGCAGGTAGATTATTATAGTAATAGTGTTTTGTTTGAATTCAATTAGTGTAAAATGACATGTAATAAAATTCATTCAAACATTTTAATATTTTCTCTAATATGTAGAACTGTCTCAAATAAAAAGCTATGAAATGATATTCAAAAGATCTGTTCTGCATATTTGAGGAATTGAATTACTTTTAAGCCAAAGGCAATATTTAACATAAGCTACAAAAAATGTCTAAAGCCATCTAACAGTAAGAGTCTCTTTTTTTACAGGTGCCAAAGAACTTCTAGTTTAAAATAAAAATACCATTGAATGAAATTTCATAACAAACTGTAGAATAGACAGAATAAAAAGAAAGACAAAAAATACAAAACTTTCCAATGCCATACACAGAGAGAAGGAGAAAGTGGAAGCATTTGTCATTTTATCAGCACTTGTCTGAAATCAGAAAGTGTTAGACTTTCTAGTACCCATATATGTTCAACTAAGTTGGTTTTTTATACGTATACACTTTCTGAGCTGCTTCTGAATGTTTTAAACAGGGTGATAATTGGTGTGGCTTAGCAGCACATGGGAGCAGATGCGTGATCAGATCAGGTCTCCACCAACCTGAACAAGGAGCCACACTATCTTTGAGGTTCTATATATTCTGTTTTGCTCACATTCCAGGACCAATGTTACACTGTTTAAAGATATTTTCACCCACATATGTGATCCACAGATTTAAACTATGGATGGTTGATATTTTCTGATTGTGTTTATGTACCCTTACAAATGTAAGATCGCATTCTTTCTGGGTAGTGATACTAACTCCCCAAAGTATACTACCACCACCCACGGCCTTCCAGACAATAAATCACTGTTAATATTAAGATTTATGCCATTTTCATGTGGTAACTTAGTTACTTATTTTTTACCTTGTTCCTTATGTTTTTGTTCTCCACTCCAAATGTGCTGATGCTCTATGAGCTGAGGTTCAACACTTCAACTATGCTAACACAAAGACTTTCCTATGCAGAGACCACCATCACTATACAGGCCAAGGTATCACCGACCTATGCCATAGGTATATCCTCCACCCCCTCAACGCAGCGTACTCTATTTTGACACAATGGTTTTAAATATTTTTTCTCTCTACGCTAAGGGTTTAAACTTGCCCAACAAACGTAGAATGGCCCTACAAGAAGAGAAACTTAATGTAACCCATGTGGCATTTTTCCAGGAGACACACTTCAAATGGGGATACAAACCGAGATTTAATTCCCCCTGGTTCCCCACTGACTACCACGGTTGTTACTCTAAGAAAAAACGTGGAGTCTATTTTAATCAGCAGAGATGTAACATTCTCCTTAGTACGCAAGATAGAGGATAAGAAGGGTCAGTACCTCATATTACAATGTTTAATTAATAATAATCCATACACACTGGTTAATGTCTACAGCCCAAATTATAATCAATGCTCTTTTGTGGCTAACTTGTTTGCACTGGTATCATTGTATTCCTATGGGGAGGTTGTCATTGGAAGCAACACAAACTTATTGTACAGCTCCATGGATTCCTCTACTCTAGCAAACTTATCATCTGGCACCCGCAAACACGGGTCGACCCTAGCCACAAAAATCTGTCATGTCCTAGTGACCCACAACTTTGTGGACTCTTGGAGAATAGCCGAGTTACTTGAGAATAAATAGGTTCCTTATCAATGCCACATCACTAACTAAAATATCAAACTCAAAAACCGGCCTTATATCAAGGTCAGTGGAGCTGTCCAAAACTAAATGTCTACTTCGAAAGTCCAAGCACAAATTTTTCGCTATGGGAAACAGAGTGGGAGCCAAATTAGCCTCCCATCTAAAACCGAAAACTGTCACCTCCAGGATTGCCTTCCTGGAAAAATCAGCAGGCCTGAAACTCTTAGACCCACAGGCTATTGTAAATGAGTTTGCAGTTTACTATAGCAAACTGTATAATTTACTAAACAACCCGCAAACCCCTCTCCCTACCCCTAGATAGATTTTTAGCAGACTTGAACCTCTGCAAATTAACTTGAGAGGACCAGGACCTACTTATGCATCCTTTTTCAGTAGCAGAGATAGCTGGGCTGATCACCCAACTACCGGCACATAAAGCACCCGGGCCTGATGGCCTCCCCAATAAATATTACCAAACATTTTCTAACCTCCTACAAAACGGATATAACCACTGCACCTTGACCAGTTATTTGCCGTAAGAAATGCTGTTAGCCCACATATCAACTCTGCCTAATGCAGGGAAACCTGCGACCCAATGCAAGAAAAATGTATTCATACTCTACTGAATGGAGATTCAAAAATCTATGCCAAACTCCTAAGCAATAGGCTGGCACCACTACTGGGCAAACTGGTACACAACGACCAATCAGGCTTTATTAAAGGACACCAGGGTTCTGTTAATACCAGGAAGCTGTTAAATATTTTAGCAAGCATGGAGAGACAGGGTGTCTGGGGCCTTTTCCTTACATTGGATATGGAAAAGGCCATCGACAGGCTTAATTGGTCCTACATGACTTGAGTGCTCGCACGGTTCAATTTCCCCCATGAGGTCATACGTGGCATCATGGCTTTGTACACCAAACCAGCGGCCAAGGTATCTAATAGTGGATTCACATTGTACACCTGCCGCATAACAAATGGGACGCCGCAATGGGATGTCCCTTATCCCCCCTCCTTTATATACTCTCACTAGAACCTCTAGCTTGGAAAATATGAATGCACCCAAGCATTGTGGGTGTACCTGTATTGGGGAAAGATTACTGCTTAGCACTCTTTGCTAATGACATTTTTATTGCACTCTCTGACCCTGAAACATCTCTTCCCTCTCTGCTACCACTTTTACAATCCTTTGGAGAGGTCTCTCACTATTGAACCAAGATAAAATGCAGGCCCTTCCAATTAATTCCACGCCTTATTACATCATTAAAAAACTCATACTTATTTGATTGGAGAAAAACTTCCCTCACCTATCTAGGAGTCAAAATAATCCCATCTCTAGCGGGCATCATGAAACTAAAATTATTATGCCTCCCTACAGGGACTGTGTAAGGATCTAATGACCAAATAGAAGTCCCTAAAAATCTCCTGGTTGTGGAGAGTAAACGCGTATAAAACAACGGTTCTACCTTGCATACTGTATGTATATAGAATGTTACCTGTCACTATTGCACAGTCATACTGCAAATCTCTATAAGCCACATGTAGCACCTTCGTATGGGATAGAGGGAAACCAAGAGTACCATTGCATATTTTACAATAATATCCAAATAATGGAGGTGTGGGACTGCCCAACCTTTGACTATATTACAAAGCAGCTGCGTTGTCAACTGGGATCTTATTGCACTCCCCCCAAGGAATGTTACAGTTTGTAGACATGGAGAAAGCACAGCTCCAAGAGCTCCTACTGTATATGTAAACCCCTACTCCAATATATTCCCCACAACACAACTTATCCTCAAATGCTGGGGTGAACTCCTCTTAGCTATGGGTTACAAAGGACAACTCCACCCTGAGTCTCCTCTATCAGCGATTAAAAATGTTTCACCAGACATTTCGTTAAAAAATAGGTTAGAGGCAGCTGTCACTAGCATAGATCAACTTTGGAAGAACCGAACAGTGAAACCCTTCCCTACATGGAATATCCCCAACATGCTATATTTTCAAAGGCTCAAAGGCATACTTGCCTAGCATGCTTGCCCCCACTGGGCTCAAAATCGATTACCCCCCCCTTCTCACAATTAATCGTGGAAAGATGCTGGTCAGGGCCCACCAAACCCAATGCCTGGATGGAGCTAACACCGGTCAAGCCTATACAGTGTCAGTCCCAATGGGAAATAAACTGCGCTATAACTTTGAACTCTGATGCTTGGTTAAAAGCCCTCAATAACCTCTCAAAATGGATCAAATGCTATTCACATATCGAGGCACATAGAAAACATTTTATTGGTGGTACATGACTCTCCACAAATTGCATAATATCTTTCCAATGACCTCCCCCACTTGTTGGAGATGTGCCTCTGAAGAAGGTACTTTCCTTGTCTGGTGATCGTGCAGTGGCATTTGCCCGCTCTGATGTTTCCACCATTTTAACTTCACTGGGAGTGAAAACTTCCCCATGACAGCCTCCACCTGCCTACTTATACTGCTTCCCCGTTATATAGATCACTAATATAGTCAAATGACTGCATTGACTATATTAGCAGCTCGGAAACTTATAGCACTCAACTGAAAATCCACTGTCTGACCCCAGTTGGGGATAATTGTTTTATACAAAGTTAACTGAGTGGTTTTATCTACCATCAGTGTGAACAGTGGGAGAAACACTGACCCTAATACAATAAAGGATATGAAATATGGCTTCAACTAAGTAGGGAACAATTTTTGCCTGTGTTGTGTGTTGTGTGTTCCTGGCAGCATCAGTTTTGGCATAGAGCAGAGTTTCACTGATGAAGCTGATGCACCAAAATCAGGAAAGCAGCATCCATTGAAAACACAGTGATACTACAGGGACCCTTGGGGAGTGTATAATGTGTGTGAAAATGTGAGTGTAACTCTGAATGTAGTGCGTAGTTCAGTGTATATCTTTTTGTATAGGAGAATCTAGTTGTCTGTGACAAACTGTCATTGGGAGTGCTAATTTATGTATACATGTGCACATCTGGAAGTATAGATCTACAACCCCCATGGAAGACTGTGAATTGCAAGGGACTCCAAGATAAATTGAGTTTGAGACCACCTGATCTAAAGAGAGCTAAAGTACATTGTTACTCTTTATTAAGGCTAAATATTCAATTGCATTTTTATAGTAGCATATATTTTATATTAGATCTTTAGTAATACCCCTGTCTGTGAACCTCTTGATTATTGAGTTAAATCAGGATTTAAAGCAGGTGGAACCTAGTGGTCAGACATGATTTTTCTGTTTGTGATAACGGAAAACAACTGCACATAGAGCTTTGTAAACATCATATATGATGCAACAATATTTAAGTAACAATATATTATATAGCAATAGGAGGTGGGGTATGTTTGTATGTCAACTATGAGTTAAAGCCAAACATTAAGCAAGTGTAATGTGACAAGGAAAATATGGAAGCTTTATGGGTAGATTTCTGCTTGGGGCAAAGAAGTGAAATCAATTATTGGTTGGGATATGTTTTAATGTTGATATTGATGAGGAAGCAAATTAGGAAAGCTTCACATCTGGGTAACACATTAATTATTGGAGATATTAATTACCTAGATATACATTGGGATAGCGGGACTAGTATATCAGCATGGGGGATCAGGTTTTTGAACCTGATGACACCTTGTCACAATTGGTACGAGCACCAACTAGAAAGGATACTTCTCTGGATCTGATTATATCAAGCCATGTTGATCTTTTGACAAATGTTTAAGTAGGGAAGCATTTGGGAAATAGTAATCACAATAGGTGTCTTAAAATGAACTAAAAAAAAGCAGATACACATGAGGTATATTAAAACATATCATTTTTAAAAGGTCAATTTCAGTAAGATTAGGGGATCTTTACAACTCATAAACTCTAGCAAAAAACAACAAACCACTGAGGATAAATGGAATATATTCAAACAAATATTAGAAACATACACTTCTCAGTATGTAGCATTGGGTAATAAGTATAAAAGAAACAAATTTAAGTCAATGTATCATAGTGGGAAGAATAAACAAACAATTAAAAATAATAAAATGGCATTTAAAACACTTAAATCAGACAAATCACAAGTATTCTATATAAGATAATGCATGTAAGAGCCAATTAGATGGGCTAAACTAGAACATTAGTAAGTGATAGCCAATTTAAAATAACTATTTTCCAGTATATATTAAGGAGGAACCTATGGGAAGAGATATGCAAATTATTGTTGCAAAAGTGTTGCAGAATAATTGTGATAAGTGTGGATATAAGTGAACCTCTGTTTTTAATTTTTCAGGATTATTTTATTTCAGGAATTGTATCTGAGGATTGGAGAAAGGCAGATGTGTTTCATATATTCAAAAAAGGGTTCAAAATCTGGAATCTGGAAATTATAGACCTGTGAGCTTAACTTCTGCAGCTGGAAAAGTATTTGAGTGGGTATTAAGGGATAATTATGAGTAAATTAATTAGGAAGAACATTGTTATAATCAAAAATCAGCATGGTTTTATGAAACATAGGTCATGTCAAAGTACCTTAATTGTATTCTACGAAGAAGTAAATATAGATAAAGATATTGCAGTGGATGTGATCTACTTGGGTTTTGCCAAGGCATTCCTTAAAGTTCCACACAATAGGTTAGTGATCAAGCAAAAATAAGTTGGTCTAAAAAACTCTTGTTCTTGGGTACAACATTTGCTTAAAGATAGAGTACAGAGAGTTATCATTAATGGTACATTTTCAAGCTGGATAAAAGTGGGGAGTGCTGTCCCTTGGGATTCATTTCTTGAACTACTTCTATTCAAAATATTTATAAATAATCTTGAAATAGGCTTGGAAAGCTATGTTTCAGTGTCTGCAGATGACACAAACACTCTGTAAATGGGGGAAGAGGGGCGGAATCAGCGACCGACCGAGCTGTATGGACGTGCATTAATTGCTCTTCAAGTTTACCTCCACAAAATCTGTATCCATCAGGCTAAGAACCCATGATGGGACACCCGAAATCTCATCTCATCTGGGAAACATCCACCAAACAAATCGGGCGCTTTAACCAAGTTTTTCCGCGATAATGAGGAATTCAACAAGGCGTCTCAGGCCTAAACATGCCGCCCGAATCCTCGCAGGACGACTCAGCACCCTCAAGCCCTGAGGACTCAGCAGGCTCTTTGTATACCGCAGATGTGGATATCAGGGAAGCTATAGGAAATCTATCATCCAAGAGTGACCTAGGCAAAATGCTAGGCAAATTAGAGGCCTCATTCCAATTGAAGTTGGAACATATAGAGACGGATGTCAGCCAGGTTGGAGACAGTCACTCCTTTTTGGATGACAGGTACATGCTGTACTCTCAAGTACAACAAATACAAGCTGCGATGACCTTGCATACTCGTAGTCTATCGGCACATCATAGATCTATGGACGACATCGATAACCGCGGCTGCTGCAACAACCTAAGGATTAAAGGCCAACCGGAGTGTGAGCAGGGAAACCTTGAAACAACTCTAACGGAGCTATTTAATCTCCTCCTCAATAGACCTCCAAACTCCTAGGTGCTCATTGACAGGGCTCTCAAACCAAAGGGAGCCCCCACCGCAGCCCCAAGAGATGTCATCTGCAGGCTGCACTATTACACCCTAAATGAAGACATACTCAAAGCCCTGTGCCATACCACACAACTGCAAATCTATCCAGATCTGTCCTGGGCTACCTTCCAAGCAAGGAGGATCCTGAGACCCATCACTGACCATCTCAGAGCACAGAAAATAAAGTACTGGTGGGGATTCCCATTTGCTCTCATAGTGACCCACCAGGGCTCAAACCACACCATATCATTGGTCCACGATGTACCTACCTTCACAAGCCCTGGATCTGCCTGACACCAACTCACAACAAAGAAAGTTGCCAAAATACCTTTATTAAAATAGTTAGTTAAAATTTCCACAACATGTTTCTTCCTTTAGGGATTTCTCAAGTGGATAAAAACATGTACCTGACAACACTGGCTTTATATAGACCTTAGATTACTTAATTTTGGCGCCAAAATGACATCATGGTCACATGACCTTTATTTATTTAATTTTTTATAACTTTATTATAGAACATGTATCAGCCATAAAAAAGAGTGGATGGAGGGGATCATCCATATTGGGAGGGGAAAAGAAGAATGGGAAAAAAGATAAATCTAATATAAAAAGAGTGAGTGATGGGTAGAGAGTATAATAAATAAGAGACAATAATAAACAACAAAAGTGACTACTAAACTAGTTGGGTATAGCAATAAAATACATAAGGAATAAACAACAAAACATATATATTTATATATAAATGAGTGAAATAAAATATATATGTGACAAATAGCAAGTGCAAATATGGTTACTCAGACCAGGGTTTTGTAGCATACATTTTATAACATGACAGTATAAGATTATAATAAAAACTAGAAAAGCTACAATTTCTGAGGAAATTGTGAAGTGTTCTTGCCTCCACCAGTAGTATACAACTGGAGTGGGCGGAGTAACTGTTATTTATTTATATAGCACATTTAATAGCAACGTTGTTGCACAGTTACATTAAAACATACAGTTATAAAAACATTAGCAGGTGCAAATGGCCCTGTCTATGACATCACTTGCTGCTGCAGCCTTGCACAGGTCAGAGTATTTTTGCGGTTGCCATCTTCAAACGGTCATATTTTAAAAACTATAAATCCTACAGTGAAGAGCTTTATATTGTGAGAATCACAAGACCCAGACCTACATTTTGATGTATAGTATGTCTCTGAGATATTAACAAGGAAGGCACAGTCGCAGTTTAGAAATTGCCCTTCAAATGTGAGCTTTGCAGAGTGGCGTTTCAATGAATGTCAATGGACTGCGTGAGTTGCAAACAAATGGTCATATTGCGAAAACAATCAGGACTATGGCTTAGCCGTGGTCATTTTTAGTGGCAGCAGGGATAGCTGAACGTTTTGATATAAGATTTGTGTAGGTGGGCTTGAAAATGAGGGAGTAGCGGCAGTTTAGAAATCATGTCCTGATTTTTCAGCTTTTGCCAGCTCCCACTCTAGCTTTGCCATTCATTCCTATGGGACAAATTTCGCCACAAGAACGACGATATTCCGAGAACCATTCAGCGAAACGTTCCACAAAGTAATAGCAACGCGATCGGGAACAATCTGCACGTTTTGGTAAATTTTTGTCTATGTAGTGTAAAAACTGTGGGAGGAGTTAGGGTGGCAAATTTGGCTATAATAAGAATAAGAATAATAATAATAACTAGAAAAGCTACAATTTCTGGGGAAATTGTGAAGTGTTCTTGCTTCCACCAGTAGTCTACAACTGGAGTGGGCGGAGTAACTGTTATTATTTATTTATATAGCACATTTAATTGCAATGTTGTTGCCCAAAGTGCTTCACAGTTACATTAAAACATACAGTTATAAAAACATTAGCAGGTGTAAAAGGCTTTGTCTATGACATCACTTGCTGCTGCAGCCTGGCACAGGTCAGAGTATTTTTGCGGTTGCCATCTTCAAACGGTCATATTTGTAAAACTATGAATCCTACAGCGAAGAGCTTTATATTGTAAGAATCACAAGACCCAGACCTACATTTTGATGTATATTATGTCTCTGGGATATTAACAATGAAGGCACAGTCGCAGTTTAGAAATTGCCCTTCAAATGTGAGCTTTGCAGAGTGGAGTTTCAATGAATGTCAATGGAAGGCGTGAGTTGCAAACAAATGGTCATATTGTGAAAACTATCAGGACTATGGCTTAGCCGTGGGCATTTCTAGTGGCAGCAGGGGTAGCTGAACGATTTGATATAAGATTTGTGTAGGTGGGCCTGAAAATGAGGGAGTGGTGGCAGTTTAGAAATCATGTCCTGATTTTTCAGCTTTTGCCAGCTCCCACTCTAGCTTTGCCATTCATTCCTATGGGACAAATTTCGCCAAAAGAACGACGATATTCCGAGAACCATTCGCCGAAACGTTCCACAAAGTAATAGCAATCCGATCGGGAACAATCTGCACGTTTTGGTATATTTTTGTCTATGTAGTGTAAAAACTGTGGGAGGAGTTAGGGTGGCAAATTTGGCTATAATAATAATAATAATAATAATAATAATAATAACTAGAAAAGCTACAATTTCTGGGGAAATTGTGAAGTGTTCTTGCCTCCACCAGTAGTCTACAACTGGAGTGGGCGGAGTAACTGTTATTATTTATTTATATAGCACATTTAATTGCAACGTTGTTGCCCAAAGTGCTTCACAGTTACATTAAAACATACAGTTATAGAAACCATTAGCAGGTGCATGTCTATGACATCACTTGCTGCTGCAGCCTTGCACAGGTCAGAGTATTTTTGCGGTTGCCATCTTCAAACGGTCGTATTTTAAAAACTATAAATCCTACAGTGAAGAGCTTTATATTGTAAGAATCACAAGACCCAGACCTACATTTTGATGTATAGTATGTCTCTGAGATATTAACAATGAAGGCACAGTCGCAGTTTAGAAATTGCCCTTCAAATGTGAGCTTTGCAGAGTGGAGTTTCAATGAATGTCAATGGACTGCGTGAGTTGCAAACAAATGGTCATATTGTGAAAACTATAAGGAATACGACTTAGCTGTGGACATTTTTAGTGGCAGCAGGGATAGCTGAACGTTTTGATATAAGATTTGTGTAGGTGGGCCTGAAAATGAGGGAGTGGTGGCAGTTTAGAAATCATGTCCTGATTTTTCAGCTTTTGCCAGCTCCCACTCTAGCTTTGCCATTCATTCCTATGGGACAAATTTTGACACAAGAACGACGATATTCCGTGAACCATTCGGCGAAATGTTCTACAAAGTAATAGCAATCCGATCGGGAACAATCTGCACGTTTTGGTAAATTTTCGTCTATGTAGTGTAAAAACTGTGGGAGGAGTTAGGGTGGCAAATTTGGCTATAATAAGAATAAGAATAACTAGAAAAGCTACAATTTCTGGGGAAATTGTGTGAAGTGTTCTTGCCTCCACCAGTAGTCTACAACTGGAGTGGGCGGAGTAACTGTTAGTATTTATTTATATAGCACATTTAATTGCAATGTTGCCCAAAGTGCTTCACCATTACTTTAAAACATACAGTTATAAAAAATTAGCAGGTGTAAAAGGCTTTGTCTATGACATCACTTGCTGCTGCAGCCTTGCACAGGTCAGAGTATTTTGGCGGTTGCCATATTCAAACGGTCGTATTTTAAAAACTATAAATCCTACAGTGAAGAGCTTTATATTGTGAGAATCACAAGACCCAGACCTACATTTTGATGTATAGTATGTCTCTGAGATATTAACAATGAAGGCACAGTCGCAGTTTAGAAATTGCCCTTCAAATGTGAGCTTTGCAGAGTGGAGTTTCAATGAATGTCAATGGACGGCGTGAGTTGCAAACAAATGGTCATATTGTGAAAACTATCAGGACTATGGCTTAGCCGTGGACATTTCTAGTGGCAGCAGGGATAGCTGAACGTTTTGATATAAGATTTGTGTAGGTGGGCCTGAAAATGAGCAAGTGGTGGCAGTTTAGAAATCATGTCCTGATTTTTCATCTTTTGCCAGCTCCCACTCTAGCTTTGCCATTCATTCCTATGGGACAAATTTCGCCACAAGAACGACGATATTCCGTGAACCATTCGGCGAAACGTTCCACAAAGTAATAGCAATCCGATCGGGAACAATCTGCACGTTTTGGTATATTTTTGTCTATGTAGTGTAAAAACTGTGGGAGGAGTTAGGGTGGCAAATTTGGCTATAATAAGAATAATAAGAACTAGAAAAGCTACAATTTCTGGGGAAATTGTGAAGTGTTCTTGCCTCCACCAGTAGTATACAACTGGAGTGGGCGGAGTAACTGTTATTTATTTATATAGCACATTTAATTGCAACGTTGTTGCACAGTTACATTAAAACATACAGTTATAAAAACATTAGCAGGTGCAAATGGCCCTGTCTATGACATCACTTGCTGATGGAGCCTTGCACAGGTCAGAGTATTTTTGCGGTTGCCATCTTCAAACGGTCGTATTTTAAAAACTATAAATCCTACAGTGAAGAGCTTTATATTGTGAGAATCACAAGACCCAGACCTACATTTTGATGTATAGTATGTCTCTGAGATATTAACAAGGAAGGCACAGTCGCAGTTTAGAAATTGCCCTTCAAATGTGAGCTTTGCAGAGTGGCGTTTCAATGAATGTCAATGGACTGCGTGAGTTGCAAACAAATGGTCATATTGCGAAAACAATCAGGACTATGGCTTAGCCGTGGACATTTTTAGTGGCAGCAGGGATAGCTGAACGTTTTGATATAAGATTTGTGTAGGTGGGCTTGAAAATGAGGGAGTAGTGGCAGTTTAGAAATCATGTCCTGATTTTTCAGCTTTTGCCAGCTCCCACTCTAGCTTTGCCATTCATTCCTATGGGACAAATTTCGCCACAAGAACGACGATATTCCGAGAACCATTCAGCGAAATGTTCCACAAAGTAATAGCAACGCGATCGGGAACAATCTGCACGTTTTGGTACATTTTTGTCTATGTAGTGTAAAAACTGTGGGAGGAGTTAGGGTGGCAAATTTGGCTATAATAAGAATAATAATAACTAGAAAAGCTACAATTTCTGGGGAAATTGTGTGAAGTGTTCTTGCCTCCATCAGTAGTCTACAACTAGAGTGGGCGGAGTAACTGTTAGTATTTATTTATATAGCACATTTAATTGCAATGTTGTTGCCCAAAGTGCTTCACAGTTACATTAAAACATACAGTTATAAAAAATTAGCAGGTGTAAAAGGCTTTGTCTATGACATCACTTGCTGCTGCAGCCTTGCACAGGTCAGAGTATTTTGGCGGTTGCCATATTCAAACGGTCGTATTTTAAAAACTATAAATCCTACAGTGAAGAGCTTTATATTGTGAGAATCACAAGACCCGGACCTACATTTTGACGTATAGTATGTCTCTGAGATATTAACAATGAAGGCACAGTCGCAGTTTCGAAATTGCCCTTCAAATGTGAGCTTTGCAGAGTGGAGTTTCAATGAATGTCAATGGAAGGCGTGAGTTGCAAACAAATGGTCATATTGTGAAAACTATCAGGACTATGGCTTAGCCGTGGACATTTCTAGTGGCAGCAGGGATAGCTGAACGTTTTGATATAAGATTTGTGTAGGTGGGCCTGAAAATGAGCAAGTGGTGGCAGTTTAGAAATCATGTCCTGATTTTTCATCTTTTGCCAGCTCCCACTCTAGCTTTGCCATTCATTCCTATGGGACAAATTTCGCCACAAGAACGACGATATTCCGTGAACCATTCGGCGAAACGTTCCACAAAGTAATAGCAATCCGATCGGGAACAATCTGCACGTTTTGGTATATTTTTGTCTATGTAGTGTAAAAACTGTGGGAGGAGTTAGGGTGGCAAATTTGGCTATAATAAGAATAATAAGAACTAGAAAAGCTACAATTTCTGGGGAAATTGTGAAGTGTTCTTGCCTCCACCAGTAGTATACAACTGGAGTGGGCGGAGTAACTGTTATTTATTTATATAGCACATTTAATTGCAACGTTGTTGCACAGTTACATTAAAACATACAGTTATAAAAACATTAGCAGGTGCAAATGGCCCTGTCTATGACATCACTTGCTGATGGAGCCTTGCACAGGTCAGAGTATTTTTGCGGTTGCCATCTTCAAACGGTCGTATTTTAAAAACTATAAATCCTACAGTGAAGAGCTTTATATTGTGAGAATCACAAGACCCAGACCTACATTTTGATGTATAGTATGTCTCTGAGATATTAACAAGGAAGGCACAGTCGCAGTTTAGAAATTGCCCTTCAAATGTGAGCTTTGCAGAGTGGCGTTTCAATGAATGTCAATGGACTGCGTGAGTTGCAAACAAATGGTCATATTGCGAAAACAATCAGGACTATGGCTTAGCCGTGGACATTTTTAGTGGCAGCAGGGATAGCTGAACGTTTTGATATAAGATTTGTGTAGGTGGGCTTGAAAATGAGGGAGTAGTGGCAGTTTAGAAATCATGTCCTGATTTTTCAGCTTTTGCCAGCTCCCACTCTAGCTTTGCCATTCATTCCTATGGGACAAATTTCGCCACAAGAACGACGATATTCCGAGAACCATTCAGCGAAATGTTCCACAAAGTAATAGCAACGCGATCGGGAACAATCTGCACGTTTTGGTACATTTTTGTCTATGTAGTGTAAAAACTGTGGGAGGAGTTAGGGTGGCAAATTTGGCTATAATAAGAATAATAATAACTAGAAAAGCTACAATTTCTGGGGAAATTGTGTGAAGTGTTCTTGCCTCCATCAGTAGTCTACAACTAGAGTGGGCGGAGTAACTGTTAGTATTTATTTATATAGCACATTTAATTGCAATATTGTTGCCCAAAGTGCTTCACAGTTACATTAAAACATACAGTTATAAAAAATTAGCAGGTGTAAAAGGCTTTGTCTATGACATCACTTGCTGCTGCAGCCTTGTACAGGTCAGAGTATTTTGGCGGTTGCCATATTCAAACGGTCGTATTTTAAAAACTATAAATCCTACAGTGAAGAGCTTTATATTGTGAGAATCACAAGACCCGGACCTACATTTTGACGTATAGTATGTCTCTGAGATATTAACAATGAAGGCACAGTCGCAGTTTCGAAATTGCCCTTCAAATGTGAGCTTTGCAGAGTGGAGTTTCAATGAATGTCAATGGAAGGCGTGAGTTGCAAACAAATGGTCATATTGTGAAAACTATCAGGACTATGGCTTAGCCGTGGACATTTCTAGTGGCAGCAGGGATAGCTGAACGTTTTGATATAAGATTTGTGTAGGTGGGCCTGAAAATGAGCAAGTGGTGGCAGTTTAGAAATCATGTCCTGATTTTTCATCTTTTGCCAGCTCCCACTCTAGCTTTGCCATTCATTCCTATGGGACAAATTTCGCCACAAGAACGACGATATTCCGTGAACCATTCGGCGAAACGTTCCACAAAGTAATAGCAATCCGATCGGGAACAATCTGCACGTTTTGGTATATTTTTGTCTATGTAGTGTAAAAACTGTGGGAGGAGTTAGGGTGGCAAATTTGGCTATAATAAGAATAATAAGAACTAGAAAAGCTACAATTTCTGGGGAAATTGTGAAGTGTTCTTGCCTCCACCAGTAGTATACAACTGGAGTGGGCGGAGTAACTGTTATTTATTTATATAGCACATTTAATTGCAACGTTGTTGCACAGTTACATTAAAACATACAGTTATAAAAACATTAGCAGGTGCAAATGGCCCTGTCTATGACATCACTTGCTGATGGAGCCTTGCACAGGTCAGAGTATTTTTGCGGTTGCCATCTTCAAACGGTCGTATTTTAAAAACTATAAATCCTACAGTGAAGAGCTTTATATTGTGAGAATCACAAGACCCAGACCTACATTTTGATGTATAGTATGTCTCTGAGATATTAACAAGGAAGGCACAGTCGCAGTTTAGAAATTGCCCTTCAAATGTGAGCTTTGCAGAGTGGCGTTTCAATGAATGTCAATGGACTGCGTGAGTTGCAAACAAATGGTCATATTGCGAAAACAATCAGGACTATGGCTTAGCCGTGGACATTTTTAGTGGCAGCAGGGATAGCTGAACGTTTTGATATAAGATTTGTGTAGGTGGGCTTGAAAATGAGGGAGTAGTGGCAGTTTAGAAATCATGTCCTGATTTTTCAGCTTTTGCCAGCTCCCACTCTAGCTTTGCCATTCATTCCTATGGGACAAATTTCGCCACAAGAACGACGATATTCCGAGAACCATTCAGCGAAATGTTCCACAAAGTAATAGCAACGCGATCGGGAACAATCTGCACGTTTTGGTACATTTTTGTCTATGTAGTGTAAAAACTGTGGGAGGAGTTAGGGTGGCAAATTTGGCTATAATAAGAATAATAATAACTAGAAAAGCTACAATTTCTGGGGAAATTGTGTGAAGTGTTCTTGCCTCCATCAGTAGTCTACAACTAGAGTGGGCGGAGTAACTGTTAGTATTTATTTATATAGCACATTTAATTGCAATGTTGTTGCCCAAAGTGCTTCACAGTTACATTAAAACATACAGTTATAAAAAATTAGCAGGTGTAAAAGGCTTTGTCTATGACATCACTTGCTGCTGCAGCCTTGCACAGGTCAGAGTATTTTGGCGGTTGCCATATTCAAACGGTCGTATTTTAAAAACTATAAATCCTACAGTGAAGAGCTTTATATTGTGAGAATCACAAGACCCGGACCTACATTTTGACGTATAGTATGTCTCTGAGATATTAACAATGAAGGCACAGTCGCAGTTTCGAAATTGCCCTTCAAATGTGAGCTTTGCAGAGTGGAGTTTCAATGAATGTCAATGGAAGGCGTGAGTTGCAAACAAATGGTCATATTGTGAAAACTATCAGGACTATGGCTTAGCCGTGGACATTTCTAGTGGCAGCAGGGATAGCTGAACGTTTTGATATAAGATTTGTGTAGGTGGGCCTGAAAATGAGGGAGTGGTGGCAGTTTAGAAATCATGTCCTGATTTTTCAGCTTTTGCCAGCTCCCACTCTAGCTTTGCCATTCATTCCTATGGGACAAATTTCGCCACAAGAACGACGATATTCCGTGAACCATTCGGCGAAACGTTCCACAAAGTAATAGCAATCCGATCGGGAACAATCTGCACGTTTTGGTATATTTTTGTCTATGTAGTGTAAAAACTGTGGGAGGAGTTAGGGTGGCAAATTTGGCTATAATAAGAATAATAAGAACTAGAAAAGCTACAATTTCTGGGGAAATTGTGAAGTGTTCTTGCCTCCACCAGTAGTATACAACTGGAGTGGGCGGAGTAACTGTTATTTATTTATATAGCACATTTAATTGCAACGTTGTTGCACAGTTACATTAAAACATACAGTTATAAAAACATTAGCAGGTGCAAATGGCCCTGTCTATGACATCACTTGCTGATGGAGCCTTGCACAGGTCAGAGTATTTTTGCGGTTGCCATCTTCAAACGGTCGTATTTTAAAAACTATAAATCCTACAGTGAAGAGCTTTATATTGTGAGAATCACAAGACCCAGACCTACATTTTGATGTATAGTATGTCTCTGAGATATTAACAAGGAAGGCACAGTCGCAGTTTAGAAATTGCCCTTCAAATGTGAGCTTTGCAGAGTGGCGTTTCAATGAATGTCAATGGACTGCGTGAGTTGCAAACAAATGGTCATATTGCGAAAACAATCAGGACTATGGCTTAGCCGTGGACATTTTTAGTGGCAGCAGGGATAGCTGAACGTTTTGATATAAGATTTGTGTAGGTGGGCTTGAAAATGAGGGAGTAGTGGCAGTTTAGAAATCATGTCCTGATTTTTCAGCTTTTGCCAGCTCCCACTCTAGCTTTGCCATTCATTCCTATGGGACAAATTTCGCCACAAGAACGACGATATTCCGAGAACCATTCAGCGAAATGTTCCACAAAGTAATAGCAACGCGATCGGGAACAATCTGCACGTTTTGGTACATTTTTGTCTATGTAGTGTAAAAACTGTGGGAGGAGTTAGGGTGGCAAATTTGGCTATAATAAGAATAATAATAACTAGAAAAGCTACAATTTCTGGGGAAATTGTGTGAAGTGTTCTTGCCTCCATCAGTAGTCTACAACTAGAGTGGGCGGAGTAACTGTTAGTATTTATTTATATAGCACATTTAATTGCAATGTTGTTGCCCAAAGTGCTTCACAGTTACATTAAAACATACAGTTATAAAAAATTAGCAGGTGTAAAAGGCTTTGTCTATGACATCACTTGCTGCTGCAGCCTTGCACAGGTCAGAGTATTTTGGCGGTTGCCATCTTCAAACGGTCGTATTTTAAAAACTATAAATCCTACAGTGAAGAGCTTTATATTGTGAGAATCACAAGACCCGGACCTACATTTTGACGTATAGTATGTCTCTGAGATATTAACAATGAAGGCACAGTCGCAGTTTCGAAATTGCCCTTCAAATGTGAGCTTTGCAGAGTGGAGTTTCAATGAATGTCAATGGAAGGCGTGAGTTGCAAACAAATGGTCATATTGTGAAAACTATCAGGACTATGGCTTAGCCGTGGACATTTCTAGTGGCAGCAGGGATAGCTGAACGTTTTGATATAAGATTTGTGTAGGTGGGCCTGAAAATGAGCAAGTGGTGGCAGTTTAGAAATCATGTCCTGATTTTTCATCTTTTGCCAGCTCCCACTCTAGCTTTGCCATTCATTCCTATGGGACAAATTTCGCCACAAGAACGACGATATTCCGTGAACCATTCGGCGAAACGTTCCACAAAGTAATAGCAATCCGATCGGGAACAATCTGCACGTTTTGGTATATTTTTGTCTATGTAGTGTAAAAACTGTGGGAGGAGTTAGGGTGGCAAATTTGGCTATAATAAGAATAATAAGAACTAGAAAAGCTACAATTTCTGGGGAAATTGTGAAGTGTTCTTGCCTCCACCAGTAGTATACAACTGGAGTGGGCGGAGTAACTGTTATTTATTTATATAGCACATTTAATTGCAACGTTGTTGCACAGTTACATTAAAACATACAGTTATAAAAACATTAGCAGGTGCAAATGGCCCTGTCTATGACATCACTTGCTGATGGAGCCTTGCACAGGTCAGAGTATTTTTGCGGTTGCCATCTTCAAACGGTCGTATTTTAAAAACTATAAATCCTACAGTGAAGAGCTTTATATTGTGAGAATCACAAGACCCAGACCTACATTTTGATGTATAGTATGTCTCTGAGATATTAACAAGGAAGGCACAGTCGCAGTTTAGAAATTGCCCTTCAAATGTGAGCTTTGCAGAGTGGCGTTTCAATGAATGTCAATGGACTGCGTGAGTTGCAAACAAATGGTCATATTGCGAAAACAATCAGGACTATGGCTTAGCCGTGGACATTTTTAGTGGCAGCAGGGATAGCTGAACGTTTTGATATAAGATTTGTGTAGGTGGGCTTGAAAATGAGGGAGTAGTGGCAGTTTAGAAATCATGTCCTGATTTTTCAGCTTTTGCCAGCTCCCACTCTAGCTTTGCCATTCATTCCTATGGGACAAATTTCGCCACAAGAACGACGATATTCCGAGAACCATTCAGCGAAATGTTCCACAAAGTAATAGCAACGCGATCGGGAACAATCTGCACGTTTTGGTACATTTTTGTCTATGTAGTGTAAAAACTGTGGGAGGAGTTAGGGTGGCAAATTTGGCTATAATAAGAACACTTAATAACTAGAAAAGCTACAATTTCTGGGGAAATTGTGTGAAGTGTTCTTGCCTCCATCAGTAGTCTACAACTAGAGTGGGCGGAGTAACTGTTAGTATTTATTTATATAGCACATTTAATTGCAATGTTGTTGCCCAAAGTGCTTCACAGTTACATTAAAACATACAGTTATAAAAAATTAGCAGGTGTAAAAGGCTTTGTCTATGACATCACTTGCTGCTGCAGCCTTGCACAGGTCAGAGTATTTTGGCGGTTGCCATATTCAAACGGTCGTATTTTAAAAACTATAAATCCTACAGTGAAGAGCTTTATATTGTGAGAATCACAAGACCCGGACCTACATTTTGACGTATAGTATGTCTCTGAGATATTAACAATGAAGGCACAGTCGCAGTTTCGAAATTGCCCTTCAAATGTGAGCTTTGCAGAGTGGAGTTTCAATGAATGTCAATGGAAGGCGTGAGTTGCAAACAAATGGTCATATTGTGAAAACTATCAGGACTATGGCTTAGCCGTGGACATTTCTAGTGGCAGCAGGGATAGCTGAACGTTTTGATATAAGATTTGTGTAGGTGGGCCTGAAAATGAGGGAGTGGTGGCAGTTTAGAAATCATGTCCTGATTTTTCAGCTTTTGCCAGCTCCCACTCTAGCTTTGCCATTCATTCCTATGGGACAAATTTCGCCACAAGAACGACGATATTCCGTGAACCATTCGGCGAAACGTTCCACAAAGTAATAGCAATCCGATCGGGAACAATCTGCACGTTTTGGTATATTTTTGTCTATGTAGTGTAAAAACTGTGGGAGGAGTTAGGGTGGCAAATTTGGCTATAATAAGAATAATAAGAACTAGAAAAGCTACAATTTCTGGGGAAATTGTGAAGTGTTCTTGCCTCCACCAGTAGTATACAACTGGAGTGGGCGGAGTAACTGTTATTTATTTATATAGCACATTTAATTGCAACGTTGTTGCACAGTTACATTAAAACATACAGTTATAAAAACATTAGCAGGTGCAAATGGCCCTGTCTATGACATCACTTGCTGATGGAGCCTTGCACAGGTCAGAGTATTTTTGCGGTTGCCATCTTCAAACGGTCGTATTTTAAAAACTATAAATCCTACAGTGAAGAGCTTTATATTGTGAGAATCACAAGACCCAGACCTACATTTTGATGTATAGTATGTCTCTGAGATATTAACAAGGAAGGCACAGTCGCAGTTTAGAAATTGCCCTTCAAATGTGAGCTTTGCAGAGTGGCGTTTCAATGAATGTCAATGGACTGCGTGAGTTGCAAACAAATGGTCATATTGCGAAAACAATCAGGACTATGGCTTAGCCGTGGACATTTTTAGTGGCAGCAGGGATAGCTGAACGTTTTGATATAAGATTTGTGTAGGTGGGCTTGAAAATGAGGGAGTAGTGGCAGTTTAGAAATCATGTCCTGATTTTTCAGCTTTTGCCAGCTCCCACTCTAGCTTTGCCATTCATTCCTATGGGACAAATTTCGCCACAAGAACGACGATATTCCGAGAACCATTCAGCGAAATGTTCCACAAAGTAATAGCAACGCGATCGGGAACAATCTGCACGTTTTGGTACATTTTTGTCTATGTAGTGTAAAAACTGTGGGAGGAGTTAGGGTGGCAAATTTGGCTATAATAAGAATAATAATAACTAGAAAAGCTACAATTTCTGGGGAAATTGTGTGAAGTGTTCTTGCCTCCATCAGTAGTCTACAACTAGAGTGGGCGGAGTAACTGTTAGTATTTATTTATATAGCACATTTAATTGCAATGTTGTTGCCCAAAGTGCTTCACAGTTACATTAAAACATACAGTTATAAAAAATTAGCAGGTGTAAAAGGCTTTGTCTATGACATCACTTGCTGCTGCAGCCTTGCACAGGTCAGAGTATTTTGGCGGTTGCCATCTTCAAACGGTCGTATTTTAAAAACTATAATTCCTACAGTGAAGAGCTTTATATTGTGAGAATCACAAGACCCAGACCTACATTTTGATGTATAGTATGTCTCTGAGATATTAACAATGAAGGCACAGTCGCAGTTTAGAAATTGCCCTTCAAATGTGAGCTTTGCAGAGTGGAGTTTCAATGAATGTCAATGGAAGGCGTGAGTTGCAAACAAATGGTCATATTGTGAAAACTATCAGGACTATGGCTTAGCCGTGGACATTTCTAGTGGCAGCAGGGATAGCTGAACGTTTTGATATAAGATTTGTGTAGGTGGTCCTGAAAATGAGGGAGTGGTGGCAGTTTAGAAATCATGTCCTGATTTTTCAGCTTTTGCCAGCTCCCACTCTAGCTTTGCCATTCATTCCTATGGGACAAATTTCGCCACAAGAACGACGATATTCCGTGAACCATTCGGCGAAACGTTCCACAAAGTAATAGCAATCCGATCGGGAACAATCTGCACGTTTTGGTATATTTTTGTCTATGTAGTGTAAAAACTGTGGGAGGAGTTAGGGTGGCAAATTTGGCTATAATAAGAATAATAAGAATAATAATAATAATATATATGTGAGATAACATTAAGTGGTCTTGCTATGCAAGAACACTTAATAACTAGAAAAGCTACAATTTCTGGGGAAATTGTGTGAAGTGTTCTTGCCTCCATCAGTAGTCTACAACTAGAGTGGGCGGAGTAACTGTTAGTATTTATTTATATAGCACATTTAATTGCAATGTTGTTGCCCAAAGTGCTTCACAGTTACATTAAAACATACAGTTATAAAAAATTAGCAGGTGTAAAAGGCTTTGTCTATGACATCACTTGCTGCTGCAGCCTTGCACAGGTCAGAGTATTTTGGCGGTTGCCATATTCAAACGGTCGTATTTTAAAAACTATAAATCCTACAGTGAAGAGCTTTATATTGTGAGAATCACAAGACCCGGACCTACATTTTGACGTATAGTATGTCTCTGAGATATTAACAATGAAGGCACAGTCGCAGTTTCGAAATTGCCCTTCAAATGTGAGCTTTGCAGAGTGGAGTTTCAATGAATGTCAATGGAAGGCGTGAGTTGCAAACAAATGGTCATATTGTGAAAACTATCAGGACTATGGCTTAGCCGTGGACATTTCTAGTGGCAGCAGGGATAGCTGAACGTTTTGATATAAGATTTGTGTAGGTGGGCCTGAAAATGAGGGAGTGGTCGCAGTTTAGAAATCATGTCCTGATTTTTCAGCTTTTGCCAGCTCCCACTCTAGCTTTGCCATTCATTCCTATGGGACAAATTTCGCCACAAGAACGACGATATTCCGTGAACCATTCGGCGAAACGTTCCACAAAGTAATAGCAATCCGATCGGGAACAATCTGCACGTTTTGGTATATTTTTGTCTATGTAGTGTAAAAACTGTGGGAGGAGTTAGGGTGGCAAATTTGGCTATAATAAGAATAATAAGAACTAGAAAAGCTACAATTTCTGGGGAAATTGTGAAGTGTTCTTGCCTCCACCAGTAGTATACAACTGGAGTGGGCGGAGTAACTGTTATTTATTTATATAGCACATTTAATTGCAACGTTGTTGCACAGTTACATTAAAACATACAGTTATAAAAACATTAGCAGGTGCAAATGGCCCTGTCTATGACATCACTTGCTGATGGAGCCTTGCACAGGTCAGAGTATTTTTGCGGTTGCCATCTTCAAACGGTCGTATTTTAAAAACTATAAATCCTACAGTGAAGAGCTTTATATTGTGAGAATCACAAGACCCAGACCTACATTTTGATGTATAGTATGTCTCTGAGATATTAACAAGGAAGGCACAGTCGCAGTTTAGAAATTGCCCTTCAAATGTGAGCTTTGCAGAGTGGCGTTTCAATGAATGTCAATGGACTGCGTGAGTTGCAAACAAATGGTCATATTGCGAAAACAATCAGGACTATGGCTTAGCCGTGGACATTTTTAGTGGCAGCAGGGATAGCTGAACGTTTTGATATAAGATTTGTGTAGGTGGGCTTGAAAATGAGGGAGTAGTGGCAGTTTAGAAATCATGTCCTGATTTTTCAGCTTTTGCCAGCTCCCACTCTAGCTTTGCCATTCATTCCTATGGGACAAATTTCGCCACAAGAACGACGATATTCCGAGAACCATTCAGCGAAATGTTCCACAAAGTAATAGCAACGCGATCGGGAACAATCTGCACGTTTTGGTACATTTTTGTCTATGTAGTGTAAAAACTGTGGGAGGAGTTAGGGTGGCAAATTTGGCTATAATAAGAATAATAATAACTAGAAAAGCTACAATTTCTGGGGAAATTGTGTGAAGTGTTCTTGCCTCCATCAGTAGTCTACAACTAGAGTGGGCGGAGTAACTGTTAGTATTTATTTATATAGCACATTTAATTGCAATGTTGTTGCCCAAAGTGCTTCACAGTTACATTAAAACATACAGTTATAAAAAATTAGCAGGTGTAAAAGGCTTTGTCTATGACATCACTTGCTGCTGCAGCCTTGCACAGGTCAGAGTATTTTGGCGGTTGCCATCTTCAAACGGTCGTATTTTAAAAACTATAATTCCTACAGTGAAGAGCTTTATATTGTGAGAATCACAAGACCCAGACCTACATTTTGATGTATAGTATGTCTCTGAGATATTAACAATGAAGGCACAGTCGCAGTTTAGAAATTGCCCTTCAAATGTGAGCTTTGCAGAGTGGAGTTTCAATGAATGTCAATGGAAGGCGTGAGTTGCAAACAAATGGTCATATTGTGAAAACTATCAGGACTATGGCTTAGCCGTGGACATTTCTAGTGGCAGCAGGGATAGCTGAACGTTTTGATATAAGATTTGTGTAGGTGGTCCTGAAAATGAGGGAGTGGTGGCAGTTTAGAAATCATGTCCTGATTTTTCAGCTTTTGCCAGCTCCCACTCTAGCTTTGCCATTCATTCCTATGGGACAAATTTCGCCACAAGAACGACGATATTCCGTGAACCATTCGGCGAAACGTTCCACAAAGTAATAGCAATCCGATCGGGAACAATCTGCACGTTTTGGTATATTTTTGTCTATGTAGTGTAAAAACTGTGGGAGGAGTTAGGGTGGCAAATTTGGCTATAATAAGAATAATAAGAATAATAATAATAATATATATGTGAGATAACATTAAGTGGTCTTGCTATGCAAGAACACTTAATAACTAGAAAAGCTACAATTTCTGGGGAAATTGTGTGAAGTGTTCTTGCCTCCATCAGTAGTCTACAACTAGAGTGGGCGGAGTAACTGTTAGTATTTATTTATATAGCACATTTAATTGCAATGTTGTTGCCCAAAGTGCTTCACAGTTACATTAAAACATACAGTTATAAAAAATTAGCAGGTGTAAAAGGCTTTGTCTATGACATCACTTGCTGCTGCAGCCTTGCACAGGTCAGAGTATTTTGGCGGTTGCCATATTCAAACAGTCGTATTTTAAAAACTATAAATCCTACAGTGAAGAGCTTTATATTGTGAGAATCACAAGACCCGGACCTACATTTTGACGTATAGTATGTCTCTGAGATATTAACAATGAAGGCACAGTCGCAGTTTCGAAATTGCCCTTCAAATGTGAGCTTTGCAGAGTGGAGTTTCAATGAATGTCAATGGAAGGCGTGAGTTGCAAACAAATGGTCATATTGTGAAAACTATCAGGACTATGGCTTAGCCGTGGACATTTCTAGTGGCAGCAGGGATAGCTGAACGTTTTGATATAAGATTTGTGTAGGTGGGCCTGAAAATGAGGGAGTGGTGGCAGTTTAGAAATCATGTCCTGATTTTTCAGCTTTTGCCAGCTCCCACTCTAGCTTTGCCATTCATTCCTATGGGACAAATTTCGCCACAAGAACGACGATATTCCGTGAACCATTCGGCGAAACGTTCCACAAAGTAATAGCAATCCGATCGGGAACAATCTGCACGTTTTGGTATATTTTTGTCTATGTAGTGTAAAAACTGTGGGAGGAGTTAGGGTGGCAAATTTGGCTATAATAAGAATAATAAGAATAATAATAATAATATATATGTGAGATAACATTAAGTGGTCTTGCTATGCAAGAACACTTAATAATAATAATATATATGTGAGATAACATTAAGTGGTCTTGCTATGCAAGAACACTTAATAACTAGAAAAGCTACAATTTCTGGGGAAATTGTGAAGTGTTCTTGCCTCCACCAGTAGTCTACAACTGGAGTGGGCGGTGTAACTGTTATTATTTATTTATATAGCACATTTAATTGCAATGTTGTTGCCCAAAGTGCTTCACAGTTACATTAAAACATACAGTTATAAAAAATTAGCAGGTGTAAAAGGCTTTGTCTATGACATCACTTGCTGCTGCAGCCTTGCACAGGTCAGAGTATTTTGGCGGTTGCCATCTTCAAACGGTCGTATTTTAAAAACTATAATTCCTACAGTGAAGAGCTTTATATTGTGAGAATCACAAGACCCAGACCTACATTTTGATGTATAGTATGTCTCTGAGATATTAACAATGAAGGCACAGTCGCAGTTTAGAAATTGCCCTTCAAATGTGAGCTTTGCAGAGTGGAGTTTCAATGAATGTCAATGGAAGGCGTGAGTTGCAAACAAATGGTCATATTGTGAAAACTATCAGGACTATGGCTTAGCCGTGGACATTTCTAGTGGCAGCAGGGATAGCTGAACGTTTTGATATAAGATTTGTGTAGGTGGTCCTGAAAATGAGGGAGTGGTGGCAGTTTAGAAATCATGTCCTGATTTTTCAGCTTTTGCCAGCTCCCACTCTAGCTTTGCCATTCATTCCTATGGGACAAATTTCGCCACAAGAACGACGATATTCCGTGAACCATTCGGCGAAACGTTCCACAAAGTAATAGCAATCCGATCGGGAACAATCTGCACGTTTTGGTATATTTTTGTCTATGTAGTGTAAAAACTGTGGGAGGAGTTAGGGTGGCAAATTTGGCTATAATAAGAATAATAAGAATAATAATAATAATATATATGTGAGATAACATTAAGTGGTCTTGCTATGCAAGAACACTTAATAATAATAATAATATATATGTGAGATAACATTAAGTGGTCTTGCTATGCAAGAACACTTAATAATAATAATAATATATATGTGAGATAACATTAAGTGGTCTTGCTATGCAAGAACACTTAATAATAATAATAATAATATATATGTGAGATAACATTAAGTGGTCTTGCTATGCAAGAACACTTAATAATAATAATATATATGTGAGATAACATTAAGTGGTCTTGCTATGCAAGAACACTTAATAATATATATGTGAGATAACATTAAGTGGTCTTGCTATGCAAGAACACTTAATAATATATATGTGAGATAACATTAAGTGGTCTTGCTATGCAAGAACACTTAATAATAATATATATGTGAGATAACATTAAGTGGTCTTGCTATGCAAGAGCACTTAATAATATATATGTGAGATAACATTAAGTGGTCTTGCTATGCAAGAACACTTAATAACTAGAAAAGCTACAATTTCTGGGGAAATTGTGTGAAGTGTTCTTGCCTCCATCAGTAGTCTACAACTAGAGTGGGCGGAGTAACTGTTAGTATTTATTTATATAGCACATTTAATTGCAATGTTGTTGCCCAAAGTGCTTCACAGTTACATTAAAACATACAGTTATAAAAAATTTGCAGGTGTAAAAGGCTTTGTCTATGACATCGCTTGCTGCTGCAGCCTTGCACAGGTCAGAGTATTTTGGCGGTTGCCATATTCAAACGGTCGTATTTTAAAAACTATAAATCCTACAGTGAAGAGCTTTATATTGTGAGAATCACAAGACCCAGACCTACATTTTGATGTATAGTATGTCTCTGAGATATTAACAATGAAGGCACAGTCGCAGTTTCGAAATTGCCCTTCAAATGTGAGCTTTGCAGAGTGGAGTTTCAATTAATGTCAATGGAAGGCGTGAGTTGCAAACAAATGGTCATATTGTGAAAACTATCAGGACTATGGCTTAGCCGTGGACATTTCTAGTGGCAGCAGGGATAGCTGAACGTTTTGATATAAGATTTGTGTAGGTGGGCCTGAAAATGAGGGAGTGGTGGCAGTTTAGAAATCATGTCCTGATTTTTCAGCTTTTGCCAGCTCCCACTCTAGCTTTGCCATTCATTCCTATGGGACAAATTTCGCCACAAGAACGACGATATTCCGTGAACCATTCAGCGAAACGTTCCACAAAGTAATAGCAATCCGATCGGGAACAATCTGCACGTTTTGGTATATTTTTGTCTATGTAGTGTAAAAACTGTGGGAGGAGTTAGGGTGGCAAATTTGGCTATAATAAGAATAATAAGAACTAGAAAAGCTACAATTTCTGGGGAAATTGTGTGAAGTGTTCTTGCCTCCATCAGTAGTCTACAACTAGAGTGGGCGGAGTAACTGTTAGTATTTATTTATATAGCACATTTAATTGCAATGTTGTTGCCCAAAGTGCTTCACAGTTACATTAAAACATACAGTTATAAAAAATTAGCAGGTGTAAAAGGCTTTGTCTATGACATCGCTTGCTGCTGCAGCCTTGCACAGGTCAGAGTATTTTGGCGGTTGCCATATTCAAACGGTCGTATTTTAAAAACTATAAATCCTACAGTGAAGAGCTTTATATTGTGAGAATCACAAGACCCAGACCTACATTTTGATGTATAGTATGTCTCTGAGATATTAACAATGAAGGCACAGTCGCAGTTTCGAAATTGCCCTTCAAATGTGAGCTTTGCAGAGTGGAGTTTCAATGAATGTCAATGGAAGGCGTGAGTTGCAAACAAATGGTCATATTGTGAAAACTATCAGGACTATGGCTTAGCCGTGGACATTTCTAGTGGCAGCAGGGATAGCTGAACGTTTTGATATAAGATTTGTGTAGGTGGGCCTGAAAATGAGGGAGTGGTGGCAGTTTAGAAATCATGTCCTGATTTTTCAGCTTTTGCCAGCTCCCACTCTAGCTTTGCCATTCATTCCTATGGGACAAATTTCGCCACAAGAACGACGATATTCCGTGAACCATTCGGCGAAACGTTCCACAAAGTAATAGCAATCCGATCGGGAACAATCTGCACGTTTTGGTATATTTTTGTCTATGTAGTGTAAAAACTGTGGGAGGAGTTAGGGTGGCAAATTTGGCTATAATAAGAATAATAGGAACTAGAAAAGCTACAATTTCTGGGGAAATTGTGAAGTGTTCTTGCCTCCACCAGTAGTATACAACTGGAGTGGGCGGAGTAACTGTTATTTATTTATATAGCACATTTAATTGCAACGTTGTTGCACAGTTACATTAAAACATACAGTTATAAAAACATTAGCAGGTGCAAATGGCCCTGTCTATGACATCACTTGCTGATGGAGCCTTGCACAGGTCAGAGTATTTTTGCGGTTGCCATCTTCAAACGGTCGTATTTTAAAAACTATAAATCCTACAGTGAAGAGCTTTATATTGTGAGAATCACAAGACCCAGACCTACATTTTGATGTATAGTATGTCTCTGAGATATTAACAAGGAAGGCACAGTCGCAGTTTAGAAATTGCCCTTCAAATGTGAGCTTTGCAGAGTGGCGTTTCAATGAATGTCAATGGACTGCGTGAGTTGCAAACAAATGGTCATATTGCGAAAACAATCAGGACTATGGCTTAGCCGTGGACATTTTTAGTGGCAGCAGGGATAGCTGAACGTTTTGATATAAGATTTGTGTAGGTGGGCTTGAAAATGAGGGAGTAGTGGCAGTTTAGAAATCATGTCCTGATTTTTCAGCTTTTGCCAGCTCCCACTCTAGCTTTGCCATTCATTCCTATGGGACAAATTTCGCCACAAGAACGACGATATTCCGAGAACCATTCAGCGAAATGTTCCACAAAGTAATAGCAACGCGATCGGGAACAATCTGCACGTTTTGGTACATTTTTGTCTATGTAGTGTAAAAACTGTGGGAGGAGTTAGGGTGGCAAATTTGGCTATAATAAGAATAATAATAACTAGAAAAGCTACAATTTCTGGGGAAATTGTGTGAAGTGTTCTTGCCTCCATCAGTAGTCTACAACTAGAGTGGGCGGAGTAACTGTTAGTATTTATTTATATAGCACATTTAATTGCAATGTTGTTGCCCAAAGTGCTTCACAGTTACATTAAAACATACAGTTATAAAAAATTAGCAGGTGTAAAAGGCTTTGTCTATGACATCACTTGCTGCTGCAGCCTTGCACAGGTCAGAGTATTTTGGCGGTTGCCATCTTCAAACGGTCGTATTTTAAAAACTATAATTCCTACAGTGAAGAGCTTTATATTGTGAGAATCACAAGACCCAGACCTACATTTTGATGTATAGTATGTCTCTGAGATATTAACAATGAAGGCACAGTCGCAGTTTCGAAATTGCCCTTCAAATGTGAGCTTTGCAGAGTGGAGTTTCAATGAATGTCAATGGAAGGCGTGAGTTGCAAACAAATGGTCATATTGTGAAAACTATCAGGACTATGGCTTAGCCGTGGACATTTCTAGTGGCAGCAGGGATAGCTGAACGTTTTGATATAAGATTTGTGTAGGTGGTCCTGAAAATGAGGGAGTGGTGGCAGTTTAGAAATCATGTCCTGATTTTTCAGCTTTTGCCAGCTCCCACTCTAGCTTTGCCATTCATTCCTATGGGACAAATTTCACCACAAGAACGACGATATTCCGTGAACCATTCGGCGAAACGTTCCACAAAGTAATAGCAATCCGATCGGGAACAATCTGCACGTTTTGGTATATTTTTGTCTATGTAGTGTAAAAACTGTGGGAGGAGTTAGGGTGGCAAATTTGGCTATAATAAGAATAATAAGAATAATAATAATAATATATATGTGAGATAACATTAAGTGGTCTTGCTATGCAAGAACACTTAATAACTAGAAAAGCTACAATTTCTGGGGAAATTGTGTGAAGTGTTCTTGCCTCCATCAGTAGTCTACAACTAGAGTGGGCGGAGTAACTGTTAGTATTTATTTATATAGCACATTTAATTGCAATGTTGTTGCCCAAAGTGCTTCACAGTTACATTAAAACATACAGTTATTAGAGAAACGAGAGTGGTATTGTAAATAGACACATGATGGGGGTACACAACGCACCACACCTGACATCAAGCCGGCTAACTCACGCAGGCAGAGCCACATCCGGTGGACAGGTACCCCTCTGCCACAGAACGCCCACGCGCACAGCGCAAAAAGCCCTCAAATACACAGGTGGGCAGGCATTACACGCAACAGAGGAGGCACTCCCACACCCAAAACGATTGCCCGGCATAACCTGGACACATATGGCACAGGCCGTACTAGACTAGCAAAACAGGGGGACACGAGGCAGGGAGACAGCCCACTTCTCTACACGGGACACGTGAGGGGATACCTAGGGAGATCTCCCTGAATAGGGGGCACGCGGAACACGCCTGAGATTCTCAGCCGAAACCATCTACATAGCACAAAACATAGCACACAGGTGGTGTGACAGTTACCAGGAGTAGTCTCACACACCCTAGGTAAAAGGGGACATGGGACAGGGACCACCACCCTGCACTGATCTGGCGGTTAGTAAGTCCAGATTCTCTGTTACTCTCTCAGTATTTCAACTCTTTCTCACTCTTCACTCTTCTCCCCCCCTCCCTCTTCCCTCACCCTACCTTCCTAAACCTTTTATGCCGGTGTTGGACGCAGAGCGGCACGAAAATATGGCGACACGCAGGAACGATCAGACTCCTGGGACACCCCACATCCCAGAGTCCGTGATCAAAGATAAGCTCTTCACCCAAATGCAAGGATGACCCTAAAACTAACATCAATCAATGTTAAAGGCCTGAACGCACCAAAAAAGAGACGATTGATGTTCCGAGAGATAAAGCGACTAGGGCCAGACATAGCCTTCCTACAGGAGACGCATATCTCCAAGCGCACCACATTCCAAATCCGAGAGCGCACATATTCCACCACATACGAAGCGAGATCACATCGTAAGGGCAACGGAGTTGCTATACTCATACATAACAAGTGCCCGTTACATGTAGAGACATCTGACATAGACACAGACGGGAGGTTTATCATACTCTCAGGCACTATACACTCCCACCAAATACACCTGGTCAACATTTATGCACCGAACGCACCCGACTCCGCTTTCTGGGGAAACTTGGCCACAAAAATCAAAGCCCTATCCCACGGCCTAACTATAGTGGGGGGGGACATGAATGCCGTGCCGTGTCCAGCCGCAGACAGAAGCTCCGGCAGGGGCCAACGAAGGTCGCAAGGGAGAGGATCCCAGGACAAAATTTACTACGAGTTCCTCCAACAGACCGAATTGATAGATGTATGGCGTGCACAACACCCGAGCTCGCTAGATTACACTTTCTACTCGGCTCCCCACGGGTCGTATTCCAGAATCGATCAGCTTTTAGTGAACAAGGTGGGCATGACTAGGGTGACGGAGTCAACAATAGGGTCTATAACGTGGTCAGACCACGCTGACGTCTCTCTGAGGCTGGGTAATCTCAGCACGGCTCCACATTGGAACTGGAGAATGAGCCCCCACCTGCTGAGAGACAAAGAATCCCGAGAAGCAATCAGAAAAGAACTTCAAGATTACTTCACCCTGAATGAAACAGCAGATGTGACCCCAGGTGTAGTTTGGGCCGCACACAAGGCAGTAATAAGGGGAACGTGCATCAAATTAGCAACACGGAAAAAGGCTCAGAAAACACAGAGACTGACCCTGTTACTGGAAACGTTACGAAAGGCAGAACAACAACATAAGACCTCTCCGTCGCCACAGATCCTGGACCATCTAATAGAGACAAGACGATCCATCACTGAGCTGCTACTGGAAGACACAGCGAAAGCCCTTACCTGGACCAAGAGAAACTATTTTGAGAAAACGAACAAGATGGACACCCTACTGGCCAGGACGCTACGTCCGCGACAGGATAGGACGCACATCACCTCGATCAAGCACAAAGACGGCTCCGTCAAAAACACCCCCACAGGTATTGCGCAGGTCTTCACAGACTACTACGAGCAGCTCTATAACCACACACCCAGGGACCCCATGGAACAAGAGGAAGCGGACTCACAACTGAGAACCTTCCTGGACAACCTGGACCTACCAAAACTCCCGACAGCTGCAGCTATGCAACTCAACGACGACATCACGGTAGAAGACATAGACAGGGCAATATCAGGCCTCAAAGGCAATAAAGCCCCGGGCCCGGACGGCTTTGACGGGGCATACTATAAGACATACAGAGAAGAACTATCACCCCGACTAGTAAAGCTATTTAATGACTTTATGAAAGGAGGAATTCCCGAGAAGGAGATGTCGATGGCTAACATAATACTACTCCAAAAACCTGGGAGAGATCCACTACTTCCCGAAAACTACAGGCCAATATCTCTTATCAACCACGACATCAAGATCCTGGCGAAAATACTAGCTGACCGCCTCAATCCCTTCCTGAAAACTCTGATACACCCCGACCAAGTGGGTTTTATACCTGACCGGCAATTGTTCGAGAACACCAGAAGAAACATCAACCTTATATGGCGCCAACAGACAACAGACACTCCCACTGTAGTGGTCTCGATAGACGCTGAAAAAGCGTTCGATAGGGTAGAATGGCCATATCTATTTAAACTACTGACGTTCCTCGGATTTCCGGACAGATTCATATCTACCATCAGAGCAATGTATAACCAAGTATACGCACAGGTGAAAATTACAGGCGCCGGATACAAACCATTCAAATTGGGGAACGGCACTCGACAGGGCTGCCCTCTCTCCCCGCTGTTGTTCGTGATCACGCTTGAACCACTCCTACAAGCCCTACGGCAACATCCTCATATACAAGGAATCGCAGTGGGGGGACAGGAATTTCTTGTATCTGCATACGCCGACGACGTCCTGCTGACACTTACAAACCCACTTGACTCCATGCGAGCCCTGCAAGAGGTCCTAACTAAATTCGGAGCGTTCTCGGGATTCAAGGCCAACCTAGGGAAATCTAGCGCCATGCCGATGGGCCTGTCTGCGGAGGACACGGCGGCACTAGGAGCAACCTTTAATATCCCCATAGAAAGAGACCAAATAAAGTATCTGGGGATTCACCTAACCCGAGACCCGACCAAATTATTCCAACAAAATTACACACCACTCATGCACACCCTGAGGCGGGACATGGAGAAATGGATAGATAAACCCATATCCTGGATAGGCCGTATTCATGCTATCAAAATGAACATACTACCCCGTATCCTGTTCCTTTTCCAAGCACTACCTGTTAAACTCCTTAAATCAGATTTAGCCCCACTGCAAAAGGCCATAGGGGAATTCGTGTGGCAAAACCGACGCCATAGAATATCCCGAAATATATTATACAGGCAGAAACAGAGGGGGGGGTTAGGATTGCCACATCTATATTTTTATTATTTGGCGGCACAGCTCGCACAGGTGGCTATGTGGCACGCGCCCCTAGACATGAGGAGATGGGTAGATCTGGAGTCCCTCCTTACTGGCCCCGACCTGCCCCAATATCACATGTGGGTATCTAGGGATGAAAGACCCATCCTGAGAACCGACTGCCCCGCAATACTGAACTCCCTACGAATATGGGACCTATCGGCACACAAATACAAATTGGCATCATCACCATCCCCATTAACACCCCTGTTGAGAAATAGGGCCTTCCCCCCTGGTATGGCACCCAGAGAGTTCGCAAATCTCGAAAACGTGGGACTACAAAGAATATGTCATATGTTTCAAAATAACGAGGTCATATCATTCGAACACCTCAAACAGAAAGCACACCTTACACCAGCGGATTTTTTCCGCTACCTACAACTACGGGACTACATACAGCACCCCCAAATACAAAAAGCGGGCAAGGGTCCTCTGACCTTTTTTGAGAGAATGTGCCTTCGCGAAGCAACTCCACAGAGCCTAATATCCACGTTATATGGGCACATTAGCTCCGAAACTGAGGAATGGGGCACATTGACATACACAGACACATGGGAAAGGGAATTAGGAGAAGTACTGGAGGGGGTGGAATGGAGGGACATATGGGAGGCCAACAACTCAGTATCCATCAGCGTAACTCTTCAAGAACAATCCCTCAAAACAATGCTTAGATGGTACACCACCCCGGTCAAACTATTCCACATGAAACAAACTCCATCTGATGACTGTTGGAGGGGGTGTGGCCACAGGGGCACCTACCTCCACATGTGGTGGGAATGCCCTAAGGTACAAATTTTTTGGAAGCAAATATACAACATTATTGAGAAAATATTTCAGAGAGCCCCGGAGCTCAACCCTTGGACATACTTATTAAACAGACAAATAGACAACTGGACAAATAGGGAACTGAGGTTAATACAAAAACTGACGTTAGCAGCTAGGAGAGCCTTAGCTCAATCGTGGCTTAAGATAGATACACCGCCAATTAAACGGGTCATATCCAATATTAAAGAAGTCTACCTGATGGACAACCTCACAGCTAGGGTTCGGGGTACCACGTCCAAATTTGAAAGGATGTGGGAACCTTGGGTAAATAGCGAGTACGCCTGACCCACCCCAGACCACCCCACTGAGAAACAGGAAAAGGACTCGAGGCATAGCCGCACTCTGTACCACACCGGCGCACCTCCCCCCCCCCCTTCCATACCTCCCTCTATCCCTTCATCTTCCTCTTAAATACTCCCCCCCCCCTCTTACTATCCTCTTCTCACCACTGTTCTCTACTCTTTCTTCTTTCCGTACACGGGAAGGGACACGAACGCAGAACTCACCACAAGGGATCACACAACAGACCTCCGACACTAGACGGGGATCACATTAACGAGCTTAGCAAAAAGTCCCATCCCACATACTCTACATGACCATAAGCCACCACAGGCTGTTCATTATAGAAAGTTTGTTGAAATGCTCACCGCTGGTATTTTTTCTCCGAGTTATATAATAACGAAACTGAAAGATCACCGTTCCAACTAGTAACAAATTGTCATACCGAATGTAAAACGACATGTTGTTGTTATCATTGAGACTAACTCATCCTATATGTCAAATGCCACTACTCTGACACGTATGGTATTGTAATTTTTTCAAAATGATCTTTCATACAAAAATAAAGTTTACAAAAAAAAAAAAAACATACAGTTATAAAAAATTAGCAGGTGTAAAAGGCTTTGTCTATGACATCACTTGCTGCTGCAGCCTTGCACAGGTCAGAGTATTTTGGCGGTTGCCATATTCAAACGGTCGTATTTTAAAAACTATAAATCCTACAGTGAAGAGCTTTATATTGTGAGAATCACAAGACCCGGACCTACATTTTGACGTATAGTATGTCTCTGAGATATTAACAATGAAGGCACAGTCGCAGTTTCGAAATTGCCCTTCAAATGTGAGCTTTGCAGAGTGGAGTTTCAATGAATGTCAATGGAAGGCGTGAGTTGCAAACAAATGGTCATATTGTGAAAACTATCAGGACTATGGCTTAGCCGTGGACATTTCTAGTGGCAGCAGGGATAGCTGAACGTTTTGATATAAGATTTGTGTAGGTGGGCCTGAAAATGAGGGAGTGGTGGCAGTTTAGAAAGCATGTCCTGATTTTTCAGCTTTTGCCAGCTCCCACTCTAGCTTTGCCATTCATTCCTATGGGACAAATTTCGCCACAAGAACGACGATATTCCGTGAACCATTCGGCGAAACGTTCCACAAAGTAATAGCAATCCGATCGGGAACAATCTGCACGTTTTGGTATATTTTTGTCTATGTAGTGTAAAAACTGTGGGAGGAGTTAGGGTGGCAAATTTGGCTATAATAAGAATAATAAGAATAACTAGAAAAGCTACAATTTCTGGGGAAATTGTGTGAAGTGTTCTTGCCTCCATCAGTAGTCTACAACTAGAGTGGGCGGAGTAACTGTTAGTATTTATTTATATAGCACATTTAATTGCAATGTTGTTGCCCAAAGTGCTTCACAGTTACATTAAAACATACAGTTGTAAAAAATTAGCAGGTGTAAAAGGCTTTGTCTATGACATCACTTGCTGCTGCAGCCTTGCACAGATCAGAGTATTTTGGCGGTTGCCATCTTCAAACGGTCGTATTTTAAAAACTATAAATCCTACAGTGAAGAGCTTTATATTGTGAGAATCACAAGACCCAGACCTACATTTTGATGTATAGTATGTCTCTGAGATATTAACAATGAAGGCACAGTCGCAGTTTCGAAATTGCCCTTCAAATGTGAGCTTTGCAGAGTGGAGTTTCAATGAATGTCAATGGACTGCGTGAGTTGCAAACAAATGGTCATATTGTGAAAACTATCAGGACTATGGCTTAGCCGTGGACATTTCTAGTGGCAGCAGGGATAGCTGAACGTTTTGATATAAGATTTGTGTAGGTGGGCCTGAAAATGAGGGAGTGGTGGCAGTTTAGAAATCATGTCCTGATTTTTCAGCTTTTGCCAGCTCCCACTCTAGCTTTGCCATTCATTCCTATGGGACAAATTTCGCCACAAGAACGACGATATTCCGTGAACCATTCGGCGAAACGTTCCACAAAGTAATAGCAATCCGATCGGGAACAATCTGCACGTTTTGGTATATTTTTGTCTATGTAGTGTAAAAACTGTGGGAGGAGTTAGGGTGGCAAATTTGGCTATAATAAGAATAATAAGAAGAATAATAATAATATATATGTGAGATAACATTAAGTGGTCTTGCTATGCAAGAACACTTAATAATAATAATATATATGTGAGATAACATTAAGTGGTCTTGCTATGCAAGAACACTTAATAACTAGAAAAGCTACAATTTCTGGGGAAATTGTGAAGTGTTCTTGCCTCCACCAGTAGTCTACAACTGGAGTGGGCGGTGTAACTGTTATTATTTATTTATATAGCACATTTAATTGCAATGTTGTTGCCCAAAGTGCTTCACAGTTACATTAAAACATACAGTTATAAAAAATTAGCAGGTGTAAAAGGCTTTGTCTATGACATCACTTGCTGCTGCAGCCTTGCACAGGTCAGAGTATTTTGGCGGTTGCCATCTTCAAACGGTCGTATTTTAAAAACTATAATTCCTACAGTGAAGAGCTTTATATTGTGAGAATCACAAGACCCAGACCTACATTTTGATGTATAGTATGTCTCTGAGATATTAACAATGAAGGCACAGTCGCAGTTTAGAAATTGCCCTTCAAATGTGAGCTTTGCAGAGTGGAGTTTCAATGAATGTCAATGGAAGGCGTGAGTTGCAAACAAATGGTCATATTGTGAAAACTATCAGGACTATGGCTTAGCCGTGGACATTTCTAGTGGCAGCAGGGATAGCTGAACGTTTTGATATAAGATTTGTGTAGGTGGTCCTGAAAATGAGGGAGTGGTGGCAGTTTAGAAATCATGTCCTGATTTTTCAGCTTTTGCCAGCTCCCACTCTAGCTTTGCCATTCATTCCTATGGGACAAATTTCGCCACAAGAACGACGATATTCCGTGAACCATTTGGCGAAACGTTCCACAAAGTAATAGCAATCCGATCGGGAACAATCTGCACGTTTTGGTATATTTTTGTCTATGTAGTGTAAAAACTGTGGGAGGAGTTAGGGTGGCAAATTTGGCTATAATAAGAATAATAAGAATAATAATAATAATATATATGTGAGATAACATTAAGTGGTCTTGCTATGCAAGAACACTTAATAATAATAATAATATATATGTGAGATAACATTAAGTGGTCTTGCTATGCAAGAACACTTAATAATAATAATAATATATATGTGAGATAACATTAAGTGGTCTTGCTATGCAAGAACACTTAATAATAATAATAATAATATATATGTGAGATAACATTAAGTGGTCTTGCTATGCAAGAACACTTAATAATAATAATATATATGTGAGATAACATTAAGTGGTCTTGCTATGCAAGAACACTTAATAATATATATGTGAGATAACATTAAGTGGTCTTGCTATGCAAGAACACTTAATAATATATATGTGAGATAACATTAAGTGGTCTTGCTATGCAAGAACACTTAATAATAATATATATGTGAGATAACATTAAGTGGTCTTGCTATGCAAGAGCACTTAATAATATATATGTGAGATAACATTAAGTGGTCTTGCTATGCAAGAACACTTAATAACTAGAAAAGCTACAATTTCTGGGGAAATTGTGTGAAGTGTTCTTGCCTCCATCAGTAGTCTACAACTAGAGTGGGCGGAGTAACTGTTAGTATTTATTTATATAGCACATTTAATTGCAATGTTGTTGCCCAAAGTGCTTCACAGTTACATTAAAACATACAGTTATAAAAAATTTGCAGGTGTAAAAGGCTTTGTCTATGACATCGCTTGCTGCTGCAGCCTTGCACAGGTCAGAGTATTTTGGCGGTTGCCATATTCAAACGGTCGTATTTTAAAAACTATAAATCCTACAGTGAAGAGCTTTATATTGTGAGAATCACAAGACCCAGACCTACATTTTGATGTATAGTATGTCTCTGAGATATTAACAATGAAGGCACAGTCGCAGTTTCGAAATTGCCCTTCAAATGTGAGCTTTGCAGAGTGGAGTTTCAATTAATGTCAATGGAAGGCGTGAGTTGCAAACAAATGGTCATATTGTGAAAACTATCAGGACTATGGCTTAGCCGTGGACATTTCTAGTGGCAGCAGGGATAGCTGAACGTTTTGATATAAGATTTGTGTAGGTGGGCCTGAAAATGAGGGAGTGGTGGCAGTTTAGAAATCATGTCCTGATTTTTCAGCTTTTGCCAGCTCCCACTCTAGCTTTGCCATTAATTCCTATGGGACAAATTTCGCCACAAGAACGACGATATTCCGTGAACCATTCGGCGAAACGTTCCACAAAGTAATAGCAATCCGATCGGGAACAATCTGCACGTTTTGGTATATTTTTGTCTATGTAGTGTAAAAACTGTGGGAGGAGTTAGGGTGGCAAATTTGGCTATAATAAGAATAATAAGAATTAGAAAAGCTACAATTTCTGGGGAAATTGTGTGAAGTGTTCTTGCCTCCATCAGTAGTCTACAACTAGAGTGGGCGGAGTAACTGTTAGTATTTATTTATATAGCACATTTAATTGCAATGTTGTTGCCCAAAGTGCTTCACAGTTACATTAAAACATACAGTTATAAAAAATTAGCAGGTGTAAAAGGCTTTGTCTATGACATCGCTTGCTGCTGCAGCCTTGCACAGGTCAGAGTATTTTGGCGGTTGCCATATTCAAACGGTCGTATTTTAAAAACTATAAATCCTACAGTGAAGAGCTTTATATTGTGAGAATCACAAGACCCAGACCTACATTTTGATGTATAGTATGTCTCTGAGATATTAACAATGAAGGCACAGTCGCAGTTTCGAAATTGCCCTTCAAATGTGAGCTTTGCAGAGTGGAGTTTCAATTAATGTCAATGGAAGGCGTGAGTTGCAAACAAATGGTCATATTGTGAAAACTATCAGGACTATGGCTTAGCCGTGGACATTTCTAGTGGCAGCAGGGATAGCTGAACGTTTTGATATAAGATTTGTGTAGGTGGGCCTGAAAATGAGGGAGTGGTGGCAGTTTAGAAATCATGTCCTGATTTTTCAGCTTTTGCCAGCTCCCACTCTAGCTTTGCCATTCATTCCTATGGGACAAATTTCGCCACAAGAACGACGATATTCCGTGAACCATTCGGCGAAACGTTCCACAAAGTAATAGCAATCCGATCGGGAACAATCTGCACGTTTTGGTATATTTTTGTCTATGTAGTGTAAAAACTGTGGGAGGAGTTAGGGTGGCAAATTTGGCTATAATAAGAATAATAAGAATAATAATAATAATATATATGTGAGATAACAGTAAGTGGTCTTGCTATGCAAGAACACTTAATAATAATAATAATAATATATATGTGAGATAACATTAAGTGGTCTTGCTATGCAAGAACACTTAATAATAATATATATGTGAGATAACATTAAGTGGTCTTGCTATGCAAGAACACTTAATAATAATATATATGTGAGATAACATTAAGTGGTCTTGCTATGCAAGAACACTTAATAAAGAAAAATTGCAGAAAAGTATGATTACAAATAATAGAAAAAATGGAAAATAATAATCAATAAAATAAATAAAATAAAATAAAAGTTAAAACATTAAAAAATTAAAAAATAAAATAAAAATAAATATGAAGAAACACAGAAAATTACAGAAAATTAAAAAGATCAAAATCAGCATTTAGTACTTCAGGGGCAAGTTTTTTTTAAAAGGAATAGCCAGGACATTTCATTTTTTCCAAGAAATTTTCTAAAATCACCACACCTCCATGCAATCTTGCATTTTTGGATGCTGAGGCATTTCAGGTATTGTGTTTTTTTTTGTCATGTTGGATGAAGTGTTTTGAAACTAATTGATTAGGATAGCTTTTAATGGTATTCCGACAAAGTTTTGCCAGTCTAATTTTGAGTCACCTTGAAGTCATCCCTACATATTGGAGGCCACAATAAAAATAGATAGTAAATCAAATTACAAATATAAAGTAAAAACAAAAGTAACTTTTGGACTTTGTATAATTTACTTTTGTTTTTACTTTATATTTGTAATTTTATTTACGATCTTCCACCCTGCATCTTTATTTCCAGAGCTTCCTGCTAGCCATTGAAGTCTGGTTACCATGCTGGTTGTGGAGATATGCTTGATTTTATCTGTTATCTTGTAAGTGCAATGTTGTACAATAAATCTGTTTACTTTTAATACCATCTGCACTATATTCTCTCTTTTTTCCATTATTCTGAGCCATTAAGAAGACTCTAATGAAGATTATCCACCTATTTCCTAACCCTATTAATGAGTGAAATGCCTGATAATACATCTATTTAGTGAGTTCTCAACCACCCTCACCCTGATATTCAAATTGAACCATATATATTTGTATTTATTTTACAGAATACTTTTTTTCAGGTTGTATAATATTTTTATTATTGACCTATTTGGTGTTTGTTAATATATATACCTTATTTATTTATCTAATTTAGTACCCTTTTTTTTTTTTTTGGTCTTTACTTAACTCTGAGTGTCTGTAAGGGAACACTTTTTCCTTAAAGGGTCTATTTGTGCTGTGGTAGCATATAGTGAATTATTTGTGTATTCCTACAAAGCAACTTCCAAATTTCCTGGGCAGACACGGCAGTAAAATACCTAAGTGTTAATATCCTAAGTGACCTAACCAAAATCTACAGTCTGAAATTCCCATCCCTGATAAAAATGATCTCCAGTGATCTAGTCAGGTAGAACAAACCTCTATTTTGATGGCTCAGCCGTATACATACATACATCAGTCCCCCTGATGAGCCTGTGTGTTGGGTGAAACGCACGTCGGGGCTCCTGACACTGATCCGACTTGGTGTGATCTGATGACACTCGGTGTGCTACTATATACTTAGCCACCTCAGCTACACTTACGATCCTTCTTCCTACTGTACTGGAGTTGGATCGATAGACTACAGCCGTCTAAGACTTTTATTGCCACTTTGTTCTAACTTAGCCTAGCACCGTTAGCACTACAGACAGGTGCCCTTGAAGGCACAGATTAGGGCCTTTGTTGTTCCACTAACAGATAGTTATTCGAGATTTCTCTTTAGACGTAGGTGCCCTTGAAGGCACAGTTTAAGGTTCTCTCACTATCTCACTGGGTGCTATACAAGGGGCACTACCTTACTGCCTCCTTAACGGTGCTACTGAGACACCTCACCTCTAATAGTGTGACTCTACCTGGCTTTGAACAGACTGCGCAACGATTTTAACCTGTTGATAAGGGGCACGCACTTCTGTTTACTCTCTCTACCATCACTAAACCCCCCCCCCCCGGTACGAACCGACAGATCACTATAGCCCCCTATATACAGGGGTAAAACGTTGGTGGACTGTACGATTTGGTACCGCGGTGGGGAACACTGTCCTGATATTGGACCATTGTGTGGAACACTGTTCGGATTAACACCATATAGATTACTACTATTATAATAACCATACGGCGCCGGACACAGTTCCCACGCTTGGTTATACCACAGAGATAAGCGGACGATTAGAATTCAGTGAACAACCGTGCCACCTTAGCTACCAGCGGGTACCAGATTATGTTACTTAAACTATTACTTACACGGTTAACTGATGATAAGTAACAGTGCTACCCTTTTTATTAATGCCATTTTTGGCTATTAGTGGATCCTGTCCACAGTGTACCGGACCAAGACATTTAAACGTATGACTGACACAGGCTAACTGACGTTCAAGTTACTGTGTTATTCCCGGTCCATACACAGTATACTGTGCACACAGCACCCCTGCGCAAGGACGTATCCAGACACTGTTAACAGTATCAACTTCCTACAGACCTTTGTGATCATTACAAACTATACAGATCACCGTCCTGACGCTCTGCTGTGCCACTGACTAAACCAGTAACCTTAGATACTCTGTATACATACCAGCTACTCTAGCGAGTAGTTGAGCTCTCTATATCACTAGGTGTACTACACACATTTAGACCTAGAGGTTTGGAGCATCACAAATACGAATAACTGACTATTAGCTACTCTATTACCTCCAGGTTTAGACTTACCGGCTCAGTACACCTTGTTTACCGGTTTAGGGACTTATCCACTTCACCGTTATTCGGTGACTGGTGCCCTAAGTTGTTTGTCTTATGTACATATACCCTTTGTTTTCCTCACTCCCCGTCTGTATATATTCCTCACTTTAGTATTGTTAAGGTTTAGTCATCAGTTTCTGCCTCAGTTATCCAGCACTGAGGTAGCGATAACCACTGATTGTGTCATTTTCAGTGCGTGTGTTTAGTACTTAATTAATAAAAGACCCATTTCTTTTACTATTTCTGAGATTTTCTCCAATACTATACAGGGACAGTACCGTTCTCCTATTTCTTTGTACCAATTTACTTAGGGTTATCCCCTCATCTGTCCCTCAGATTTAACTTACACCTCTATAGGGCCCACCCCTCGAATCAGCCGTATACATATACTTAAAATGAACATCCTGCCCAAACTGCTGTACTTACTACACGCTCTCCCCATAGCCTTACCCAAGACATTCTTCACAACACTGAAATGCACATTTACCAAGTTCCTCTGGACACACAAGCATTCCAGGCTATCACACAAACTTCTGGTTATGCACAAATCACAAGGTGGTTTAGGCCTGCCCGACCTGGAATATTACCACAACGCCATAATTCTCTCAAGGATATATGAATGGGCTAAACCACAAAATATATATATATGAATGGGCTAAACTTTGCGAGGACCTCACAATCACATGTACGGAATAGCCACCCATAGCAGTGCCAGCAGGGGGAGTGCCTGGAATGACAGGAAGTCCCCCTGCTGCATTAAAATAAAGCTCAATAAAGTTTTAAAACAATGTAAATTCAAATATTATATACTTAGATCATATATATATATATTATATATAAGATTTGAGTGTATATATATATATACACACACACCCACACAAACACACTGTCTAAGTGTATTTTAATATTAATACATATATAATTGTATATATATATATATATATATATATATATATATATATATATGTAAATATCAAAATACATGTAAAATGATATCAATTAGACATATTTATACAATTATAATTATATATATAATATTAAATATATACATATGTTAAAAATAAAAAAATAAATAAAAAAAATAAAATTAAAAAATAAATATGTGTAATTTCATTCTAACTATTTTGATATTATATATATATACATACATATATATATATATATATATATATATATATATATATATATATATATAATATCAAAATACACTTAGAACAAAATAATATATATCTCTATACATAAATATATATGTATAAACATTTCACTATATATATATACCTATATATAAATAAAAATAATTAAAACATACATACATACATATATATATATATATATATATATATATATATATATTAATTCTACATATATATTTATGTAATAATTTTACATAATTAAGTCTTTTTATTAATTACAATTTGCGGCACCTGCCTTATAACCCAGGCAGAAAGTCCAGAGAATTTCATTTGCTAGCTCTATATTTAACCCTGTAACTTTCCAAGACAGCATAAACGCTGTACATGGGGGAGGTACTGTTTTACACGGGAGACTTCGCTGAACACAAATATTAGTGTTTCAAAACCGTAAAATGTATTACATTAAGTCACAAACAATGGCCAAACTTGGCATTCAAATTAGATTTTTGCATTTTTCACGCACGAACAAATATTAACTTTGGCCAGTGTTTGTGACTAAGTGGCTACTAAGAAGACTGGACATACCCCATTTGCAATACCTTGGGTTATCTACTATTGCAAATGGTATGCCATCATTGGGGTTATTCTCATTCCTCGGCTACCATACGGTCTCAAAGGCAACGTAACCAATCTGGCAAATTTCAATGTGAAAAAAATGAAAAAATTTAACATGTTATATTTCACCATGTAACTTCCCAAAACACCATAAAACCTGTACATAAGGGGTACTGTTTTACACGTGAGACAAATATGTGTATTTCTTTGCAGTACAAGCAAACAGTATTATGACATTCACAGGTTAAAATGTATGCAGAACTAAAAAAAATTCTTAATTTCTCACATTTATTTTACATTTTATTCATATTAAATTATGCTTCATAGCTAAAATGAAAGCCCTATTTCTCCTGGATAAAATGATATATAATAGGTGTGGGTGCACTTAATATGAACCAGGTGAATTACAGTTGAACAGACATGTAGTCAAATTCCAGGTTTTGCTTTCATTTTAATTTGATCAAAACGTGTACATTTGGCTCAGTCCTTAAGGGGTTAAAACAACAACAACAACAACAAAAAAAAAATAATAACCCCCCACAAAAAACCTCTTAATATTATCTTGCTGCAGGGGGATTTAGACAGATTATGGGTCTGGACACTAAAATGGCAGAAATTTAATATAGACAAATCCAAAATTATACTCTTCAGGGTAAAGCATGCACAAGCAACTAACACCCTAGATGGTAGTAATTTGGAACAACAATAAACAAGAAGGATTTGAGAATTGTTATAAACAACAAACTAGGCAACAGTGTGCCATGTCAATCAGCAGTTGCAAAGGACAGTAATATATTGTCATGTATAAACAGAAGCATTCATTCTCAGGATAAAAAAAAAAAATTGCAACTTTAAAAATCAATGGTAAGACCACAAATTGAATATGCTGTGCAATATTTGTACCTGTTCAAAACAAGGATACTAGAACACTAGAAAAAGTGCAGAAGTGGGCTACAAAATGAATATAAGAAATAGAAAAGTTATAAAGAAAGGTTAGTCTTTGAGTTTAGAAAAACAGTGCATCAGAGGGTATATGATACCATTACACAAACATATTTGGGATCAATACAAACCATTGTCTGAAAATCTATTTATAAAATAGGACACAAAGTCCTGGAAGAAAGGAGATTTAGTGAAAGGGTTTTTTTTTAAGTAAGAACAATACAAATGTGGAATTATCTACTTGAAGAAGTGTTTTGTTTTTTTATCAGAGTCTGTACAGATGTTTAAACAGTAGATGGATGAATACTTGCAAAAACATAATATTCAGGGGTAAAATTGTTATTATGTGGGGCAACAACTAATTGAGCCAAGGTGAGATCTGACTTCTATTCTGTTTTCAATAAGGAATTTTTCCTAATTTGTTGCAAAATGTAAAAGCACTTCACACTGAGATTTTGGATCAACAGCAAAAACAGATGTGAGGAAGGTTGAACTTGATGGATGCATTTTTCTTTTCATCCTACGTAAATATGTAACTATGTAATAGCACATTAGTGAATAACCTGTAAATCAAGGTTATTCACTAAAGTCTGAATGGTTCAGTAGCAAAAAGTGCAAAACCATTTGGCTGCACATGGGGACATTCAGACTGCAAAATCCCAACATTGTGCAACAATGTTCTGATTTCACAAATCACACTCGGAACAAGCCTAGACAGTTAAAATATGGACCAAAATGCTTACAATTCTTCAAAATGTCATGGGGGTCATGGGGGTCATGGGGGTTTACCCTGTGGTGGCTATCCAGAGCTTGCAAGGCAGCCACCATATTAAATATAAAAATAAAATAATTCATTAAAATTCCTCCATATTATTAAAAGGGTGGTTTTAAACTTTAGTCAAATTTTAAAAATGAAAGCTTGGCAGTCATTGCTGCCCTGTTGCTAGCATTCATTTTGACAAATGAGCTTTAAAGGTATAAGGATACTTTTATGAGAAACATATTTCACTTACCAGAATTCTGCCCACATTTTTTATTAGCAAGACTTTTAAATTTCCTTCAGCATAGCTATCTATATTTTTAATTAATGTAACCTACTAGTAACAGTTGTAACCCAAATTTAAAGAGAGAATATAGGCACCCAGACCACTTCGGCTCATTGAAGCAGTCTGTGTGCAATGGCCCGGTCCCCTTAACTCTGTAAAGGTAATTATTGCAGTTTTTAAGAAATATGCATAAGGACATCCAGCATCACTCAAAACCCATAGGAAAGCATTGTAGCATTGTATAATGCTTTCCTATGGGGAAATCCTAATGCGAGGCTGGCCATTGGGAAGAGCGAAGACAGACCCGTCCAGCACCGAGGGACATTGGCGCTGGACCCAGGTAAGTGACAGAAGGGGTTTTTAACCCTTCTGCATCACAGCAGGGGGGAGCTATAGTAAAACAAGTTTGTTTTCCTTTCAATAATATATTTAAGTAACAAATACTTATTACAGTTTAGCTTTTCAGTTGTATTCATAAACCTGTACCTACTAAGTAAGTCCAAATTTAAAGGAGTACTATAAGCAACATAGCCACTGCAGCTTTCTTTTTACCAGGACCATAACATTACGGGTCAGTTAGTCATACATTCTCAGCTAATTAGTGTTGTTCAGGTTAGATGAAATTGACACAGATAATGCAGAGGTGTGAATTCCACACTACTTATGTGACTGCGATAGGTATTCCTAAATGATTCGATAGTGAATCATTGTTTGGTGCCTGCACACTCAAAGTAACTTTGACTGTGGTTATAGAGCTTAGAGTGCTCCTTTAAGCATTACGATTTGGTAGCTTGCTTGGTTGTTTTCTTCAGTGAAATCCATATGCTTATAAGAATCAGCAAATAGTGAAGTATGACATTGTTATTACGAAATCTTGCATTTGCAGAGTTTATGAGAATTGCAGTTACAAATTTAGAGTTACTGCCAAGTTTGAAAAGGTGATGTAGGGAAGCAGCGCCTTCAGTAATGTCCTTAAATCCAATTGAGAATAGGGAGATATGAAATAAGAAGACAATAAAACAAAATCTAGTGCAGTATTTTCATTGCTGGTGATATTAGATGAAAGGAAAGAAACACACTTGCAATGTTCTGGAGCTTAAAATCAGCTCCAGATATATTCGCTTGGACAGTATGATCCCTGTCTATGGATATGCTGGTATAGGTCCCGGTCCTCAGTTAGGAGATAGCCCCAGGCCTATCAGCAGTGGGCAGCAATTACCAGTTGCTGGGGATGTTTTCTCTTAGTGCGTTGTATTTTAGCAGCACAACAATAAAACACTGAAAGAAAACATCCCCAGCAACTGTAAATTGCTGGCCACCGCTGACAAGTGTAAGTAATCAAACTATTTTCTAACGGTTTGACTTCTTATCTGGGGTCTGCAAAGCACCACCCAATGCCTCCTCACAACTCTCAGCCAAGCTATATGAGCTATTTTGATGTGAGTTTTATCTGATCGCTTCCTGGCAAGGAACACCATCTGCTAGACTCCAAGGAAGAAGTTAATCCATTAGAACGATAAGGCATTCCTGGCAACATAGCACACTCTAGTGGTTATGGTACTTGAATAAATGCTTGAAATATTTTATTGTACTTGATTACCTACAGGCTCCTCACAATCACTTTAATAGAATGTTAGCAGATATGCAGTGTTCTTTTGAGATCCTTTCTAAAGAGATCTAAAGAGAAGATCGGTTTCTATTAGTAATACACAGTTGATCTGAAGGAACAGTTTTTATTTTGAAATTTTAGACATGACTATTTTAACTTACATTTTTCAACTCAGTTACAAGCTTTCCATAACTGACCTAATCTTTCTTTTTTGAGACCAGATCAAATTGTTAACTATAAACATTATATTTCATTATCTTATATACTGATTGCATACTTGCATTAAATATTTTATGTCATCTATGTTTCCTTGTGTATTAGTTCCTCTTGCTGAAAAAGAAAAATCAATATAAATTGTCAGAGTGGTCGTACTGTTTAAACGAGTGTACATATTTAAATATAATGAAAGAAAAAAAATGGAATGTCAAAACTGTAATCTTTTGTTGCAATATCCTGGTCCCAGAGAGGACAAAAGTTGTGTTCCACAACAGCCTAGGCAGATCAAAAGCACAATAACATTAATTTATGGGTTTCACATTCACTGAACTTATGTCAAAAGCTATACTCTTTATGACTTTTAAATTACTCATTGTTCACTTTATTTTATACAGAGCTAATATGTGATAGTTGCTATGCAACGAGGGCTACACATACTGTAATTGTTTGTTACAGTGTCTAAAACTGCCCTTTATAAGGCACTCTGTAATTTGCCATTCAATATATAGTTTTGATAGCATAAGTGAACAATGCCCAGATTTCAATTAGAAGGTGACTCATAAAAATGGCAGTACTTTAAAAACTATGAAATAGTGTTGACTCTTCTATGTCTCGTGATTTTTTTTATGTATAATTTTTATTACGATATTGGTTTAAATTATCCACTGCAAGATACATTGCAGCCACAATGTAATTTGAACTCATTTGGTAAGGTTTAATCTCATTACTATGTTTATGTTTTTGCTAGTTGAAATCTATGCAGTTTTTACCAACAAAAGGTTTTGCAGAGTTATGTTCTCTAATCCTGTCTTCTACGACACACCTCTAATTAAAATATATATATATCATAAATGTACATATAAAGCTTAGTCACTGACAACACTGTTTTATTTGAATTGCTGTAAACCAAGCACACTGCATTAAAAGAAGAGGAAATATAGTCAAACACATATGGCTCACTCCCAGCGTTGTCACTAAATAGTAGCATTAACCTGTCACTATTAACAGCTGGTAGTTAATAGTAGACCTGTGCACAAATTTGTTTCAACTGCTACAAACTAATCAAATGCCCTTTAATCTGTGCCAAAAAGCATTGATCCATCTGTGATTTACCTATAGAGTTGTATTGAATAACACGAATATAGTTACACACCATACAAACAAGTAGACTTGCATAATTGTTTCAATCAAATTACAAATTGTCTGAATTTTGGGGTATTGGTGGTTCCTCAACAATCCTGAACTACAAAATGCTATATCCCAAACAAAACAGATTGTGGACTAAATTGTTTTGTTTGACTCATGATGCATGATGAGTTCTACTCATGGCACCTAAATAAAAGATGATCACTGTAACCAATGATCGTGATGCTTTATTTTGCAAGGCATTGTACATACATAAAATAAATGTCAGTCACTATAACTTTTAAAATTAAATAAAAATATGATTGCTTAGAAACATATATTGTGACAAGAAATATCATTATAATATGTTGCTTTATATTTTGTTCTTTGTTTGTACGATTTGTATTAAAGCAGATTTTTTTTGCAAACAAAACAAAACAAAGCACAAATGTTTAGCAATGTGACCCTATTATTTTAATGTAGTTATATTCAACTTGACAGCTTTATTGCCTTTTAGCACTTTTTTCACAATAAGGTTAGGTCAAGGATAACAAAACTATATCAAGGTTAGCTACTAAACATATACAAAGTACTAAGCTTGTTAAATGTATTCTTTGGTAAAGGGAAAACATACATTTAAAGGTACAAAATGTGCTTCCAGGCCTTTCTCGTGTTATCCTTATATTTAGCGTCACATATTTATTTGTAAATTAAAACTATCAGTATTATTAATTTATTATTTATATAGCGCCATCAGATTCTGTAACGCTGTACAATTGCTCTATCTACCCACACTCTTTGTAAAGGTACTTGTCTCACTGCTATACTCCAGATACTTCAGACACTTTATTAACAAAGTACATTCAGACTGCATAGAATACATATTTAATGTGATTGACACTGTAGTCTGACATTGAGACTTTTCTCAAGATTTATTTATTTATTTATTTATAAAATATGTTACCAGGAAAGATACATTGAGATTTCTCTTGTTTTCAAGTATGTCCTGGATGATAAGATAACATATAACAGAGTGTAGAACACCTACAGGGAGAGAGAGAAATAGTTTGAGAGATGATTCGTGGTGGTGAAATCAGTATTGTGGAAAATAAATCATCATACAAATGAGTCCAGAACAAAGAGTTGATTATATTTCATAAAATTCAACTCTCACTAATTTCTGGCATAAAAGAAATGCATAATCCACTTCTGCCCTGTAATAAGCGCCCCAACAGTGCAAGGTTGAAAATCAGGCATCATTCTCATTATTCATTAGAGGAAATAATACACAGATGATGCCAATGGTGTTGTGCTAGTTATTTTTTGCCAATGTATAGATCCCTCAAATGAGAAACATTTATTTGGTTTTATCAAAGACACACCGCAAAGTAATTATGTCCCAATTGCCATTTATATAATAGTTGGGGTTAAAAAAAAAAAAAGTGTGAAAGTACTATGTTTATTTTGAATGAATAGAAAATATTTCATTATTATTATTATTATTATTATTTATTTTTATTAACAATATGCATAGACAAATACATTCGTATACGTTAGATTACTAAAAGCCTGATGTTACAAAATATCAGACACAGGTAAACTTTTTTCTCTCCCCTGCCAGCTCTTAATCGATGGTGTAGTTTGGGACTATCATTCATGATTCAATCCTTTGCTACTACAAGTAAGCTATCTAATTTAGTCTGATTGAGCTCTGCTATAATCAGTAAAAGTAGCATTATCATTTAATAAAATTTTATAGATTATTTTATGTTATTACAAAGTTTGGATTATGATTTTAAAATTAATATAACTTTTATAATTGAGAATTACTGGCACTCCAAAGAAAAAGATACATTTGATTCTTGCCTCTTAAATGGAACCCTAATAAAATGCCAGGTGGATTGGATATTGCAATAAACTAGGTTATCGGCTGATACTTTTTTGTAAATCAGACCTGGTAAAATAAGCACCACTATAATGAGAGTATGAATTTCTCCTATCTTTACAATGCATCAGAGCATATGTGCTAGAGGGACTATAATTTCCAATTTATTTACAGACAGAACGTGATACTTTTGGTCACCATGCAATTTACTATTTAATTTTCCTCAAATGGCTTTCATGCTGACCTTTAGATGGCTACTGTCTCTTAACACAAGAAACTGTGCTATGCTTCACAGCCTACCTATTTCATGTCATTTAGAATTTGTGAAAATGTTATAAAAATTTCTATCGTAAAATCCTTGATCAACTGGTTTACATGTCTCAGAAGTACAAAGTTGCCATTTTTGCTACCTTCTGCAAGCATACATATTTTGCCAGATGCATGAGACAATAATAAACATCTTGTTGTATTTCGCATGGATAGTATAACCAATAGATGAAAAATGTACGTGACTTACTTTGCTAAGTCAACAGAGACACGATTTTAAAATGAGTTACTCTTTTTTGTGAACAAGAACAAATAATATAAAAGAACATTTTAGCAATCATAAAATCATGTCGGCTTAATTAAGGAGTGTCTTCCATATTTGTAAAGCAACAATTCTGATTAAACAATATTAATCTGCACAGTCTCCTGTCACGTCTAGTGAAATGGTTAAAGATAAACTAATCATCCTGTTTGATTAGCGTATTATTGATTGCCAGTGTGTAAAGCATGTCTATGCATAGGTATGCATTGCATAATATTAATCAGTAGCAGGTTGGCAGATTTAGACATTGAAGTGGAAGTGTCTGAGCTTTTATTTTAATTTAAGATTACATTTGGAAGGGTTATTTGCAAAAAAAAAAAAAAAAAAAAGCTTTAGTGATCTGAAAACTAAATACTAATTTTCACCCAAAGTAGCAATGATGAATTAATAAGATACTGGATTTAGAAAATTATCCCAACTTGGCTATTTTATAATTAAGCTTTCAATTTACCATAATTCATTGAATCTAATTAGAATCAATCAGTTAATACAGTTAACAATGCACCAACACTAATAACAATAAAAAAAAAAGTGTTATTTTTTTTTTATTGTATTTAATTTCAGAATATTTTTTTCTCAACATATTGTAGAGGCAGAGTAGTGAAGTATATAAATGTGAGCAAAACTGTAGATGTGTAGTAAAGGAGAATTGTTTTATATATATATATATATATATAATGCACAGAATCTATTGCTTTAAAAAGCATTAGCCCCAGCATTGAAGTAATCAGGCATGTGCGATGACACTGGATGTGAAGCCCTTCCAAGTGTTTACAAATAAAATATATTTTTCAGTGTATGTGTGTAAGAGTGTGATGATAGATGATAAAGTTTATATCATATTTTGATTGACAGTTAGTGGCATTCATGTGATTTGGGAACTTACATTTACATTTATTCTTATTGTAATACTTTTCTGTTTGATCTTGCTAAAATTGATTGCTCAAGTAGTGTTTTAATCCTATTTGTTCATTGTGTAACATTATTTTAAGTGTCATTTTGTTTCTTTCTGTTTTGCTCTGTGTTCACACAAATTTTAGGACAAGACATCCTGCAATGCGCTTGCATGCCTATGGCTCCCAGAGAATTATGGAAGCCGCAGGCCAGTTACACCCAGGGGTTGTCTGACAACTGACAACTCTGGTATGGAATCTCTAAAGGAAATTGGTTAACCTGTGAATTACATGGGACCCTGTAATGCATCTTCATTTGTGCTTTAGTGAAAGTAATTGCATCATGATTATAGTAAACCTCAAGGGTGTTGTGTTAGCAGACTACAGGCCTTTTAATGATTGGATTACAGTACCTGTATTGACAAAAATGTCATTTGTAATATTACATAGATCACGAAAAGTAGTACTTTAATATAGCAGAAATGTATTTTCATATCGCACGGACCATTACAAGATTTGTATTTCCATTATGCTGCTGCAGAATGCAGATAAGAGCTAAATATCCTTTATGCTTTTAGGTGAAATCTGATCAATATGTTAGCTGGGATCCTACTTTATCTTTCCTTGAATGCCACTGACCATTAATCTTTTAATGAATGTTTGAATTCTTCTAAAACAAAATCAATTGTTGACAGCCTGTTGTCACATATCTTTGTGCTCTACCTGAAATCCAGCATTTTAACACAATATCTTGTTCTCATTGAACCACTGTAACAATGATCTAATTTTATTAGTGATACTTTTTTTAATGGTATGCAATGTTGATTTGTGTCAGTCACACAAAAACCATAGATAATATTTCAAAAATGTTCCCAGGATTAAGCAGTATTCATTAGTTTTGCTGTGAACACTTAATATTTATTGCTCTAAGTCAATTATTTTATGATGTGTTCTGAGGCTATTAATTATGCTATTAATTATGCTTCTATATGTGTAGAACAAGCTTGTGCTATCTAATTGCTCAGCAGTTTTCTTATGTTGTATTCATCTTATTCATCTTATTTTCTGAAGGAAAAACTTGTAACATTCTTTGTTTCCTGGGTAGTATGACAAATGCAATGTTGTAATATAAAATTGAATTATAATACATTGTAAAATACATTCCAACTAGATTGGTTGGTATTACTTCGGATTTTCTCTAAGTCAGCTATGCATTCGGTCTGGCTATGCTAACCTTACATTTCAAATCCACTTTGAATTCTCTCTTTAGTAAATATGCAAATACTAAAACAAAATATAACATTATTAATGTAGTGATTCTGAAAGCTCAATGCTACTAAGCATCTAAGCATCTGCCTATCAATAAAATAAAATAAAAAAATGTATCTACAATGAACTGGGAATATTAATATGATTGCCTATCAAGTGTTCAGTGACTCAACTAATAATTTTGTTGACATACAGGCTTACTTAGATTTGATCACTATTGAGATTGACATCATCAAATTTGTGTTAATGATTGAATGTATACTTACTTGACATCCTACAAGGATTTGTATTTAGCACCCTAAATCCTTAAACATAAGAATTAAAAAAAAAACCACAAAATATGTTTTTTACGAGCAGAGAAGTATTTTTGAAAGTAAAGTTTTGAATGCAAATTGCATAAAAACTGAACAGTAAAAAAAAGGGATCTAAATTAAAAATAACAGTGTCAGTGAATCATAAATCAAATTTAACTTTATAATATATACATATTTACAGAAATATATGATTTAGCATTAAACCAGTTAATGGTGCTCAAGTTGCAAGGGAGATGTAAATGTTAGATGAAAGGAGCAGAACTGTAAATATTCTCCATTTTAGTTTTGTAGTGCACTTAGTGGATAAGTTGTTAGTCATATTCAATATTCACTGACCTGTATAGTAATGAAACAGGAAGAATTATTTTTGAGTGGGAATCGGCTTAAAGGGTATCTGTCATAGTGCCCATAACTTATTCTGTTTTGAAAGAGCATATAATTTTATCTACACATTGTGCTAGCAGATTTGCTAGCAAATATATAGATAAGGAGAAAAACTATTTTGAAAAGGCTCTTTCTACCACCAGTCGGTCAATTCTTTGCAAAATTTTGCCAAACTTGCTATATGTATAGTAACTGAGTGATTGGTTTCAAACCATTCAGATTCTGGCATGTTGTTGATAGAATCTGCGGGACTGCAGGAAACAAGGGTAGACCGGGCATGTTTCTTACAGAAGAGTAACACCCACAAAGCTGAGGACATGAGATAAGTGTCACGGTGCCGCGGGTTTCTGAAAAACAGCGGTCATGCTGACAGATATAACAAATGCTTATCTTACCCAGTGGTGTATTTAGGTTTTGTGCTCGGGCACCCCCTCCCCTCAAGTTAAATTTTCCCCACACCTTCCTGTCAAGGCCGCACTTTGACTGACAGACGCACACTCACTGATAGATGCATAAACTCATTGACAGACACACACTCTCATATACACTGACAAACAATGACATACACACACACACTGATAGACAGACATACACTTACTCAGACACACACTCACTGACAGACGCACGCACTGACTGACCGACACATACACAATGACTGACAGACGCACACACTGACTGACCATCTCATACACACTGACTGACAGACGCACGCACTGACTGACCGACACATACACACTGACTGACAGACGCACGTACTGACTGACTGACACGTACACACTGACAGACAGACGCACGCACACACTGACTGACCGACACATACACACTGACTGACAGACACACACAGGTCACATACAGCCAATTACAGCTTTAGGGGGGTTATTAAAACCCAAATTGCCCTTTGATCAGTGCCCTGTTGTGGTTTCCATTAGCTGGTTATCCGAGAGAGTGTTCCTGATCGTAGTATTTCCGGTATTTGACTTTGGCTTCGTTTGACTTCCCTGATTTCTGGTATCCTTGACTTTTGGCTTTCCCTCATCATTTTGTCTAATTTTGTATCCCTGACCTCGGCAAATATTTTGACTATTCTTGGATACGTTAAGTCTGGCCATTCTAAGGTCCGGTTATACGTTATCCTTTTTCATAGGTGTGATACTATTTCTGCGTGCTGGATCAGTAGTAATCCTGACAATAAAATGAGATTACATCTCAAAGCTTTACATAAAATACATCATGTATCTGTATGATATATGATGTATTTATTGCATTTGGAATGGATTTAGGATAAAGATAAAGTACCCCTTAATGTTGCAGACATTTAGAAAAGCACATTTAGCTGGTGTTCTCATTCTCTCCCTTTGGCTTCTATGTGTCTGCTTTGATGAAGGGGATATGAAGAAGAGTTTGGGAGTAACACCTATCCCTATAGTCTATCAAGAAGATAATTGAGGGAATGATCTCTGTGATAAAACCTTTGATCCTTGCACCTGGCATCTCCAGTAAGGAACAGTACAGTAACAGTACAGTACGGGAATACGTACCTTCAGGGTTATATAAGATATAAGACATATAACATTAATGATTCTTGTTGCCTGGCAAATTCCGTAATGCTGTACCATTAGCCCACTTAAAAGGTGTTAAAACTGACCTTCTTTCCAGCGATGCATGAGTCCGCCAGCTCTGGCACTGCCCCAAATCTGCTTCCTTGGTGACAGCACTATAATTTATAATTGTTAGCCAATAAAGCATTGGCTGGCTGAAATCGGCATGGAGGTGGGATGGGGGCAGGGCCAGACACTGTTTTGGCCATAAATAAATCAATGCATCTCTATGAGGAACATTCCATTTCCCTATGCAGAGTGTAGAGATGCTGAATGGCAGTGCTGCCTACTGTGCAGCACTGCCCCAGGATGCATCTCCAGTGGCCATCCGATAAGTGGCCACTGGAGGTGTCTCTAGGGGGAATGTAAACACTGCTTTTTCTCTAAATAGGCAGTGTTTGCATGAAGATACCTGAAGGGAATGATTATACTCACCAGAACAACTACATTAAGCTGTAGTTGTTTTGGTGACTTTAGTATCCCTTTAAGGCTTCTCTGTGACCAATGATTTCTGAATTTATGTGACAATTTCTGTACCTACTTTTTCTTTTCTTTTCTTTAGAAATCATTATATGCTGTTACAAAGTACTCATTAACAATGCATTACCTTAAGATATCTAGGATATCATATTTACATTGATATTCAGTTCAAATGAATTGGTTTTAATTTGATAATTATCTGATTGCAGATAAATGAACGTGAAATTGCCATAATATACATCTTCAGCATTTTCATTGCAAAAGGAATGTGTCTACGTGTCTGTAGCTTCTGTTTTCTTGTGATGAAGCACATACCTTGCAATTTCTGACAATTTACAATTCTCAGAACACAATCTGTTCTGTAGGGATCAGTATTATCAATGCTTCAGTGTCTTCTTCACAACAATTTATCTATTCAACTTTTTTCAATTATACATAATCTCGACAAACTGCAGTGAATGGGTGGCACCGTTGTGTTCCTGCAAGAAAGTAGTAAGCATCTTTCAGAGAAAATAATTCACAGGTCAGCAGAGGATTGTTATCTTGATGACAGAAGTATAAAGTTCTTACTAAAACCATACTGAAGCTTTTAAATAAAGTTGAGAAGAATTAAGAACTCTGGATATAATACAGTTATGCTTGCTGACCATGCCTTTCAGTAATCACAGTGTTATTTTTGAAGACAAATTGTATCATAAAAGTAAATGGTTATTTGGCAAAACATGTTTATTTAAACTTGCTCAGAGAATGTAATTTATCTTCTCTTAGTAATGGTCAGTGAGTTGGGATATAACAGAACATACTGAAAAATATAATCACTTGAGAAATGAAAAGCTAATAAAAGGTGTTAGTTTATTCTCATTACATTTTAGCAGTGCATTAAAAGAAAATAATCTCTTGTAATGAACTCTGCAGATATAAAATACAAATAGTAGAAATGATAGGTTTTCTGTACATTTTCAGTATTCACATAAAGTCTTAGTATTCTTTTGTGAATTCTAGTCATCAAATGACAATCAGAACAAATTTGGACTATGACTGATTGCAGGTGAAAGTTTGAGAATGAATGACAGTGTGCTTTGTATATTTCACAAAGAGGTCTGATTGGAAGGAATGCACAGGGGTGGCTGATCACTTAAACTCAAAATATAAAAAAAAGAAAAAAAATAGGACTCATGTAAAAGAAACAGAGCTCAACAACTATAAAATTAAAGGATAAGTTCAAGCACCATTACCACTACACCTTGCCACGAATAGCCTGGCAGCTCATTCTAAGCAGTCAAAACTATTTTAGAAAAGTTTGATGTTTTACAACGTGTCTGCTGGGCACTAATCTATGACCCACTACAGCCATAGATAAACCAGAAACTCCTGCTCTTTTGAGTTAAGTCCTGCAGTTGGGCTAATGTCAGCTGGTTGATTTCAGCCACTAGGCTAAGCCCTGCACCATTTTCTTAGCTCAGACAGGGGGGTATCATGTAGCTGTAGTGTTGGTCAGTAACAGTGTTTAATGGATTCCTTGAAAAAACACTGACTACTTACAATAGAGGGCACCAGGGTACTCTACGCACCATAATCACTACAGCATGTTGTAGTGGTTATGGTGCTTGGAGTGTTCCTTTAAGTGATTTTGTTTTGTCTTGTATAAATGTAAAATTTATGTAAAAGTCATGGTGCTAAAAGTCAGAATATAATGCAATGTGCATCACAGATCTACACAGTGTACACCCGGCAGATTTCATTTATTGATGAGCAGGGTGTATGAAAGATATCTGATTTAGCTAGGGGGATATCTAACGGCGAGAAAGGTCTGTCTCACCAGACCTGTTACATCAGACTTTTAGCTTTGGTGCATCGTAAATATGCTTTAAAGAAAAACTAGCTTAAATTTTAAACAAACCAATCCTATATGAAATATTTACATTATTTAACTAATCGAATATACATCTATACAAAGATTCCCACAACCACATCCCTGGCCATGCATTGTGGATTTCGAGTTATGCCATTCCAAATACAAATATTCTATTTCAGCATTTTCAGAAACATATAACTCATAGAAGAGGCTCAAGGCAAAGCAGCAAATTGTTTAGAGGTGGATTAAGTGAGTAATGCAGATTAGCAGATTTATCTCTTCAATATAAAACTAGGATATTAGGAGCCACCAATATAAAGGCACTTTGATGTAGCAACAGTCTACTAATACTAATGAAATGTCTAATTGCTAAATCCCTATGTTTTTCATTTTGAGAGTTTCCATGTCACCTTAACAATCTTAAAATCTTTAAAATCTTTATTGTATGTATATGCTGATTTCTTTGTGTGTATATTGTATACATGAATGATCTTTTTAACACCATCACTATTAAGCAATGCATGTTCCTGGCAGAGCTTCCAATTTATTGCTTTTAATCTAACCAAACCTTTCTTGTTAATATTCTTGCAAGTTGCAAATGCCTTTGACTGTGCCCACAAGGGATTTATGCATGAAATATTATCTAGATTTTCTTTACCAACACCCTTCATGGACACAGTTGTGCTTTTTTTAATCCTCTCCCTTAGCAAAGTTGTTATCTTCAGAGATGAATTGAATTAAAATTCAAACAGAATGGATCTACAGTGTGGTATAAACGAAAAACATCACATGGAGAAGTCATGATTCCGAAATGTTATGAAAATAGATATTGCAAGTCCCAACACATAACAGCAATACTCGCAATACTTTAGTAAATATGTTGTTAAGCTCCTCTCAACTATCAAGAGATCATATTATTCTGAGCATAATTAAGCTTGGGTTATAAATGATACTAAATAAAAAAGAAAGGATGAGAACCCTATTAACTTGGGTTGAGCCAAGTTAATACATTAAAGCAAAAAAGAAAGGATGAGAACTCTGAGTTAAAAGGGTAATCCAGACGTGGACCCTGTGCTCACTGTGACTAGAGGGATATCAGCTACACCTCACTGACGAGGCCCAAAAGAAGGCCAGAACGATTGCCTGGGGTTGCTGTATCTCTCGTGCAGAGGGGACTTGCTGGCATTCTGGATCTGGGCTGCCTGAATGGGTGGGACTAGTCTTATATGCTTCAGATATGTTCTCTCTGTAATGGCACAAGTGAGCAAAAACTATTTTGAGACCAGAGCGGGGATGTCTTGAAGGGAAAGCTATTGAGTCTCTCTAAGTTTTTGACCGATCTCAGAGTTTTCATCCTTTTTTTTTTTTTGCTGTAATACATTAACTTGGCTCACCCCAACTTAAAAGGGTAATCCAGACGTGGACCCCGTGCTCACTGTGCCTAGAGGGATATCAGCTACACCTTACTGATGAGGTCCAAAAGAAGGCCGAAACGATCATCTGGGGTTGCTGTATCTCTCGTGTAGAGGGAACTTGCTAGCATTTCGGATCTGGACTGCCCGTACAGGTGGAACCAGTCAGATATGCTTCAGATATGTTCTCTCTGTAATGGCACAAGTGAGCAAAAACTATTTTCAGACCTGAGCGGGGATGTACCAAATGGCAAGCTATAGAGTCTAAAATATATAAATATATATACTAAATAAAATGAGGCAGCAATCAACCAGTACAGATGTGTTATAAGTTTACCATGAAAAATAATCAATACTTCACTTATTTCATAATTATGCCAAATAATATTAATGCATGCAATATAAACCAAGAAGTATTGCAAGTGTTAAAGTACTTTCAACTCATGATTTATTGGATTTTAGTGTACCATTAATTCAAACATGTTTTAATGGTATCATAACATGCCCTTGCCAACTGATCTGCTCTTCCATACTTTCTAAAATGTCAACTTTAAAAATGACATTTCAGTTGCTGGAAGCATTTTACTGCAAGTGCACACAGCAGGCTTCAATTTTAATTTAGCTTTTCTCTTTCTTTGAATTGTACCATACATTTTAATTTAGCATTTATTTTATTGCTCAAATTATAGTTAATTTCCCAATTCATGTCCAGCATTAGGCACATAAAAACTCTATTTTCAAGATCATATTATCAATTGTCAGCTCTTGAATTCAAACCTCTATTTATAAAGCCATACTTTATATATTACAATGAGATCAAGGAGAAAGTAATAGCATTACACTAAAAATGTGGATGGTTTCAAGATGGTTTCCACACCTTCTGCTACATAAATCGACAAACTTGAACTGTGGGCCAAAACCACAACATCGTTTCATTGCTTCTCTAAAATGCAATTGACAACCAAGTTTTTGATTCACAGTGCAGCGTGAAATGTATTAAAGGGATGCTTCATGGTGACGTAGTCACATCATTCTAATACTATATAAATGTTTCTGTTCACTGCAAAATGAGCAAGAGTAAATTCTCACTAATTTAGGAAATAGGTCATTCACTAATATTCTTCCCATGTTATTCAATGCAGATTCGGAATATACAAATGTATAGACATAGATCTGCTGTTAGTAATTACTGGCAGCTGCATAGTCCAGAATTTGCTTCAAGTCCCAACTATTGCACCATTGGTGAGTTTTGCCTTGTAAGAACATGGAGCTTAACAATTAACATTATTATTGTATACATTTCTGCTGTTCGACTATTTTTTAGCAGCTGTGCTAGTGACAATGCAAACTCCATTTTGCTAACAAGAAACTTCATTTCATGAAGATGGTATAGTCAAGTATGCTATGTTGAATCAAAATATGTGGCAAGAGACAGATAATTGCTTAAATAATTATGTTCTAGCTGATTTTAGTTAATATTTATATCTATAATATAGCTTAAATATGATGATTTTGATATCTAAAACCAACATTTATGTGGACAATTAGAACCAATTAGGTTAATCACTATTATCAGTGATTCTGCATATTTGGTAGGTATATATGTTTTGCACAGTGAACAGAGCTCCATGCTAAATTTTGGTTGTACTTTGGGTGTCATAATTCTTAACCCCTTAAGGACACATGACATGTGTGACATGTCATGATTCCCTTTTATTCCAGAAGTTTGGTCCTTAAGGGGTTAAACAGGTCATCCCAAAAAGCCCACATGGAAAGGAGATATCACCACATTATGTAATGAACAGTCTGAATTAAACTATTTCTGCAGCAGCCAATATGTGTGTATTAAGCCTGGCCATCAAATATGTTGTTTCTGCTGTGGTATATTAATGTTAACTGTGTACTAGAATTGGAACAATAGATAAGGAAATAAACACGCACAGTGACTTTCATTTCAAATGACTCTAATCATAGTCAATAACTTTCGTTCACTTTCATATAAAAACTAAAAAAGACAACTAATGCACACTACAGTACACTACAAAATGCAATACACATTCATAAACAATAATATATTTATAATATATCAATATTATTATAAAGTGCATATATATATATATATATATATATATATATATATATATTAATTTTTTTTTTATATCTTTTAACACCTTATGCCTTTATTTGATTAGTATTTTTTTTTTCTCTGAAGTGTATGTGTGAATGTTATTTTCATCCTATTTGCAGAATGAAGCCCTGGCAGAAAATAAATGTGTTTCTTTCCAAGCTAAAAAATCATTACTGGAGTAAAAAGTAAGGGAAGTTTGACAAACTAAATTAAATTTAGCATAGCAAATTAGTGCTTGTTAACTCCTTTACTACGACACAATTTACAAAACACAAAAACAAAGTCAGTATCCAAGTATAGAGTGTCTTGGAAAGTAATAGTTAAAGGTATTTTTCATTTCAATATGCATATATTATAGCACATTATTTGATGGAAACAAAAATGAAAGTTTTGCTTGGACCGAAAACCATTTTAAAGAATAATTTACCAAATAATTTACCAAATAATTTACCAAATAATTAAGTTACATATAATAAAAGTGTTGTAATAAATTACTACTTATCTATGTGGGGACCTTTTCCGCAGATTTCATATCTCATATATATTATCAATTATCTATATATACATTAGACAAAAGATAGCATTCCTGGGATTTGATACAAATAAAACTTAACTTTTAATCAGCTTGCAACAATAAAAAAGTTAGTTTATTTTTGAAAGCTTACAAAACATACGTGGGTGGGGAAAAAGTGCAAATAAAGTGCAGGCTGGTCACTGACGACTGGATCACTCCCCGATCCAACTAGACCAACATCAAAAAGATAGCATATAGAATAAATCTAAAACTCTGATCTGTTTATAGATTTATTCTATATACTATATATTTTTTTTATTTTTGGAAGCTGATTGAAAGTTAAATTTTATTTGTATCACATCAGATGAGTTTTTTGGCTTCTGTATTATATTTGGACATTAAGGTTTTTTTCCATAGCATACAGATTTTCTGATAATACAGATAGATAGGTAGATAAATAGATACATAGATAGATACAGTGCCTTGCAAAAGTATTCACCCCCCCCCCTTGGCATTTTTCGTGTTTTATTGCCTCACAACCTGAAATTAACATGGATTGTTTGAGGATTTGCATCATTTAATTTACAGAACATGCACAAAACTTTGAAGATTGTTTTCTCTTTTTTTCTTTTTATTGTGAAGCAAACAACAAATAGGACAAAATAACAGAAAAAAGTCAATGTGCATAACTATTCACCCCCCTAAAGTCAATACTTTGTAGAGCCACCTTTTGCGGCAATCACAGCTCCAAGTCACTTTGGATAAGTCTCTATGAGCTTGCCACATCTTACCACTGGGATATTTGCCCATTCATCCTTGCAAAACTGCTCCTGCTCCTTTAAGTTGAATGGTTTGCACTTGTGAACAGCAATCTTTAAGTCTGACCACAATTTTTTTATTGAATTGAGGTCTGGGCTTTGACTAGGCCATTCCAACACATTTACATGTTTCCCCTTAAACCACTCAAGTGTTGCTTTAGCAGTGTTTTGGGCCATGGTCCTGCTGGATGGTGAACCTCCAACCTAGCCTCAAATCACGCACAGAGTGGTACAGGTTTTGCTCAAGAATATCCCTGTATTTAGCACCATCCATGTTTCCCACAACTCTTACCAGTTTCCCAGTCCCGGCTGCTGAAAAACATCCTCACAGCATGATGCTTCCACCACCATGTTTCACAATGGGGATGGTGTTCTTTGGGTGATGTGATGTGTTATGTTTGCGCCAGACATAGCGTTTTCTTTGATGGCCGAAAATTTCAATTTTAGTCTCATCAGACCAGAGCACCTTTCTCCATACATTTTGGGAGTCTCCCACATGCCTTTTCGCAAACTCAAAATGTGCCATTTTGTTTTTTTGCTGAAAGTAATGGCTTTCTTCTGGCAACTCTGCCATAAAGCCCAACTCTATGGAGCGTACAGCTTATTGTCATACTCCAGTCTCTGCTGTGGAACTCCGCAGCTCCTTCAGGGTTACCTTAGGTCTCTGTGCTGCCTCTCTGATTAGTTTTGGTGGGTGGCCGTCTCTTGGCAGGTTTGCTGTTATGCCATATGCTTTCCATTTGGTTATGATAGATTTGATGGTGCTCCTGGGGATCATCAAAGATTTGGATATTTTTTTTTATAACCTAACCCTGACTTGCACTTCTCAACAACATTGTCCTTTACTTGTTTGGAGAGTTCCTTGGTCTTCATGGCAGTGTTTGGTTAGTGGTGCCTCTTGCTTAGGTGTTGCAGCCTCTGGGGCCTTTCAGAAAAAGGTGTGTGTATATGTAATGACAGATTATGTGACACTTAGATTGCACACAGGTGGACATCATTTCACTAAGTATGTGACTTCTGAAGGTAATTGGTTGCACTAGAGCTTTTTATTGGCTTCAGAACAAAGGTGGTGAATACATACGCACATGCCAATTTTCTGTTTTTTATTTCTAAAAAATAGTTTTAAGTATATATTTTTCTCATTTCACTTCACCAACTTAGACTTTTGTGTTCTGATCCATCACATAAAATTCAGATTAGTAAAACATTGAACATAATGCTGTAATGTAACAAAATAGGTAAAACGTCAAGGGGGTGAATTAATTTCGCAAGGCACTGTAGATAGATAGATAGATTATTATGCCACATTATCTTAACATTTTCCATATTATATAACACTCAGAATGCAGCCATGTTGCCAATGTGGGCACACACACAAATGCATGTCCACACACATACACCTTGCTACATGCACATACATACACACTGATATGCACACACAAAAAAACACTAATGTACAGAGATACACATACACACACACACTGACAGATCAAGATACACAATTTATTTTGCTGAGGGGAAATAGGGTGCTGGTCTGGATTTAGAGAAACAATGAATGCAAAGGTAGTTCAAAGTCTACAAACATTATGTAGTAAATCATGGAAGAGTAGTTGGTGAGGGAGGACAGGATGAATGGCATTTTGTGTGGTGCTGAAATACTTTGGTAAACATACTCTCTCCATAACAATTAATAATGTATATGCATATTTAATATGACAGTATTAGTTAAAAAGTGGAACAGAAATGAATAGTCACAAGGCATGCAAAAGTGTAGGAGGAACTTGAGGAAGACAGAAACAGTATGGAATTTCTGTATTGACTGCAGGTAACTTTTGTTTGTTTGTAATGTTAACATTTGAGGAGGGGAAAGAGGGTGCAGGCCTGGATCAAGAGAAAGAAGATATACAAATGCAAATTATATCAATTTAGCATATATCAATATATCAATATAGCAATTTATGTGTGCTTTGCATGTATGGTTAGACTGTATTGTGTGCCTGTGTGTGAGGGGTGGATGTGGGGATGTGAGTGTGACAATGGGACTGTGTGTGAGAGTGGAGCAATATGATGTCACAATTGGTTCTGGTAGATTGTGTGTGGGAAGACTGTATTTCTCTGTCTAGCCTCTCTACACAGTGCTGCTTTTTATGTATATTTGTATTCATTTTCTCAGCTGAGCCACGCTCCTGCTTAATTTTTTTCCAGTGAAGGGAGCTGTAATATTCATACCCTGGTGGTCCTTCAGTTTCCCTGGTGTCCGGTGCGCAGCTCCTGGGATCTGCACCTCCGACTTCTAGCAGACCTATGAATGTCACCATCTGGTCTCTGACCAGGAGGGAGCATCTCTATAGAACTGCTAATAGGAAGAAGTGCAGCATGAAAACTGAGCAGTACAGGGATGTCCGAGGAGTTCAATAGATCTCTCCACTGGCATGTGAAGCTGCAGGATGGCTCAGCAGAGCCAGTGCTAGAATGGTAGCATTGACTATTGTCCTAAGAGCCATTGAAAATTAAATTAATTTGCAATAAACAAATTTAATTTGCACGGTTTTAAATTGTTTAACACGATTGGTTGTATGAATAGGCTAAACTATATACATGTTTCAAGTATTGAATGGGTTAATGGCTAACCTCTTGCCCTTTATACAGTCCTTTTATTAACCCCTTAAGAACACATGACGTGTGTGAAATGTCATGATTCCCTTTTATTCCAGAAGTTTGGTCCTTAAGGGGTTAAGCAGACCACAAGAAAACTGGTTTATACTAATACCTACTGATAGATTTTAGCAGATAAAATAAATACATTTCCTTGTACCATATTTGTTTTTTTGTGAAATTCTACCCATTATACAAAACATATTAACGCTTAATACACACATTTTTAACCCCTTCAGGACCGCTGACGGTTCAGGACCGTCAGCGGTAAAACGTGCGTTTGGACCGCTGAAGGTCCTGAACCGTCATAATGGTCTGGGGCTACTTACCTGATCGCCGTCGGTCCCCCGGCGGCGATCAGTGCTCCTCCCGGTCCAGGGGGACTGCCTCTCTGCCCGGGCAGTCTCCCCTCGGCAGATCAAGACCCCACGGCCACGTGATCACTTGATCACATGACCACAATAGGTGTCCATGTGTCTGCCTGCAGGGGGACTGTCTGTGCTGACAGGCAGTCTCCCTGCAAGTGGAAAATAAAAAATAAAGTTAAAAAAATAAAGCAATCAGTGTAAAAACATAATAATATGTATGTATATATATATATATATATATGATATATATATACATGTATTATATCTATATATAATATATATCATATATATAATGTCATACTAAGTGTATTTTTATATTTATATATACGTATATTAATATAAAAACACACTTATATTTAAATTACACACAAATATATACAATATATATAATTACTATATATATGGTATATATATATTATTATAAAATACAAATAATGTGTTAATAAAAATAAACAAAAAATAAAAATAATTTTTAATTAAAAAAATTATATATATATGCAATTTTATTCTAACAGTATTTTGATATTGATATATATATATATATATATATTTATATCAAAATACACTTAGAATGTAATGATATATATATCTATGTATAAATAAATAAATAAATACAAATAACACGAAATATACATATGTCCATATACATAATTACATAAATTATTTCATAAATATACACGTAGACGTCAAATATATAAATATGTATATATTAAAATTCTATGTGCGTATTTATGTAATATTTTTACCTAATTAAGTAATTTTAATGATGATTGCAATTTGAGGGACCTGCCTGCCAGGCCGAAAGTCCAGATAATTTAATTTGCTAGCACTGTGTTTAACCCTGTAACTTTCTATGACACCCTAAAACCTGTACATGGGGGTACTGTTTTGCTCGTGAGACTTCGCTGAACACAAATATTAGTGTTTCAAAACAGTAAAACATATCACAGCGATGATATTGTCAGTGAAAGTGAAGTTTTTTGCATTTTTCACACACAAATGGTACTTTCACTGAGGATATTATTGCTGTGATACATTTTACTGTTCTGATACACTAATATTTGTGTTCAGTGAAGTCTCCTGAGTATAACAGTACCCCACATGTAGAGGTTTTATAGTGTTTGTGAAAGTTACAGGGTCAAATATAAGGCTTGATTTTACTTTTTCTTTTTATTGAAATTTGTCAGATTGGTTAGGTTGCCTTTGAGAGCGTATGGTAGCCAAGGAATGAGAATTAGCTCCATGATGGCATACCATTTGCAAAAGAAGACAACCCAAGGTATTGCAAATGGGGTGTGTTTAGCCTTTTTTAGTAGCCACTTAGTCACAAACACCAACCAAAGTTAGCGTTTTTTGCATTTTTAACACACAAACAAATATAAATGCTAACTTTGGCCAGTGTTTTTGACTAGGTGGCTACTAAAAAAGACTGGACATACCCCATTTTGAATACCCTGGGTTGTCTACTTTAAAAAAATATGTACATGTTAGGTGTGTTTCGGGGATTTATGACAGATAACGGTGTTACAATGTCACTTTTGATACATTTTAAATATATATATTGAAACAGCAATTTCCTACTTGTATTTATAGGCCTATAACTTGCAAAAAAAAGCAATACAGCATGTAAACACTGGGTGTTTTTAAACTCGGGACAACATTTTGAATCTATTTAGCAGTTTTTTTCATTAGCTTTTGTAGATAAGTAAAAGATTTTTCAAGTAAAAGTCCAAAAACATGTTTTTTTTTAATTTTTCACAATATTTTATTATTTTTTTTTAAATACAATATATGACATAATACAAATAATGGTATGTAAAGAAAGACCTTCTTGTCTTGAAAAAAACAATATATAACTTGTATGGGAACCGTAAATGAGAGAGCGGAAAATTACAGCTAAACACAAACACCACAAAAGTGTTAAAACTGCTCTGGTCCTTAACGTACAAACATTGCAAAAACAGGCCGGTCCTTAAGGGGTTGAAATTGAGTAAAACATTAAAATACACATTTTAGTGGATACTGTACTTTCCATGTAGAAAACTCAAACATGACTTATTTTGAACTTTGCGCCTCATTTGTAACTTGAACTTAATAGGTTTCATGCTAATCTTGTCAGAGTAAGTTGTGTAAAAAATGCAATATTGATCGAGCATCATCTCCTTTCACTGAGCAGATTGCTTTTGGATTCTGCTGTGAGTGAATGCTGATTGAGAAAAAAACATGTTTACTCTGTTAATAGCAGCAAATGATTGCAATAAGAGTCTGGCAAGACATGCAAAACAGACCGCATTTCAAATTGTATTCTGAATTTAGGTTCAAAGCAAAGGCAGATGCAAATATCTACAAAAAGAAGTTGCGTCCCAAAAAAAGGGATCAGAACTTTGCTTTAAACAAAAAGTTGCTTTAACCCCTTCAGGACGGAGTCAATAGTGCACGTTCTGATCAAAACAAAACGTAAACAAAAACTGGAATTTGCGCTATATGTCTGTTCACCCGTAGTTCCCCTCTTTCAAATTATATGCACCCACACTTATTATATATCATTTTGTTCAGGAGAAACAGGGCTTTAATCTATCATTAACTATTCATATATGGAACATCATTTATTATGAATAAAAGTAAAAAAAATGTGAGAAAATAAGATTTTTTTTTAAATTTGCATTTCTGTCTGACATTTTAACTGTGAATGACATAATGCACATATTTGTAATCAGCGATGTCTCACAAGTACAACAGTACCCCCTATTAACAGGTTTTATGTTGTTTTGGAAAGTTACAGGGTCAAATATAGAACATTACATTTTCAAATTGAAATTTGCCAGATTGGTAATGTTACCTTTGAGACGGTTTGGTAGCCCAGGAATGAGAATTACCCCCATAATGGCATACCATTTGAAAAAGTAGACAAGCCAAGGTATTGAAAGTGGGGTATGTTTAGTCTTTTTTAGTAGCCACTTAGTCACAAACACTGGCCAAAGTTAGCGTTCATATTTGTTTTTGTGTGAAAAAAGCAAAAAACGAATATTTGGCCAGTGTTTGTGACTAAGTGGCTACTAAGAAAGACTGGACATAGCCCACTTGCAATACCTCGGGTTGTCTACTTTTGCAAATGGTATGCGATCATGGGGGTAATTCTCATTCCTGGGCTACCATACGCTCTCAAAGGCAACATAACCAATCTGGCAAATTTCAATGTGAAAAAAATGAAATGCAAGCCTTTTATGTGACTCTCTAACTTTCCAAAACACCATAAAACCTGTACATGGGGGGTACTGTTATTCTCTGGAGACTTCACTATACACAAATATTAGTGTTTTAAAACAGTAAAACATATTACAACAATAATATAGACCATAAAAGTGCCGTTCGCTTGTAAAAAATGCAAAAAACGTCACTTTTACTTAAAATATCATCGTTGTAATACAATTTACCAGTTTGAAACACGAATATTTGAGTTCAGTGAAGTCTCCCGAGTAAAACAGTACCCCCTATGTACAGGTTTTATGGTGTCTTGGAGAGTTACAGGGTCAAATATAGTGCTTGCAAATTAAATTCGCTGCACTTTCTCCCTGTGTTGCCAGGCATGTCAACCAAATTTTAATTAATCAAATCACATAATTACGTTAAAAGATTATTTAAATATACATGTAGAATTTTAATATATATGCATTTATAGGTATTTAAATTCTATGTGTATACTAATGTAATCTTTTATGTAATTATATGTATTTATCTGTATATATATATTTGCGGTTATTTGTATTTTATATATATATAGATATATATAGAATGTCATTCTAAGTGTATTTTGTTACCGATATATATATATATATATATTAATAACAAAATACAGTTAGAATGAAATTACATATGCATATATAATTTATATTAAATTTTGTTTCAATATTTTATTTATTTATTTTATTATTTTATTTATTTATTATTTTAATTATACGTATTTATATATAATATATATATGTACATCTATTATATATATAATATATATACATATTATATATATGTAACATCATTCTAAGTGTATTTTAATATTAATATATATACTTATATTAATATTAAAATACACTTTGTATGACGTTACATATATATAATATGTATATATATTATATATATAATATATATACATATTATATATATGTAAAAATATATTTAATTTATTTTTACACTTGTATTTTATTTATTTTTTATACTTCCCACCAGCAGGGGGACTGTCTGATATTTCAAACAGTCCCCCTGCTGGCAGATCCACAGCCAGCTATAGGGGGCCATGTGATCGCTCTTTGAGAGCGATCACATGGCCCCCGGGGGCCTGATTTGCCGTGGGAGGGCTGCCTGGGCTGTGAGGCAGTCCTCCCGAAGCGGATCGCGGCGGAGGTAAGTACATCTTACCTCCTGGGGCTGCAAGCCGTTACGGCGTGCTATGCCGTCATAACGGCTTTAAAGCCCACTTAACCCGTGACGGCATAGCACGCCGTAACGGCGTTAAGGGGTTAAAAAAACATAACCTTTCTGGAGAACAACAAATAAAAACAGCCAACAAAAACCAAAGCTAAATATACACCAAAACACTAAGCGATTTTGTGTCTGGCTCCCAAATGCTTATCTACACCACCTAGCAAGTTCACTTCGTGCAGATGGGATTTGTGCTTTTTCTCAAATAGTGGTTTCCATTTGATAGCATTCACAATGTTGATTCAGTGTTTACCTCAGGATTAGGCTGCAATCTACCGTATTTACTAGTCTACTTTATGATTATTTACTGCATGACTTAAGTTCAGGTTGCAATCTACAATTTTTTATATACCAGTCTCTATAGAGTTCACTATATGATAATATTTTACATTTCCAATTAAGTCCAGACCATTATTTGCCTGCTCTGCTAACTAATCACTTAAAGTGATCCCTTAGTTTACTACATGAAATTATTATATCCTACCTATTGTAATTAAGTTGCAGACCACTATTTCCTCTCTATACAGTTACTTTGTTTCTTTTGAGGCAGGGACATAGTATCTAACATTTGTAACTCACTTTTAAACTCAGCTGTGGGTATAGCTTTATACTTTGGAGGTTTCAACATCCTCTATTTAGGAATTTAAATGAGTATGTGTTTGTTTCCTACAAAATAAATATATATCTTCTTGCTCTGTAAGTTCTTACATGGCTTTATTGCTGTAAAACTGAAGGCTTGCATTTATACTTCATATTCCATTCTGGAGTTGGCTTTATAGAAATTCTAATATGTATATTCTCCCTACATGTCCCTGTCCACACATCACACTCATTTTGTATTTAATTATCTTTGTGCTTTGGTGGACGTTTTTATTTCTTATTCTTAAAGGTTATATTTTTAAGGCAACTTTTTTGAAGTTCAAATCCCTTTTTGGGACGCAACTGTTTTTGTTAATGTTTGCTTTTGTGGGTTAGGCCCTCTTTGCTTATGTTGACTCTTTAATGGTAATTTTCTATATTAGTGACTAATTGTTTTCTCAGAAAAAAATATAATTGGGTAAAAATATAGCTTCTTCATTAGAAAACCACTTCATTGATTTAACATTTTACATACAGAAAATACATTCTTGACTGAACCTACAAAGTAAATGATCAACAAGAAACTGCACAAGTTTTCCAATTGTCCTGAATGATATTGATTATGAGATGGGGACTAGAATCAAATCAGTAGGCTTGCTTCTGAATCTTTTATTTCAAATCAGAAGGATTCATTCATGTGCGAGAAGACATTTGCAATTTCGATAGACTGCAGCATGTTAAAAATGAATTCAATACAGCCATATTAATTAAGCTATAGCATTGAAACAAACAATGCTGAGAAAAAAGATGTGTTATGGTTCTAATGTAGTACAAAACGTGACAAATTTAATTGATGTGTTGGTATTGGTATTTTTATTTCTTTGGTTTAAATTCCTGGATAGCTATAAGATTGAGTTGCATCCACCGACAGACTTTTCAGCTCAATAATTAATGTCAATGTATTATTCCTATTATTTAAGAATCAGCTGTAAATTAATATTTTACTGTAAATTGTGCTGCTGTAAATGAATATTGTCAATACATGCTTTAATCCTACAAAGGGTATGTAATCTTGCCTCGACTAGTCTTGCTAAGATGTGTCGATTTCTAGTCCATAATGTGTCTCTATTCTTGACATTCCCCAGTCTCGGCAGACAACCATTTTGCGTCATGTATCATTTGTTGTTCAATTTAAAGGGCAACTGTTACTTCACAGGATTTGTAATATGATCCTTTCTTATTCTTTTATTTAACAAAAATGTATCTGCAAAGGACTAAAAAAAATTAAATCTAGATGTCCACACATGGTTATCCTGAAACTGAGTGCTTCCATCTTAGCTCCATGTCAATCATTGTTATAAGCTCTGTCAATTACACCTGGCAGTCAGCATAGAGAAAGCACAGAGAGAAGAGGATGAATGAAACAAAGTTTATATTTCTATTCTTTAGTTGCAATGTTTTCCTTGGCTTTACTTTATCTAAACTGGATTATGATTTAATTTGTTAAAATCTTTAATGCCCTCCTTAGAAGTAAAATAACCGATTGATTATCTTAGTATTTTCTAATTCCTTTTTCATTGGACTAACATAATTTTCTAAAAATAAGCTTTTGGGAGCTCTTCCCTATATCAAAATTGTGTTAGTCCAATGAATAATAGAAACTAGAAAATACTAAGATCAGAGGCTGCTCTCTAATTAGGCGAGCCAGCCTTCAGCCTTCAGCTCTGTTGGTTGTGAGATGCAGACTGAAGTGTTTTGCGATCCCTAGCCAATCAGAGCATTTCCACAGGTTACCACGGCAACACTGACTTCTAGAGTCAACACTCACTGGAGTTACCCCCTTCCACAATCTGTCATCCCCCTCCACACTCTGTCAGCCTTCTTCACTCTGTCACCCCATTTCACACTCTTCACTAAAACGCACAGTCACCCCCCTCGATACACTGTCACCCCCCTCCACACACCCTGTCACCATTCCCCACACACACTGTCACCACACTATCACCCCTTTAACCCTGCCACACTCACTTTAACCCCTCCTGATCCGGCAGCACTCATCCCAATCCTGTTACACTCACCTTTTCTCTCACTGTCACGCTCCCCACTCCTCTTCCTGTCACACTCCCTCCTCCAACCCTGCCACACTCATCCTGTCAATTAACCCCCTTAATCCTGTCACATTCACCTCCCCTTGCCCTGTTAAACTCACTCCAATAATGACATATACACCCCAACCCTGTAATGCTCACCTCCCCAACCATGCCACATTCACCCTGTCACATTAACACGCTTACCTCCCCTCACACTGTAACACTTTATCCTACAACCATGTCACAGTTGCCCTCCCTCATTCTCACACTCAACCCAACCCTATCTCATTCCCCCCCATCATCCTGTCAAACTCACCCTGCCACCGTTTCCCCTTTTCACCCTGTCACAGTTACCCTTGAAGACAATCATCATACACATTAAGTCAAAAAACAAAGCTTCATCATAAAAAAGTGCAAAAAGGCAACAGGCAGCCCCCCATATACACAAAACACCGCTACCACACACACACATACGGCCCCAGGCACAATTATACACATGCTCATAGAAACATACATTTACATACAATGATACTCACTGTCAGACACACTCTCAGGCACATACACAGTAGACAATGCCAGATGCATTCAGAAATACACACAGCCAGATAAACACATTTTGACTGTATATTAGTCAATATTTGTGTCTCTGTGCATCAGTGTGTTTGTGTGTGTGCATGCATGTGCACATATCAGTGTATATTAGTGTTTATATGTGTGCATGTATTAGTGTGTCTGTTTGCAATGTGGTTGTGGTATGATATGAGCAATGCAAAGATAAAGTTGCAAGCAATATATATATATATATATATATATATATATATATATATATATATATATATATATATATATATATATATATGTATATACAGGGAGTGCAGAATTATTAGGCAAGTTGTATTTTTGAGGATTAATTTTATTATTGAACAACAACCATGTTCTCAATGAACCCAAAAAACTCATTAATATCAAAGCTGAATATTTTTGGAAGTAGTTTTTAGTTTGTTTTTAGTTATAGCTATTTTAGGGGGATATCTGTGTGTGCAGGTGACTATTACTGTGCATAATTATTAGGCAACTTAACAAAAAACAAATATATACCCATTTCAATTATTTATTTTTACCAGTGAAACCAATATAACATCTCAACATTCACAAATATACATTTCTGACATTCAAAAACATAACAAAAACAAATCAGTGACCAATATAGCCACCTTTCTTTGCAAGGACACTCAAAAGCCTGCCATCCATGGATTCTGTCAGTGTTTTGATCTGTTCACCATCAACATTGCGTGCAGCAGCAACCACAGCCTCCCAGACACTGTTCAGAGAGGTGTACTGTTTTCCCTCCTTGTAAATCTCACATTTGATGATGGACCACAGGTTCTCAATGGGGTTCAGATCAGGTGAACAAGGAGGCCATGTCATTAGATTTTCTTCTTTTATACCCTTTCTTGCCAGCCACGCTGTGGAGTACTTGGACGCGTGTGATGGAGCATTGTCCTGCATGAAAATCATGTTTTTCTTGAAGGATGCAGACTTCTTCCTGTACTACTGCTTGAAGAAGGTGTCTTCCAGAAACTGGGAGTTGAGCATGACTCCATCCTCAACCCGAAAAGGCCCCACAAGCTCATCTTTGAGGATACCAGCCCAAACCAGTACTCCACCTCCACCTTGCTGGCGTCTGAGTCGGACTGGAGCTCTCTGCCCTTTACCAATCCATCCATCTGGCCCATCAAGACTCACTCTCATTTCATCAGTCCATAAAACCTTAGAAAAATCAGTCTTGAGATATTTCTTGGCCCAGTCTTGACGTTTCAGCTTGTGTGTCTTGTTCAGTGGTGGTCGTCTTTCAGCCTTTCTTACCTTGGCCATGTCTCTGAGTATTGCACACCTTGTGCTTTCGGGCACTCCAGTGATGTTGCAGGTCTAAAATATGGCCAAACTGGTGGCAAGTGGCATCTTGGCAGCTGCACGCTTGACTTTTCTCAGTTCATGGGCAGTTATTTTGCGCCTTGGTTTCTCCACACGCTTCTTGCGACCCTGTTGACTATTTTGAATGAAACGCTTGATTGTTCGATGATCACGCTTCAGAAGCTTTGCAATTTTAAGAGTGCTGCATCCCTCTGCAAGATATCTCACTATTTTTGACTTTTCTGAGCCTGTCAAGTCCTTCTTTTGACCCATTTTGCCAAAGGAAAGGAAGTTGCCTAATAATTATGCACACCTGATATAGGGTGTTGATGTCATTAGACCACACCCCTTTTCATTACAGAGATGCACATCACCTAATATGCTTAATTGGTAGTAGGCTTTCGAGCCTATACAGCTTGGAGTAAGACAACATGCATAAAGAGGATGATGTGGTCAAAATACTCATTTGCCTAATAATTCTGCACACAGTATATATATATATATATATATATATATATATATATATATATTATATGCATATATACATACATACATATACAATACATATGTGATTGTGAAGGACCGTCCGTCAATCGATGCTCCTAGCGCTTACCAAGGACCATCAGTACCGCAACGGACACCAGACTCCACGAACCGCCGTAGCTTGGTTGGGATCTCGCCGTCTCCTTCCCACCCTGGTCCAACCTCTGGACCCAGGACCATGTGGGAAGGACCTCTCCTCCAGGAGGGTATAGCTGTGGGAAGGACCTCTCCTCCAGCTTCTTGAATAATTATGTGCTTTGTACTTCTCCCACTACCTAGCATATTGAATGAAGTTTGACCTACACAAGTTGCTGTACTGTAAGGAAAGCTAGAGAACAACAGCTCTTTACTGCAAAACTTTACCCTAACAGAATTTTTTTTTTTTATCTGCCAAGGTGAAGACTACCATTGTAGCAAAAGGAAAAGGGTATTGTGGGGCACTTATTGTTTTCCATCATTCTATATTACCAAATGAAAATAAGCCTATGTATATACATTTTATTATATTTATTATAACATACATTGTAACAGAATAACAAGCTGTGCCTTTTTTTCCATTTGGGTTTATTTGTTTATTCAGTTTGTTTCAATAGTTAAAGGAACACTATTGTAACCAAAATAACTTTAGCTTAATAAAGCAGTTTCTTTTTCCATTAGTTGTAATTTACGTTAAACATTTTTATCTCCCACTCTGTAAATTGAACTTTAATTACATACATGAGGTTCCTGCAGGAAATTATAAATTAAACATAAGTTGCAATAAAGGAAGTGTAAACATTAGATGACTCTTAAAGGTAGTATTTAAGAAGGTTGTGTAAGTCACATGCATTGAGGTGTGACTAGCGCTGTGTAAACAAGGTGATTAAACTCATAAATGGCAAAAATTGAGTTGTGAGACTGCATGGACATGATCTAGTCACAAAAACTGCTTCATTAAACTAAAGTTGTTTTGATGACTACAGTGTCCCTTTAAATCACATTTTAAAATAGAGAATATAACTAGTTTATATGTTTAGTTTAGTGTTAATACAAATCAGTACATTATATTGTGAAGATACACAATGAGTTATATTTATCCTAGTTAATAAAAGAGAAAGTAAACAATTGGAAATAGATTTTATAGAAAGGCAATAATTATACAGATGATTTAATCTCCCTATTATAGTTTTAACACAGCTATTCATATGAATACACTGCCATATTTATATTTTTCAGACATTAAAACATTATACAATTTAACAATGAACAATGTAATAGATTTATTTTCCTAGTGTACTGTTGGTTATATTAGCTGTTAAAAATACAATTAGCCACTTGAAGAGTAGTGATTTCAATAATTTTGTTTTTCTTAAAAAAAAACTGACAGATGTACAAAAATAGTATGTAGTTTATGTCTGAATCTCCCCTGTACTTCCTCCGAACCCTGCCACAGAGAGAGAGAGAGAGAAGCTGTCTGCACCTAACTCTGCCATCCAGAGGGGGAGGTGTGTGAACATTTGAGACCAATACTATCAGAAGGGCTAGTTTTGTTGCTGCAGGAAAAATACTGTACTGGGACTAGAGACAAGTAAGACTGGGCTGAGAAGGGAACCAAAACTAGGCTGAGACAGATTGGGAAACCAGGAGGAGCAATTATTACCATAATGAGCATACCTGTCCGGCACACATCCTAAGACATTAGCAGTGACATTATGAGGTGTTTCAACTGCAGTTTGACTTTCCACAATTCCCAAGGATAGGAAGGCTCAAGCAAAAAGAAGCCGGTAAATATACAGAATTAGACATTGCTCTCATTCAAAGCTAAAGCTAGAGCTTTGAACGAGACAGTTGTCTCTAAGTGATGCATGTCCCTTTAATAAAAATGTATAAATATAGATATAGGGGCAGCAGGCTAAGAGATGGGAGGCATGGGAACAGAGGGGCGGCTCATTTATCTGCTGTATGGCTGAGGCCAACCGGTGAGATACTCCTTGGGCTGGCCATTGCAGGGTAGGCACTGAATAGAGGGATAAAGGCTCTCCCTCACCTGTATTATAGCAGATGATCTGATACATTTCTCAGTGCTGGCCGGAAGGAGATGTCTGCACCCACTGTATCTCCAACTGGACCACTGGGGAACATGATTTCATCTCCCTGGGCCAAGGGTACACACTTTTATACAATCCCTATCATCCCATAACATCTCCTGTCACCTAACTACAGCTAATGTCATCCCACTATAGCCACTGTTAACCCAGTATAGCCCGTATCACACAACTATAGCGCTTGACACCCCACTACAGCCTCTGTAGTCATCTGCTGTAAACTAGCGTAGGGGCCTAGATGGGGCATATTTGTGTATTAGTGAGGATAAGTAGGTGGGAGCAGCATTGTGTAGAGATTTGTAAGCAAGTGTCATGATCTTAAATTGAGCCCTATATCTTACGAAAAGCCAATGGAGGGACTAACAAAGGGGGAGGCGTGGGAGCTGCGGGCAGACGGGAAGATGAGCCTCGCTCCCGCATTCCTTATAGACTGTAACAGGGCAAGTTGGGAACACGTAAGACCACTGAGAAGTGGATTACAGTAGTCAAGATGAGAGAACAGCAGCATGGACAAGCACCTTTGCTGTATCAGGCGTTAAATATACGTTAAAAATACATTAACTAACTGCACTCCTCTCCTCTCTTTTTTTCTGTGCTCTCATTCTAGTCCATGATGCACCTTCTGTACTCTATGCATTTTTCACACTTTTTATGTCATTATGGAGTTCAGCTATATGTTATGAAATTATTCTCCAAGGACGCTATCTACTAAACTGGGGATCTTTTGAGAATTTAGTTTATACGTATAAACAGAAGCCCGATTCAAAATAGCTGAGAAGGTAATGTATCTTGTACAGTGGCTGAATGTGGTCTAAATTTGCAATGTCTAAATAAATGATCCACAACTCCCAGTTTAATGAATGTCACAATATTATCAAAATAGCCAAATTGGAAAAAAATCTGTAATTTAACTATGCTTTCTGTTCATCTACTGTGTAATTCCCCTTCATTTCTCACTTTAGTGAATAAACCTGTTATATTTTTTTCAACAATTCAAGACAGATAATTGTAGTAATCTAAAGCAATTAGTAGGAAGCATTTCAGAGGATAAGCTCTCAATTAACTATCATACAACGTTTGCAAAATCACCTAACCGCTATCCAATTTATATAAAAAATTCCCAACTAGTTCTTTTGGAAATAGGTTGGGAAAATGAAACATCTGAGTTTTTGCTTGTGAAGCTGGCTTTGTAAATCAAGGCCTATAAAACATGGATGTAGATAAGACACAGTTATATAAAGGTCTATTTAAAGCTGGGGGGGGGGGGGGGGCAGGGGAGGGGGTTAAAAACAAAGTTTGGCAACCAAATTTTATCACTCAAAATATTAATAACTATATGTACATGAAATGTCAGTGGAATACATTTACTAAAAATGGTAACATTGTTATAGTTAAAATAGTAAAATGGTGACAAAGGCAGGATACATTAGGTGGACAATTGTTCAAGGTTGAGTCAGTGCCTAAATATCGCAGGAAGAGGAGAAATGGAGGGTCTGAGTTTTCGCTTGTGAGGCTGGATTTGGGATACACCCAGATACACACAATGACTCATACATATATCTACATATCTACACACACTACACGTACACACATACATTGTTAGCAACCCCCCTGATTTCATACCTTTTGGATGCAGGAGTCAGTGGCAGTTTGCTGGTCCAAGCTCTCTCCGTCCCTTCTGGTCTTCCCCTTTTTCCCATTCCCACATGGCCCATTGGAAATCTGGAAGTAATTGACTTGTACTCACTTGGTCTCAGCACCATGGCTTAACATTGAACAGGGGGCCCCGTCCCACAGTAAAATGGCCATGGCACTTGACCAGGCCCCTGATCAAAGATGGTCATAAGGTGGCTTTAAAAACATTCACCACCCAATGGGCTCTCCTCAACTTGCAGACCTGGTGGGATTACCAAACAGAGCAATAAATTGGACTCCTGTCTTCAGTTTTTTTTGTTTTTTGTTATGTCACTTTTCCTTTATCTGCTTTTAAAGAAAGGTGATGACTCGATCTAGAATGAAAAAAATGTAAACCAATGTTATTCACTAAACTAAGATGGTTTAGGAATTTATAAATACCATTCAAATTTCATGCCAAAACAGTTAAACTCCTCAGATATTTTTCTGATTATTTTCCTTCGATAGTTATCAAACATTCAACTCCGATAATAAATTATTCTCAAATTCCAATTTAATTAATAACTTTGTCTGCCTTTTTAGTTGACTAACTTTTCATACAGGTCTCTGGAAGTAAGAGGACAGCTTTCCATAATATGAATGGATTATTGGTCAAAATGGCAGTCTACTGGGACTGGTAGGAGGAGTATGTCCAATGGTGATGCTCTTCTCAATCTAATTCTCAAAATAGATTGGACCCTGCTCACACTCACCACCGGGCATAGTCGGCCTGGACCTTGATAATGCTCACACTTGGGTTACGGTCAGCAGACAGGGAGATCAAACACCCACCAAGGCCTGGGACAATAGGACCTCGCTCACAACCTGCCAGCACCCGCAGCCCGGCATACAGAAGGAGCTAAATCTGCAGGGGTCAACAAGCCGGTCAGGCCCCCTGGAGAGCCAGGCCAGTCGCGACTGTGAACCTTGTGACTCCTATAGTTCTGCCATTGCTACTACAATTGATGTTTGCCTTCCAATAGCAAGAACTGGCCTACAGTTATAAGCCCAGATCAATGAAGAGCTCAGAGAGGCCTTACAACTAAAGGAGGCAGTTCTGACACATATGCTTCCATGGCTCAACTATCTGGACAGCAGTGTATGCACAAGTATACTAGGTAGCCCATGTCTGACTTGGAATCCATACTAGATATGCTGCAGCAACTCTTTTATCCAATACTCATCAGAAATTGACTCATGGACTCACACATATTTGGTGGGGGAATAGTGGTATGCCAGACTGACATGTTGCCCAGGGGGACATTGGGCAGAGTCGGCCTTAGGTCTTTAGGTACCTTGTCCGAAAAATCTTCACAGCGCCCCTTCCTGGTCACACCCGCTCATCTATGTATAGGGGCTGATTTCTGATGGTCCAGTATACTGGGAACCTAGTCGGTGCCTTATTGTGTGATATTTGTTACAGGTGTATTGACTGTGGGTGACATATGTGTGTATTGAGTGTGTGTGATATTTGTGATGGGTATTTAATTCAGATTAAAAAAATAATAATTTATGAAGGCTAATGTAACAAATACACAGGTGTGTATTTGTGCAGTGCCACGCGCACACAGTCCCACAGTCAGACACACAGTCAGATGCACACAGTTATATACATATATTGTCAAATACAGCCACATGCACACAGTCCCAGGCACAGAGTCACTCACGCACAGTCACGCACACAGTTATAGTCAGTCACACACAGTAACAAGCGGTTACACACAGTTGCAGTAACAGCATGTTGACTGGCATAAACTCTTTAGTAGTGAAAAAAGGATAAGAGGATAAATGGAATATATTCAAACAAATGTTAGAAAGATACACTTCTCAGTATTTACCATTGTATAATACGTATAAAAGAAAAAAACAAAAAACTAATGTGGCTTAGTTTAAATAAGACAAATCCGCTACCCTCTGAGCCGCTTTGCTTTTACATAGACCAGCGATCCACAATGATCCCGGTCAGGCGGGGTCTGTCTGAGAGCACAGTCCCCCTGCAGCAACTCTGCCTCTCTGGCCCACAAGGGCCATGTGATCACGATGATTGAAAGTGACAAGCTTTTTATTTGACCCTGTAATTTTTCAAAACACCATAAAACCTGTATATGGAGGGCCTTGCATTAAACCTGTATATGAAGGGCATTGCATCCACAGTTAAAATGGAATGCAGAACTTAAAAAAGAAAATTTCTTAATTTTTCACAATTTTTTTTATTTTATTTAGATTCAATTGTGTTCCATATATAAATATTTGATGTGAAATGAAAGCCTTATTGCTCAAGAGCAAAATAATATATAATAAGCTTGGGTGCACTTAATATGAAATAGATAAATTGTGGTTGAACAGACATGTAGCTTAAATTCTACGATTTCATTTGGTTCAGAACTAGGACAATTGCCTCCATCCTTAGAGGGTTAAGGAGCTGAGTGTGGAAATAGATTGTGATGGAACGCTGTCACTGAGTATCATGCCCACATGTGCCCACCCATTTGTCCAGTCACATTGGATCCCCAAGGACTTAACCCCTTAAGGACACATGACATGTGTGACATGTCATGATTCCCTTTTATTCCAGAAGTTTGGTCCTTAAGGGGTTTTAAACTGTGGACTCAGGGGGGTCCAACAAACTTGTTGCAGGACCATCGTGGGTCTGGCCACAAGTCTGTCTAGTTCTACGCGGGGGAGATATGTGACGGATGGCCTGATTTGTTTGGCGCAAGCCACAAGCTTCCAGCGCCATTTTTGTGATGAGTTTCCATGTATCTAGATATCGCTGTATTGTGTACCTGTATTCTACATAGAGCAGCGTGTGTCTGTATATGCAGCTGTGGGTCAACAAAGGGGGGCACCAGCTCTATAAACTATAAAGTATAGATAGATGTAAAATGTTTTTTGTGTGTTAATCAAGTTAAATGCTGACCACCTGCTGTGGGAGCCAGCAAGTCTATCTACTACAGCAGACTGTAACCAGAGATTGCTCTGAAGCGACAGATGGTCCCACCAAGATAACCTTTTGTTGTCAGGGTGTGTTAGAACAGGGGTAGGTGGTAACTAGTGTTAGGAATCACTTGGTTGCTTTGTAGTTCTTTCTCTGTGACCTGTTCTGTATTCCCATTGGTGGAAGTTTTGTGTAATGGAAGGAAACCCCCTGCTGGGGTGTGTAGATAAATTGGCTGTACCATGTCCCATTAAACAGTTCAGTTCAGTTCAGTTGACTCCCAGGACTATGTTTTGTCTGGTTACTGTGCTATTTACTTGTGCTGATGGTTCCAGAGTGGCTGAAGGAAGGTAATTGCAAAGGTAACCAGTCGGGTAAGCCGTGGTCCGGCACATAAATGAACCTCTGTTTTTAATCTTTCAGGATTCTTTTCTTTCAGAAATTATAACGGAGGTTTGGAGGAAGGCAGATGTGGATCATATATTCTAAAAGGGTTGCCTGGAAATTGCAGACCTTTGACTTTAACATTTGTGGCTGGGAAAGTATGTGAAGCGTTGTCAAGGGATAACATTCAAGAATTCATTGGGAAGAACATTGTTATTAGCAAAAATAAACATGGTTTTATGAAACTTGGATCATGTCAAACTGATTTAATTTTACTCTATGAAGTCGTAAGTAAAAGAATAGATCTGGGTGTTGCAGTGAATGCAATTGTTATGGGCAAATGCAAATATTACAAGTTTTAGAATTCAAAGGTGTATTTTTAAACGGTGTACTTTGTCTTTAAGATATTGCAAACTGACAAGGTGTTAGAAATGGGACATATTGTTTTTCATACAATGTTTCTTTAATAAATAACATCTTACCTACTTTCAGTGCATAATATGCTGCGTTGTTCTATCTTACACAATTTTATTTTAGCTTAATACAATAACAATTAATGCATAAATGAACTTCAAGGCTATGCTACGTAATAGCAATAACCTCATAGCTACTTTCAGTGCATAATATGCTGCGTAGTTTTAACTTAAGCCATTTTTGTCTTAGCTAAGGAAGGCACTAAAATGAATAAAGTAAAATAACTTTTACTTTTTCATGTATGAACTGCAGTAACCCTAAAATAAAATAGGTATAAATATGTGTACCTTTTAAATGTTAACGGACACAGGAAAGATTTGGAGACAGAGACACTGCTCCATATTATTATGACTGAGAGATGTTGACATGTTCAAGAGGGTATGTTATTCTATTTTTTGTTTTTATTTATTTATTTATTTAGTTTTTTATAGAATTTTAGTGAGTTTTACATGAGACAAAGCATATACAACATAAGGAATTAGGTATTAGATCAGTATAGGCATAGGTAAGTTTTTTTAAGTCTCATCACACGTAGGTTATCATATACATGTTACAATGTGCATTCGATATATATATATATATATATATATATATATATATATATATATATATATATATACTTTTGTTCTACCCCCCTCAAGTAGCACAGCGATCTATAAAGTTGATGCAGTAATGGGCTAGACAAAGGGTTATATCATTCAGCTCGCTCTTTTGTATATTGGACAGATGGTTTTCATGTGTTGTATTCTGGATGTTGCTGCACAGTGTGGAGTACAATCCTGATACATTCACTTCTAGATTTATAGTCCCTTATCTTTTTTTTTTTTTTTTTTTTTTTAAAGGTTTATTAGAATGATATAAAATACAGTACCATGACAGAAGGATGAGGAGTACAATGTTGCTGAGTACAATATTTGTTGTGCACGACACAACACAGCGGGTCAGGTGATGTATTAGATGTGCGCGTTTACCTTGTGTGTCAGCTAGCATATTCGGCCCCCATTATAGTGGGGTCGAGTACGACATTGGGGAGTATGGTCGTGGTACAAAAGGATGGTGGAGAAAACCCACAACTAATTAACATGGGTCAATAAATGAAAGATATGTGGAATAGACCTGGTGCCTGATTTATGTATAGGTGTTATGTCAGCTTAATATACCAGTAAAGCATTAAAAGGAGGCATGCTACAGGTGTGCGGGATTAGTAGAGAGGGTAGAGAGCAGGGGGAGTGGGAGTGGGGAGAGAATAGGCAGGGGGAGATTCGGGAAGGAAATTTGGGAAGGAGAGGAGTTTTGGGAAGACCGGAGCCAAGAGAAAATCAACATAGTTCATGTTGCAGGTATTTCCTTCAGCTGGGGTGTAATGTCGTTATTTCGTCGTAAATCTCTCCCACGGTATTTGTGGGTTATGGCGGCATGGATCTCCAACATAGTCTTAATTTTGTCTACTCTTGCAATCCACTCTCTGACTGAGGGGACATTGGGATTTTTCCATTTTGCAGGAATAAGAGAGTTGGCAGCTATGAGGAGATGTGCAACAAGAGTGCGTAGCAGCTTTGGAAGGGGGCAGTGCAGGATCAGGAATAGTATTGTGTGTAGCATAGTGGCGAGATGAAGCCCTGTCACAGCTCTGATCATTGACATAATGTTGTTCCAATACATGCATATTCAAGAGCAATACCACCAGAAGTGTGCCGGGGATGCCCCCGGTTGGTGGCATTTCCAGCAATCACCAGGTGTGCAGAAAGAGTGTGTAATTTAGCTGGCGAATAGTTCCATTGGTAGATTCTTTTGTAGCCATTTTCCTGTAACCTGTTGCAGATTGAAGCTTTGTGTATTTGTGAAAATATAGTTTTCCATTGGGGTGCTGTGAGCTGTATATTGAGATCTGTCATCCACTCCTCCGTGAAGGAGGGTAGGGGGTTAGTGTGGTTAGCTTGAATGAGTCTTTAGAATGCCAAAAGTTGTTTAGTTGTAACTTTGTGGATCTTGCAGTGTATTTAAAAATCTGAGAGAATGTGAGATCCCCTCATTAATGCTGGGTTGGCATTCAGGAAGTGGGTTACTTGCGCGCAATGGAATAATAGCATTGTATTCAGTGTGTCCGGCCCAGTAAGACTGGGGAGGGGTCGTACGGTGTTGCCATCCAGAATGGCACCTAGTGTGAAGTAAAGCGTATCAGGAGCTATTGGTGTCTGTTGGTATGTTTTGGCTTATAGACCCGGTGGTTATTCTATTGTAATTATCTTGCTAGCATATAGTTTAAATTATTGTAATGGATTTTATATGTCTATTTTTATACTGGGCACTCAAATGGGTGATATATAAATACGAATAATAATATTATTTATTTAATTAATTTTTTTGCCAGTACCCTGTCACTGCATTACTGGGTACAGTAACTGGGACTTTGGTGACTTTTTCACACTGATTTTTCTATATTCCTTTACCTGTTTAATATTTTATTTTACAGCAGCAGCAGATGTTCAAGTGAAGGTAAAACCACAATAATAAAGGTACTGTCAGGACAAACCAGTGGCCCAACACGCAGGATTAAGTCAAACATGGACAAAATAACAAACAGTAATGACGCATTACCGAGCCTTAGAATGACCGGATTTAATGTAAAGAATAACTAGTAAAAAGCCGAGGTCAGGAATATAAAAAGGAACAAATACGAAATAAACAAAGCCAAAGGGTCAAGGATACCAGAAATATGGAAAGTCGAGCCAAGCTAAGATCAATAACCAAATATCAGAAACAGGAACATGCTCTTGGAAAACCAACAAGATGGATACCATGACAGGGCACTGAACAACTGCAGGTTTCAGTTTAAATAACCAAGTAAACCCTGCTATTTGCTTATTTGGGTCCTATGAGAACGTGCATACATGGCAAAAAGTCATACAGCTATCATATAGCGCCGCCTTGCAGCAGCCGGCGTCCTTCCTAACGCTGGACCTGTCCACTGTCATAGGATCTGCATGTAGGGAAAGGTGCTAGAGGCAAGGTAAGCAACCTCTCCCTCTTTTAGTGTAACCACACCATTCAGATGCGGTCACATCGCAGTGCCGATGGGGCACCGTGACGGGATGACCGCACTGATCTCGGCCATACCGAGGTGCCGATCGGGCACAATGACAGGTACATAATTTTCACTTCACCTTTTTTTAGCAGTTATTTCAGATAGCTAATTCCTACCTCATTTGGTGATATTGGTGGGATACTGGAACACACACCAAACATCCTAGCAGGCAGTGGTGTATTTTGGATTTGTGCTGCCCTAGGCACAACTAAATTCTGGCACCCCCAAAAATCTAAATTTGCACCCCCAATTCGTGTCAAGGCCACTTTTTTTGACTGACAGACACATGCCCTCATTGATACATGCACTGATATACACTCACTGACAGATACACAGTCATTGGCACACACATACAGTCATTGGCACACACTGTTTAACCAACACACACTTTCACTGACAGACACACACTGACAGGCACACACTCTCAGATACACATAAAATGACATACACACACTGACACACACTCACAGGCACACCCTTTCTCACTGAAATACACACACTTTCACTCACTCACAGACACACACTGACAGCTACACTCACTCACTAACTCACAGTAAGGTGGACAGCCCCAGAACATGAGGCAAACAAGGCATTTGTCTGGGAGCTTGGGGTGGCATTTTTGCCACCCGCCCCCCACCCCCCCGAAAGTGCCGCCCTAGGCAAATGCCTTGTTTGAGTTGTGGTAAATACATCCCTGCTAGCAGGCACATCTGGTGTGGATTCAATTTGAGGTTCAATAAACTTTGGTTTGATGTGAAAACTGTGCACTCTTACAGTAAATTTGACATTGATATTATTTTTATATAGATTGGCATGCATATTTTACAATAAACTGTCTCAATATATTGTCAACAAAACATTTATTGACACTAAAGTGTTGATAGAAATATCACTTGTTATATGTATGCCAAATACCACTGTTTAATGGTGTAGACTATGCTGTTGCTTCATAAATAAATTGTGTAGCCAAGAACTGGAAGGATAAATTGTCATGTATGTCTCAAGTTTCCCTAATTGCTTTCAAATTGACTGACATTGCTGATTTATAATGTTGATTCATGACTGTTCAGGTAGAACTGTCTAAGAAATGAACAATTACTTGTTTCCCAACTATAAATATAACTAAAATACCAGTTAGATTGTGCTTCAGAGTTTTGTACTATTGACAATTTTCAACCTTGCTCTCACAGATAATACTGTTAACCATTTAAAAAAAAAACAAATGGTTAAATAGAGGCTAAATTAAATTACAGCATTATTTATGTTATGGAAATTGCTTGTACACTGCTTGATTTGTGGCATACAAATTCTCCCACAGTGATCACCCTTTTCAAAGAGGGATCTTTTGGATTCAGTGTATTTTCTGACTAACTTTATAAATGATGGACCCTCTTTAATCTTCTCTTTCTTTCTCTTAAGCAAAGTAACTAATGATTTAATTACTCCTAAATCCCTCTGGCTTTATGGGAGATGCAGTCCAGAACGTCTGAAGTGCCAAAGGTTGCCTAGGTCAAGGCTAGGCAATCTTCGGCCCTCCAGATGTTCTGGACTACATGCCCTCTGATGTTTTTCCAGCATTATGGCTCTTACAGTCCACAGTAACTGGAGTGTGAATGGTTGTCTACCTCTGCCCTAAGTCATTGCTCTCTTTTAAGTTCTCTTGAGAATGCTGCTACTTTTGCTACTTTGACTACATCGTTCTTCTAAAAACCTTTGCAATCATGGACTTCCTCTCGTGTTTTTTGGGGTTTTCATCCTACCTTTTTCTCCACATCTTCATAGCTTCGTGTTTTTGCATTACCTCCTCCACGCTGCTTGGAAACAATTTTTGCTATTTAAAATTTCAATACCACAGAAAAACTGATAATAGCATATAGTAACACCCATATATATTTCTTAAGCAATGATTTATTTTCTGCTCCTGTGTAACTAATTATTTCTCTTTTGTCTCTATCTGGATAAATACACTAAACTGCAAATATTTCCTCATCTGAAAATCTGAATAGTTGCTCTCCCTAGAGGTCAAAGGAACAACCATTAATCATTTGCAACTCTGGTCTTATTTTTACTATCACATTTAGTCTATCTACATATAATTAATTTTCACTTGATCATTTTGAACCTTTCTAATGCAAGATGCTAGTAACACACTCCACTTTGACTTAATAACCCTAACCTACAAAGCTCCAAACAATTCTACCTTAGTGATGTCGCGAACATGAAATTTTCTGTTCTCGAACGGGCGAACCCGGCGAACCGCCATAGACTTCAACAGGCAGGCGAATTTTAAAACCCACAGGGACTCTTTCTGACCACAATAGTGATGGAAAAGTTGTTTCAAGGGGACTAACACCTGGACTGTGGCATGCTGGAGGGGGATCCATGGTAAAACTCCCATGGAAAATTACATAGTTGATGTAGAGTCTGGTTTTAATCCATAAAGGGCATAAATCACCTAACATTCCTAAATTGTTTGGAATAACGTGCTTTAAAACATCAGGTATGATGTTGTATCGATCAGGTAGTGTAAGGGTTACGCCCGCTTCACAGTGACAGACCAAACTCCCCGTTTAACGCACCGCAAACAGTCCATTTGCACAATCGCAAACTCCCCATTTGCACAAGGTTGGATACGAAGCTAGCCATGTCCCGTTCCTTGTCCTCACTGATGTCATTGAATGTCTCTTCCTCCACCCAGCCACGTACAACACCAAGGGTCCCCGAAAGGTGACAACAAGTACCCTGTATTTTTTTTTAAATGTACACTACTGTTACACCAGATATGAGTTGCACTGGTGTGACACTGTGCCCTGAAACGCACACGTGTGAAGGAAACTGACTGCTATTATATTACAGTCAAAAAAGTTTTTTGTTTTTTTTTTAAATGAAAGCTATTGTGACACAAGATATGAGTGGTGGCACTGGGACCACTTTAAAAATATTGGATATCGCTAAAAATCATGATCACTATATACTAGACATGTGCAATTAGTTTCGGTCCGAATTAAAATTCGGCTGAATTTCAGATAATTCGGACATTCGGGTGCTTCAAAATGTCTGAATAGTTGAATTGCCAAAGTGCCGAAGTGCTGAAGTCCCGAAGTGCCGAAATTACCGAATTTCCGAGGTGTCAAAGTGCCGAAGTTCTGAAGTTCCAAAGCACAGTATTGCCTAAGTACTAATATACTTACCCAGTGAAAGAAGAAGAATGTTACACTGTATACAATTTCAAATAAAAAGTATACAATCATAGACAGGATTCAGCTGTAAGCATTTGCAACATTTACAACAATCAAGTAACACACATTCATATAAAATGTAAGTTACTAAGCCAGTCAGTGTAATGACAGGAATTAATAAGTAGATAACTCCCTAATTCCCACGGTATTATTACTTAATAATACACCCCCATGATGACCAGCTTTGAAAATTCCAAGAAGGAAAACTGGAATGCGCACCCTCCAAATAAGGTCTTTAAGCCCCCAGAGAACCCAACATACCTATACATAGGGGCATCACTGTACTCAGGAGATGATGCTTAACACATATTGGGATGTTCTTTGTCAGTAACACATAACAGGAACTGAGAATCCGTGCCTAAAGTACAATGTGAGAGAAAAATAACACAAAAAAATGACTACCCAAAAGTTTGACAAAGACTGGTGGTAGAATTGGTGCATAGAAAGTGTTAAAATACCACCATTTGAAATACCCTAGGGTGTCTACTTTTAACAAATATATGGTTTGATGGGGATAAATTAAATTGTCCGGCTTCAAAAATTTCCCAAATAGGACATGAGTGCATGATGACCAGCTGTAAAAATTACTAGTTGGAAAACTAGAATGTGCACCCTCCAAATAAGGTCTTTTAGCCCCCATAGAACCCAACCCACCTATACATGGGGGGTATCACTGTACTCAGGAGATGTTGCTGAAAACATATTGGGGTGTTCTTTGGCAGTAACCCTTGAGGTTTTCCATACACGTATTCCTAAATTGATATGTGTGTCAAAAAAATCACCAGTTATTATTATTATTCGTTTTTATTTGGCATAGATTTGTGGTAAAATGGTTGCATGAAAAGAGTCAAAATACTCCAAGTTTAATACCTTAGGTTGTCTTCTTTTAAAAAAATATATATACATGTGAAGGGTTATTCAGGGATTCCTGACAAAATGGTTTGGAAATAGCAAAGTTCTACTTGTACTTATAGCCCTATAACTTTCTAAAAAAAAAAAGCTAAGAACATGTTAACATTGGGCATTTCTAAACTCAGGACAAAATTTAGAAACTAGCACGGGTGTTTTTTGGTGGTTTTAGATGCGTAACAGATTTTGGGGGTCAAAGTTCGATAAAGTGTGTTTTTTTACATTTTTTTCATCATATTTTATAATTATTTTTATACTAAATTATATGATATGATAGAAATAATTGTATCTTTAGAAAGACCATTGAATGGCGATAAAAACGGTATATAATATAGGTGGGTACAGTAAATGAGTAAAGGGAAAATTACAGCTAAACACAAACACCACAGAAATGTAAACAGACCCCTGGTCCTTAATGGGAAAAAAATTGAAAACTCTAAATATCTAACCTCATCGTGCTCCATAGCCCATCTGGAGTGACATAATTTTGATGGGAGAGTCTTTTCTGAGAATACTCACTCTAGCCATCTGAGCATTGCAAAGTTTACCTCGGTCAGTGGAAGTTGCTGAATCGACCACTTCCTCAGATTCCCAGTCTGGAACTGGACCGTCTTTGGGAGGAAGAATGAGCAAACGGTCTAGAAGAGGAAGGAGAAATACTATCTAACCTCCAACAAGATTTGTCCTTTTTCTCTGAAAGGTGTTTCTGGTGCTAAAACAATGGAAACACAGTATTCCTCTTTTCGGATCCTTTCCCTTTAACTTTGTGCTTACTCAAATGAAGTGGAGCAGAAAAATCATTCTCTGACGAGGAACTTGCAGAAGAGACCAGTCGCCTTTCTTTCTTCTTTTTCTACGTAAAACTGGAACTATATCCTCCTCAGAAGATGAGGAGGATAGATCCCTGACAAGGAAAGCTCTCTTATGGAGCTTTCTAACATTGATGTGACTGCCTCTAGGAGAGGAATCCACTACATCTGTGGCAGACAGAGATGTGGAGTCCTCCATCAATGATGCCATTTTCAAAATCTGAGGTAATCAGGATTCCCATGCGCAGCACGGCTCTCCTAATTACCTGATTGGCTGAAAAGCTGTTGCTGTGCCGGAGCATAGCACAAGCATTTTTTTTAGCTCTGGCATTTGGCTCCGGGACAAATAGGAAGAATTACAGGACAAATAGGAAGAATTAGAGGTGATAAATTATCTATCTCTTCTCTGTTTAATTGCTACCCTCACAATTTATTCATTTTGCAAATATCTTCAGATTGTTATATCTTGTATAAGAATTTATATTGGATTGTTATTTAATGTATATGTGAGACAGATTATACATAACATTTTATTCCTATTTTAGCAGTTTTTATACAGATGATTGGAAAAGAGTAGTGGCTAACCTGCGTATGAATATCAAAACCAGAAAAATGCATACTCATGCTTACTAGCTAAGTTGATTTTTATCTTACAGAGGGTGAATATGATACAATTATGTTGCTTACACAGAAGTGTTCCATCTCAAAACATATCCAAGAAACATCATGCAAGCTGTTCACACTGTGGTATAACAGCTAAAGCTCTCTATACTATGAGATCTAGTCTCTCTTAAGTTGGCGATGCTTACAGAATGGTGGGAGCATGCTTTCATATTCTGGGTCCATACATAGGATGTGTGTTCTTCACTGTTATCTTGTCTGGAAGCATATTATACTTTGTTTCTTTACATTCCTGCTGCAAGCAGCTTTGGGTAAGTATTCTTTGACTGAAGCAATTCCATACACACATCAACCTGGTTTATAAGTAAAGACACATCAAGTGGCCACATACGTGCAACTTGGGTTGCATGACATTTTCGTCATAAAGAGTTGGAAGCTTGACAGGTATTCCCTCTGCTTTAAAGTGAGTTTCAAATGGAAACAGAATTATAAATAGGAGACATCAATCTCTACTTACTAAAAAAAAGTATAGCTTTGTATTTTTGAATGAGAGCATCAGGGAGAGGAAAAAAATAATATAAAGATGGAAAAAATAGAGAAGAGGCAAAAAAAAAGAAATATAAAATATACACATTAGTCTAACCAAAACATTTTCAATGACTTACAGATATGAATGAGAATTCCAAGGTGAGCAGTAGTTTCAAAGCTTGGATAAAATGTTCAATGATATAATCAACTTCCCCTTTAACTCCCTATCTTGTCTGAATACAAAAAGCTTTACAGAACTAGATTTATTGCATTCTGAGTTTGTGCACAATATGATTCTCTATAGACCTTACCATTATATTCATGGAAATGCTTTTTTCACACACATTTTTCATAGCAAGGGGAGTAATAATGTATGACATTTTATAGAATTAGTTGAATTATTTTTATTTTTTTACTATTTATAGTAAGTTTATTTTTTATAAACTGTTGAATAAATAGAATTAATTTAAATAATCCAACTGAATATCTGTGGGAGGACTGGAAATCTGTATGCTGAAGAATTGCATGGCTTTGTGTGTTTGACATACAAGGTGGCATTTGTATGATTTGGCATTTGGTTAGGAAAACATTTCTCATGTAATATTCTTTGTTCAATTTAATCATAGACAACTTAAGGAAAGTAATCTAATTGTATCTTCCATACCACAATGCTTTCCAGAGAAAAGCCATCACCTATGTCAGATCCATCTTATTTATTTGAAGAGCTTAGAAGAATTTATGATTTTTTTTTTAAAGATATACCATTTATACTACATTCTAACTGTCAGGAAAATGTTATCTTCAATTTTTAAATAAATAAAAATAGTATAAAATATTTCTGGAATAAAAAATATATAGTATAATCAAAGTTCTTAACCACTAAATGTGCATTTAAATTATGCCAAGTACAATCTGAACTCTACATTTGTCACTTTTCCCAAATGCATGGGCAACAGTAAAAATTATTGATTGTCTGCAGATGTTTACTGGATGGTTTACAGCTTTTGAAACTAAAGGTAGGAGGGCCAGTTAAGACATAATGAATAAGAAAACATTAAATTTAGATTAGCTTGCAGCATTGCACTTCAAATGGAAATATGCAAAAAAGCTTGTAAAAGGGCAATTTGATTGGCTAAACTACAATATTAACCAATATTATCCACCATATTAAAATTGAAGTAGGATCAACCCCCCAAAAACGTTATTGGTTTTGTAAGATATATTAATAACAATACATTTAAAAATGAATGCATTAGAAATCTGAAATGGATATTTTAGTTTATGAGGATCAGGCAAAATGCAAAAGCACGTTTTCTTGTTTGGATAGCAAGGAAAACAAATAGATGCAAATATGCCAATCACTTTTACAAAAAATTGACAGCAAACATGTGATTGGTTGAAAGTAGATACAAAAAACAGCCAATGTGATTGGCTGACAGAGGAAAAAGTATAACATTAAAATAACCCCTTTGTGATAGACAGTAGCCTTCGAGAAATTCTGTGACTGTAGTATTTTTGGCACTTGTGTTGTATAAATGTATCACCCTAATTTAACAGTTTCTTGTTAATAAATCCACACTTAAAAAAACAATATTAAAGAGACACTGTAGTCACCAGAACAACAGCTTAATGTAGTTGTTCTGGTGTCTACACTCTGTCCCTGCAGGCTTTTTAATGTAAACCCTGCTGTGTAGGGACACCTTTGGTGGCAGTCACTCAGATGGCCACAGATAGCCACCTTCCTGGGTCCTAAACTTTGCTCACAGGGATGCATTAATTCAATGGATCTTTATGAGGAGATGCTGATTGGCTAGCCCTGCATTTGGCTCCATCCCTGCCCCACCTCATTGGCTGAGATAATCATAATTGACGTTTTTGGTCAATACAATGTCTTCCGATGGGAAAGCATTGGATTGACTGAGACTGTCAATTCTGATTATCTCAGCCAAGGAGGTGGATCAGTGGTGGGGCCAGTGCCGGCAATCCTGCATGGTGATGGAATAAAGGTGAGGTTTTTATCATATTTATTGGAAGCAAACCACAAGAAAATATTAGAAATTTATGAAAAAAATCCAACAAGATAAAGTCCACAATTTTCTGTATCAATACTCTTGCTTTTGAAGTTGGGCTTTGATCCACAGTTACATACAAAAGAAAGAAAAATAAATTAAAAAAAACAATAGTGCTGATTTATGCAACAGGAGGGGCACACATATTACATACAATTTATGAGTGCCCATTCAACTTTAAAGAAACTTCACAACAGCTCTAGTATCAATAGTATGCAATAAAGTTAATCCAGTGATGGTGTAAATTCCCTGTGATTAGCAGCCAATGATGAATGGTGCTAAACAGATGGTATGTTTCTCAAGAATACAAAATTGAGAAATAATAGTGTGATACTGTAAATTTATAGTGTGATAAATAGACATGTGCACCAGTGAAATGTTTGTTTCGTCCAAATGATTTCATACTAAATAAAAATTTAATTCATCAAACCTGAATTTCATCAGCATATCATTCATTTTCGAATAAAATTCGTTAAAATTGAATAATGTTTTTGTCCATTAGGACCCCCTCTGCATTAAAACCTTGAGGGTCACTATAATAAAGCCAACCAATCAGAGTGCTCTGACAGGTAAATGAAGAGATTGACAGATAAGTCTTTAAATTTACCTGTCACAGCACTCTGATTGGTTGGCTTGAAATCCAGCCAATCAGAGTGCTCTGTGTTATTTTACACAGCGTGGGAAAGCTTTTTGGAACTCTGTTTTTTTTTTATTTCAAGTCCCCATAGGTGGGCACCAGGCAGAACATTAGGTCCCCCATTTAGTTATTTAGGGTTCCCACCCGCTGCTCATCGGTGGGGACCGGGGGGGGGCATTAGGTCCCACTTTTAATTAATTAGGGTCCCCAATCACTGCTTATGGATGAGGACCAGGGGTGACATTAGGTCCCTGTGACAAACTGCCATTTGCCACTGGGCATTGGAGGTGGATCAGTGGTGGGGCCAGTGCCGGCAATCATGCATAGTGATGGAATAAAGGTGAGGTTTTTATCATATTTATTGGAAGCAAACCACAAGAAAATATTAGAAATTTATGAAAAAAATCCAACAAGATAAAGTCCACAATTTTCTGTATCAATACTCTTGCTTTTGAAGTTGGGCTTTGATCCACAGTTACATACAAAAGAAAGAAAAATAAATTAAAAAAAACAATAGTGCTGATTTATGCAACAGGAGGGGCACACATATTACATACAATTTATGAGTGCCCATTCAACTTTAAAGAAACTTCACAACAGCTCTAGTATCAATAGTATGCAATAAAGTTAATCCAGTGATGGTGTAAATTCCCTGTGATTAGCAGCCAATGATGAATGGTGCTAAACAGATGGTATGTTTCTCAAGAATACAAAATTGAGAAATAATAGTGTGATACTGTAAATTTATAGTGTGATAAATAGACATGTGCACCAGTGAAATGTTTGTTTCGTCCAAATGATTTCATACTAAATAAAAATTTAATTCATCAAACCTGAATTTCATCAGCATATCATTCATTTTCGAATAAAATTCGTTAAAATTGAATAATGTTTTTGTCCCTTAGGACCCCCTCTGCATTAAAACCTTGAGGGTCACTATAATAAAGCCAACCAATCAGAGTGCTCTGACAGGTAAATGAAGAGATTGACAGATAAGTCTTTAAATTTACCTGTCACAGCACTCTGATTGGTTGGCTTGAAATCCAGCCAATCAGAGTGCTCTGTGTTATTTTACACAGCGTGGGAAAGCTTTTTGGAACTCTGTTTTTTTTTTTTATTTCAAGTCCCCATAGGTGGGCACCAGGCAGAACATTAGGTCCCCCATTTAGTTATTTAGGGTTCCCACCCGCTGCTCATCGGTGGGGACCGGGGGGGGGGGCATTAGGTCCCACTTTTAATTAATTAGGGTCCCCAATCACTGCTTATGGATGAGGACCAGGGGTGACATTAGGTCCCTGTGACAAACTGCCATTTGCCACTGGGCATTGGAGAGGACTGATTGCCAACCTCCTGCCACATGACTATGGCCCTTGGATATATGGCGTTTGAAAACACTATTTGTGCCCCGTGACAACACATGAGATTGTGCACAAATATGACTATTGTCCATATTTTTTATGATTCCCTTTGTTTGTTGTACTGTTCCCCATGTGTTTCATGGGTTGGTTCGGCTTGATAGACTATCAGACACTATCAGTTACTGAGTGGCCACCATTTCATGTATCAGAGGCACATGGTGAGAACAATGGATGGCGGCCATTTTAACTCACATACACTGTTTTGACTTTTCTACACGGTGCCATCTCGCCGGTATTTGGTACACAAACATTTTAAACTACAGATCAGGGGACACATTTAACAGTAATTAATTTTCATATAACCTGTATATGTTCTGCGGAATCTGCATTGAACCGTATCTTCCAAACTACTGAACGGATCTGGGTGAATTTTGGATATGTGGTTCACCCAGATCCCCCGGTTCTGAGGATATTTTATGGGGTTATTGCATGTTTCGGGGTCCCTGTGATATGCTTTATATTACTGTATTTTCCTGCCTGTGATAATTAAGTTAGTCTATTATGTTGAGATAATTGTATCACAGGCAGAGGGGAGGATTTCTGATTTAATGAATGGGAGTGTTAGCTGTGTTGTAATGTGTTGATTGGTTGTTCTTAAAAACCCTGTGGGCAGTACTATGTTTGTAGAATGTGAATAAAAGAGGCTGTATGTGCCAGTACAGTCAGTTCTTCTTGACCCTCAACACATAGTCTTGTCTCGTGATTGGAGGGGACAGCTATACTCACACTGGGGATTGCTATGCTCTGCATACTCGCCTGAGCTTTAATCACTTAGCTCTTTTAAGAGCTTGTTCCTGATACGCTCCTGGAGGAGAGGTCTTTCACCACACGGTCCTGGAGGACAGAGGCTGATCCAGGGTGGAAGGAAGACGGCGAGACTCCAGTTAAGCTACGGCAGTTGTAGAGTCTGTGGTGGTTGTGGTATCCAGTGCAGTATTTGTGGTCCTCGGCGCAGGCTAGGAAGCGCCCATCAACGGAAGTCACTCGGTCGGAGTACGGGGAGTTCCGTTACAGTACCCCCCATTATTTATTTATTTAGGGTCTCCACCTGCTGCTCATGGGTGGGGAACTCGGGGGACATTAGGTCCCACCCATTATTTGTGTTTTTAGAGTCCCCACTCGCCGCTTAGGGGTGGGGACCAGGGTGGACATTATGTCCCCCCTTTAATTAATTAAAATCCCCATCCGCTGCTCATGGGTGGGGACTAGTAGGGACATTAGGTCCTGCCATTTATATTAATAGCCCTTACCCAGTGGTCACAGGTGGGGGTGCTGGGGGGCACTATCCGCCCCCCATTTTAGTTATATTCTGTTTTCCACCTAGAGGCAACGGGGGAACGTGTGCCATACCCCCCCTTATTGCACTAGCAACTGGGCAGCATTAGCTGCCCAGTCACTAGTACTTTTAAATTTGTTTAGGAGACATGCATGCCGCGAGTACGGACATGCGGGAGGACTTAACCTCCCTTTTATTAATATGGGGGTCAAAGTGACCCCATACTGATTTATACTTGGTATTAAATGACAGCGAGCAGCCACTGTCCAGTCACTAGTACTTTTAAATTTGTTTAAGCGACATGCCCCTACTCGCAGCCTGCCACAAGTAGGGGCATGCTGGAGGATTTAACCTACCTTCTATTAATATGGGGGTCATATGTTTTAATGGGGGGGGTAGGAATTACTATTATTACAAGGACGGAGCTGGTAGCGCTGCCAGCTCCCAACTTGTTTTTGTGTTGGGGGTTTATGCACATGCACAGTGCTGTTTTCTCCGTGCTGTGCGGGTTAATTCCCCTGAAGCACAGAGTATATTAAACAAACGTAATGAAACAAAAAAACGAAAAGGTAGTGCATTCGGCATTTGCCCTTTTGTTTTGTTTACAATTTTCTTTGTAGGGCTTTGGTTTATGTTTTAGTAAACGAATACAAAAAAAAACAGAATTTTCTGACGAAATCGTATTTGTACGAAAACAAATGCACATGTCTAGTGATAGATACAAAATACACTCTTAATGAGGGAGCTTGTAGCATATGCTCATTGTATAAGGCAACTGGTGGTATAATCCCAAACACAATAATATTATTATTTATAAAGCGCCAACAAATTCCATAGCTCTGTACAATGGGTACACTAACAGACGCATATTTGTAACCAGACAAGTTGGACGCACAGGAACAGAGGGATTGAGCTCAATGCTCAATGAGCTTACATGCTAGAGGGAGTGGGGTATAGTGACACAAAAGGTAAGTATAGCTTAGAAAAGTATGTTGCTATGGTAGTATTCATTAAGGGCTTAGTGTTTTGTTTTGATAACAATTGAAGGAGAGGAATCTGGATGAAGGGAGGGAATGCTGTTCACAGTTTAATTTATGTGCTTTCCTAAAGAAGTTTTCAAAGATTTTTTGAAGGAGTGGAGATTGGGTGAAAGTCTAACAGAGAGGGGAAGGGTGTTCCATGCAGCCCTAGAGAAATCTTGAAGGCAAGCATCAGAGGTAGGAGTACTAAGATAGGTTATATAGGTCTCTGGCAGAGCGTAGGAGCCTAGACGGGACATATTTGTGTATTAGTGAGGATAAGTAGGTTGGAGCAGCATTGTGTAGAGATTTGTAAGCACGTATCAGGATCTTAAATCGAGTCATATATCTTAGGGGAAGCCAATGTAAGGACTGACAAAGGGGGAGGTATGGGAGGTGTTTGCAAACAGGAAGATGAACCTTGCCGCCGCATTCATTATAGACTGTAACGGGACAAGTTGGGAACACGTAAGACCACTGAGAAGGGGATTACAGTAGTCAAGGAGAGAGAGAACAGTGGCATGGACAAGCACCTTTGCTGTATCAGGTATTAAATAAGATGGATATCTCTTGGTCCTATTGTCCTCTTTCTCAGCAATACATGTAACAGAAAGAAAACATGAAATATTACACTCTGTATTAATAAAAGTGAAAGATATAGTGAAATTCGACTCACAATTTATAGAGCAGCCAAATCTGCTCAATATATTCAGTGTTGGTGGTATGATAGCCACCGAGGATAAAATGGTCCATTGCAAATGGTAGTATTCTTTATGAAGTGTTACGAACATTAAAAATTAAAAGAGAATTAAAAAAGCTTAACATACAAAAATAATAAAAGTACCTCAAGAACCTCAAAAGTATATGGCCATAAAAACAATAAAATAGATACACAACACGTTTAAAAAAAATAAATAAAAAGAACTAGTCATTTTGAAAAATATATTTTAAAAATTTAAAAAAGTATTGCAACACATACCAAAATACTAAAAGAAGAAAAAGTCATTCCTGCACATCAAATCACTTTTATTAATGAAGGTAAAAACATTATTTTTAATAACTATTTTTGGTTTTTACATACTTTCTACTTGCAGAAACAAGGAATGGCCATGGGGACAAAGTTTGCACCCTAGTTACAACAATCTCTTCATGGCATATTGGGAAAACTACTGCATCTGGGGAGACCATGACCCTTTTGAACCTCTAGTTTTATTTTTAGAGTGCCTTAATTTTAATGATAGAAGAATTGTTTTAACCTGTGTACATAGTAAAGAGACAATACGTTTTTTTAGATTTACAAATTTTTATTTAAGATGAAAACATGCACTTTTTTAAAGAAAGTTCACACCAACACTGTTTTAGATCAATCGATGTGCAATTATAGCCCTTGGTTAAATGGAATTCCAAAGAGCCAATTATTTAATCACAGGAGGAAGTGTTCCTCCCTGGAACATTTTGACAAACAAGCCTCTTTTCTAAAAAATATGGTTAAGTTAAAATTATAATGTAAAAAACTTATACCATAGAAAGTGTAATCATTTTAGATAGGAGAGAACTTTTAAAATATAAGAATACAAACAAAGACACTACACCCTTTCCACCATCTTTGAATTTCATAAAAATATCAACTATATAAGATTTTTTTTTTTAATTTGGCATATACTACACAAGGACAACATTTAAAAAAAAAAAACATTATAAATCATTTTCAGAGGACCCCCAAACCTAAAAATCCACCTGAATAAGAACTTAAAAAAAAAGAAAACAAAACAAAATTACCTTTTTATCTAATGATGTGGGTTTATAAAATTTGCAAATAGTGTAGTGTATGCAAATCAATAGTCTGTACAAAGAGAAAAATTACCCACTTCATGTCTAATCATGTGCAATAACAAAAGCCTTATTTACCTAGTTAAATGCCCTTGTGTGGTTATGACATCCAGAGGCCTACAAATTAGGATAGCAGAACACTGTTGCAACATAAAGAAAGGGTTCCAGAACCACTCACTAACAAAACATTTTGGCATCTATAACACTGAACCAAAAACCATTAAAGTTATAGCTAAATAGAAATGTACCTCCCAGATGACAGCCTCTGATAGAACCACATATATATTAAACAATAAGGGATACAGCTGTTAAAGAAATAAACCATACATAGTGTAATATGTTAAAACCAATAAAACATGATACTTTTACTGGCAGCACTCACTATAATTTGAAGTTAATGGCACCTTAAGGGTTCCTCCTCTGCTGATGTTGGAGAGCTAGTACCTCCTCTTCCTGTCTGAATGTCTCTCTGCCGGATTCAGAATACAACAGGAACCACAGTCAGCAATCCAAGGTAAGGTAAGTAGTTGCTAAGTTGACGTGCGGTCATCACATCCCTCATTCCCTGGAGTATGGCTCAGTTTCAATGCCATGCCCCTTGCTACAACTCTGACTCAGCCCTCAGGACATTCTGGCTGGCTCTTTCCCTGTCAAGAGGCATGCAACTCAGTTCCACATCATGTGCTTGCTTACATAATTTTTCCTGGCCAATCACATAGTAATCCAATGCCAAATCTTTACCACTGTTTATTACTTCTGTTTCTTTTGTATGTACCTGTGGATCAAAGTCCACTTCGTTGGAAGCAAGAGTATTGGATACAGAAAAATGTGGACTTTATCTGGTTGGCCTTTTTTCATAATTTTCTAACATTTTCTTGTCATTTGGCACAAAATCTGGATTTTTTTGTTTTGTCTGTATTTGGTATAATTGGTAAAAGGGAATTTTTTTTTCCCTTTTAAATTTTTTAACAGTGCTAGCTGCCTCATTTAACCCATTGTTGATTGCTTAGCACTGACATATTACATATCTGTATACAGATTTAAGTTGAAACCTATGCTTCATTTTGCCATAACTTCAATAGCAGTCAAAAATATATATACATTTGTAGAGAGTACAATAGAAAAAGAAAAACAAGGTAAGGAACCTAACTATAAAGGTTAGGAGCCAGCCTTACAAAAACGACCTCATAAAAAATCATTCCAGGGTATTACATAAAATAAATAATTAGAAAAATACAAAACTTTATTAGAAATATATAAAGAACCTAAGGTTAAAATGGAGTAGATAGAGAGAGTCTATTAAGAAGAACGGTGTGTTGGTTGTGTGGCAGGGTACCCCAGATGAGTTCACTGACTTTGTGTCTATCCTGAACATAAATGAGGAGAACCTACGGTTCACCTCTGAGTTCAGAGGTACCTCTCTAAACTTTTAAGACCTGACAATATCAATCATTAATGATGGTTCACTTTCTACTACATGGTTTAGGAAACCTTCAGCCTTCAACTCTCTCCTACGCTGAGACAGTTTCCATCCAAGTTCTTTGAGACGTGGCATACCAATTGGCCAGTGTCTCAGACTACAGCGATACAAACTGCAGCAATACAAATGACTTTAAACTTAAAGCTAAAGTACTAAGGCAACAATTCAGGGAAAAGGGTTACCCGAATAAAAGCCTTGAAAAAAACTTATAGGAGGGCGTTTGAGGCTGATAGGAATGTCTTGTTGGAGGACCGTCCAGCTGTGGAAACTACCAAAAACAAAACTATTTGAATGATTGCAACATATGACACGGGATGGAGTGAGGTGCAAAAATGCATCCAAAGATTTTAACCAATCTTGACAAATGACATCCATCTGAGGGAGGTCTTTGCCCCATGGGTTGACATCACGTCATGCAGAGGCAAGAACTTTCAAGACATTTTAGTCCTAAGCCATTTACAGCAAAATAACGGTTCAGCAAATACCTTGTTGGGCACTTCCCTCATGGCACCTAGTAATGTAGGAGATGTGTCGCGTGCAAGTACATCCAGCATGACTCCAAGAAAGTGTAAGATAGTGAAGGAAATCAAACCTTCATAACTAAACACTTTTTTTGGTAAAACCTTCCACCCCTTAAGGAAAGAATCAAGGAGAACATGAGGTCCTCCAAAAATAGAGTAGAGAGATCCATTTCAAGATACCTAAAAGAATGCCATGGGGGTGATTCTAAGGTTCTTAAATTCTGTGGCTTGGAACTGGTCAAACGAGACCAGAGAAGTGGGGATTTTTACAGATTTTTGAGACAGAGGGAATGCATGTGGATATATAAATTAAAAACAATGCACCCATTGGGGCTAAAGGAGGGCTTCCCATTTTCCCCTTTCATCTAATTGTTTTTGACTTTGCCTGCTATAATTTTGTTTATTATGTTCACAATATACAAGAACACTGATATCCATCATTCTTCTATTGGTGAAAGTGCACAAACAGTGGAATATTTTACCTTTAAAAACTTGTATATGTCCTATTTTCAGCAACAGACAGTAACTGTGGACCCTATATATAATATATACAAGAAAACAACATAGTGTATACTGTTGAAACCTATTTACAATATGTGGAGAATAAAAAAGGTTCATTCACACTTTTCAGTGCTCTGGACTGTAAAGGTATTTCATCCACCAAGGGATACACTGGGTCTGATCATCCTCTGAGTTGTTTGTAACAGGTTTTTCTTAGCAGGAACTCGGGAACCACTGAGTTTCTTACAGCAATATCGGGGCTTGAAAGTTGGGAAATCAGGCTTTGCTTATTGCAGACGATCAGCTGATGGAGCACTGACTTTCTTACAGCAGTATTGGGGCTTGATAGTTTGGAAATCAGGATTTGCTTATTGCAGACGATAAGCTGATGGAGCACTGACTTTCTTACAGCAGTATCGGGGCTTCATAATTTGGAAATCAGGTTTTGCTTATTGCAGACGATCAGACATCATGCCATCTATTTAAGATCTTATAGTGTAGCTTGTTTAGGTTTAAACAATGAAAACTTGTATTTAGGGTATGGATTAATTTACACCAATCATTATGGGAAATTTGAATGCCCAGATCTCTACTCCTATTCAATAGTGCAGATGGATAAGAATGATTTTCTATTTTATATAATACATTATTGGATTTTGAAATTAGGTTTTTAATGTCTTTAGAATTAATGGTTAGTTAAAAAAAAAATCCTGTTCTTTCGTAAAAATTTGATTTTTCATTAGATATGATCTAACCTTTAGGTAATCGAAAAAATCTTTATTCACAAAACCTGAAGTTAGTTTTAGTTCTGAAAAAGTTCTCATTTTTTTCTGATTCGGTTATATCCTCAACTGTTTTAATACCTTTGTCTAACCATGGACGTAGATTAGTCTATCAGTTCCATAATGACTATATTATGATCTGACCATGTTATCTCGCATATAACATTTTTCTTGACTTTTTGAATGATATTTATGTCTGTAAGGATATAGTCAATTCTCAAATAAGCAGTATTTGTTTTGGAAAAACAAGTATAGTCATGCTCATTTGTATGGAATATATGCTAGGTGTCATATAATGAATTCCCCTGGGCAACGGAACTGAATTTTGATGCTTGCCTCTGCACATTCCCATCCATCTGTCTACTCAACAGTGTCTGTTTATCGATTTTTGGGTCCATTACACAATTGAAATCTCCCATCCATATAATATTTCCCTGTTTTATCTTATTCAGTCTTTCCCCAAATCTGAATATAAATTTAATTGGCGCGTCATTTGGCGAATATGCGTTGATCAATGTTTAAGGGATATTATCTATCGTACAAATCACTATTAAATATCTCCCTTCAGAATCCTGTTTAAAGTGTTTTATACTCAAATCTATCTTGTGAGAAAAGAGACATGCAACACCACATTTTCTCCTATCTGGCAATGAGGAAGAAGTGACTATAGGGAAGTCTCTAGAGGGATTAAAAAACTTGTCTAAACTCCTCCAGTGAGTCTCTTATATAGCACAAATGCCTATTTGCTGTTTTTTTCCTAATTGGAGGAGAATAGATCTCTTGTGTGGGTAATTTAATCCCTGCACATTCAGAGTTGCAAACTTAACCATTATCATTATCCACCTCTCCTCATATAATCCGACATCAAGAGAAATTTTAAATAAAAAAGAAAAACAATAATTACATTAAACAAACACTCATAGGTAATTAAACCTATTGCAGGGATAATCTCTGTTAACTGATACTTAAACTGTACCAACATCCCTTTCCTGTGCTTCCCCATAAGCACTGGTAAGAGAATTCAAAAATGTAATTGTCACCACCCAGATGGCAATTCCAAATATCGGATCTTGGTGCCCTGGGTAAAAAGATAAAAAAAAAAGATTCTTATTTTAAAGTGCTTGATTCATGTCTCTATAGCGTTCTATTATTTTTTTCTTTTTATCCCTTTATACTTTCACTTTTTTTTCTATAACTATGTATTTTCTTTCAGTCTTGTCGTGTCATATAATTTCCCATATCTTATGATTTATATCTCATGTTTTCCTTCTTTCTTGCACCCTTTCCTATGCCACTATTTGTGACTAATATATATATATATATATATATATATATATATATATATATATATATATATATATATATATACATATATATATATATATATATACAAAAATAGAAAAGTAGGAGCTGCACTCACGGTCTTATATCAAATTAGAAAATTGAGTTTATTCCATGTGTCACAAACGACGTTTCGGTCCACACAGGGACCTTCCTCAGGATAAAGTGAACCACAAATACAAGTGAATACAATAACGTATATATACACATATTAATAAACAGGTAATGACTTACCCAGGTGAAATTCATATCGACCGGCGTTCCCCAAACTTCACCGCGCATGTGCAAGCCCTCTGTGAACCCGCGTTGACCCGCGTTCACCCACGTGATGACGTCACAATGCGTCGTCGTCAAGGCGACGCAACGCCATCACCATAGACACCGTGATGCAAACCCACACAGCTATACACCGGGTTTCATCGTGAGAAAACTACACGATCAAAGATAACAAATGAACAAAAAATGAATGAAAAGAAGCTAATCCGATAATAATAAATATATATATATATATATATATATATATATATATATATATATAAAACAAAAAAAGGCATAAAAGGCATAAACATTTCTTTTTTCTTTTACTATCCTTTACTTTGTCTCCATAGACTTCTCCTACTATTAGCGTCCTGTTGTGTATAGGAATGCTAATGTAATTAGCCTACATCAACTTCTCCAGGTAGCAGCTTTAATCGCAGAAGCATCATAGTTTTCATATCGTTCAGGAAAATGTACACCTCCCAACCTCTTAACAGTAAAAAAAAAATAATTAATGAATAAAGCACAAAAATAAATATATTCTATTTGTTTTATCATCATAAGAGGTGTCTTAATTTACGTGACCCTTTACTTTTTGTTTTACTTATTTTTCCACTTTCATTTTACTCTTGTGCTTAGTGAAAATTATTTTTACCGGCATAAAACTTCTTAACGCTTTTGTGCCTATTTCATTTTCTCACTCCTTTAAATTGGAGTCATATCTGAGATGTGGTAGAAGAAAAAAAAAAAGGCATTGGAGGCATTCAAATTTCTCTTTTCTATTCCTATAATTTCTTTTACTTTGTCTTCATAGATTTCTTCTACCATTAGCATCCAGTTATGTATAGGAACGTCAATATAATTAGCCTATATCAGCTTCTTCGGGTAACAGCTTTAACCACAGAAGCATCATAGTTCTAATACTGCTCAGGAAAATTTACACCGCTCAATCTCTTATTAAAAAAAAAAATATTCTATTTGTTTTATCATCATAAGAAGTATCTTACTTTAAATGACCTTTTACTTTTTGTGTTACTAAGTGGTGAAAAAAAAACACCCATAAAAATTGAATATGAGGATATTTAAGAATGTATGTTATATGTTCTATAGAATTATATGTTCTCTCTTCAGTTCTTCTCTTCTCTCCATCCAGTTCATTAATTATTGCCTTTGTTTTCAGAATGTCTCCTTGCAGCCATGATTTTATTTTTTTCTGTAGATTCTATTATCTGTGTCTTAGAGTCTTTATAAAGAAGAAGTCTTACTGGGAAACCCCATCTATATTGAATTTTATTAGCTCTTAACATTTCTGAATATTTAACAAAGGATCTTCTTTTAGATCCTGTATATGTTGAAAGATCTGGAAACACAGTTATTTTTAATTTTAAATCTACATACTCCCCCCAGAGATATAATATCAATAGCTTTATTACCTGTCATTCAAATTTTTTTATATATCTCTTAGAGTATACTTGCAAATTGCAGTATGTCTGGATGAGGTTTTGGGCACTTCTGCACACTTAAAAAAAAACGATTGTTTTTGTTTTTGTTGAGTCCTCCTCCTTCCCTATTCTATCTAGACTCAGGTTTAAGTACATTATTTGTAATTCTTTTTTATCCCAGCAGGAGGTGCCCATCTTGGTACACCTGGCAGCCATCTTTGAACCCTTTTGAAAGTGAACTCCTCTGTAATTACTATTCTTCTTGTGGATACTTATTATTCCTAAACTCTCTTTTATCTTTAATTGCTTATTTGGTCTTATTTGGTTTCATTTTATGTTTTAAAGTTAATTAATGTTCAGGTTACGTGATCAGTGACATCATCTGACCGTTTTTAAAAATGTCTTAGCTATTTAAGAGTGAAGGTCCCCTACTCTGTAACACTTTGAAAAAGCCTTCTGTATAGGTGAAACACGTTAGTGTGTTACTTACTTTTTATTTCTTTAATAAAATTAATCTGCATTGTATCCCTGGACCTTCATTGGACATCTTTTATTGGAGAAGCTATATCTCACATTCCCGGGTGAGGGACAAACCACCTATGCTGTAAAGGACTGAGCAATCCCTATTTGCTCATCCATTGTGAGTATATTTCTCTCTTTATTTTATTTGTTTTATTAATACAGAGAACACTATTCCTGTTCTTTTATATCCTATATATATCACTGGAGCATCATCTGGAATACACCACGTGGGTTATTGGCACAGGGATACGATACCTGAGGAAATCAGGACCATCCTAATATCCACAGATGAGGATTGTACTGTCCATACGCTGTGATCTGGAGCTTATCTTGAGCTCCAGAAAAGTGTGAGTGCAACATATTTTACCTTATATTCTGCCTCTGCTGTTATAGACATACCACACTATATTAGTATTCCTGTCCCATTCTGTTTTCTCCCTTATTTTGGCTCCATTGGACTCCACACAAGGACTTTAATTGTTTTGCAGTACCTTTATGCTTTCATGCCAGATTTTTGGGTCAAATTACAGACCTTCCAATTTCAGTTGTATCATGAAACACTATTGGATATTTATAATGGGTATACAATTGAGGCTTCTCACATGGCCATTAGATCACTATATTTTGCTACATTTAGTTTTGATTTAAAAAAGAAATATTAGAATATCTTTTGTTTGCAACAAGATCTGCATAGCAAACCTATAGATATGTCATAACACAGCAGTTTTGTGTATAGATTGCTTTGCGACAAACTTAAAACATTAAATTTATATACATGTAAGTATTTTGTACTTAAGTATTTTGCTCTATTAATAAAATATATTACGCTATTCTAAGAGCTTTTACATGTAACAACAAAACAAAATTACATATTGTATATGGATGTTCTCTGTATATTTTGTATGGACTATTGGTACATTTCTTTTTAATGGAAATTGCAGTAACTTCAGTAATGTTCAGAGACCCCCATCAGAACTTTCAGTTGAAAGTAGCATGCAATGTGTTGCCACCCAGTTGGAATCTGTCCTTGTAAGTCTCTACTTTTATAGAGGTCTCAATGGAAATGGCTTGCCATCTGACTCAGCAGGGTTAGAAAGTAAGTTTTGTAATATCCCAAAATGATACAGGAAGCCTCCACAGGGCTACCCACAGATTTCATTTTACAGCACAAGCCCACAAAGCAACTGTGGATAAGAGTGGCAATGTCCTGGGGCTTCTTTTTATTTTCAATGACGACTCCTGTTAAGAATATGTCAGATCATGTTGCTGAAGCGATAACAATAGGTATTCTTAGAAGAATTTACAATAAAAGAGTTGAATTGTTATGTGCAGTACTGTACCACAATGGATGAATGAAGATTTGCAGTCATTGTAATTTCCTTGTCTGTAAGATTTATTATAACATAAAACAGCATGCTTTTTTTTTCTTTACTTCAAGTTGGATAGCAGCAATTTAAAGAGAGGTTTTAACACTCCCTCTCTACTAGTTGTCAAACAAAATTCCAATAAAAAAAATAGTTAAAGTGAATTTCATTGGGTGACTTATTTTTCACTGATAAAATAAAACCTTACCTACACGTTCTAGGTGATTGCCACATTTTTTTGTTTTTTTTTATTTAAATACACAGAAAAGAGAAACAAGAAGCATAAAAAGTAAGGTTTAAATTGTAGTTACTTACAGGGTTATTCAATTTTTTGGTTATTCGGTGAAAACGACCAAATTCTGACATCATTGGCAATTGTCATATTAATGCAAAAGAAAACCCAGTAAGGACAGGGAAAATAAGCACTCCAAATTCAAAAGGAAAGGTTTATTCCACAAGGTACGTAAACAAACAGAGTAAAACAAAAGCAAAACAAATCTTCTTTACATGTTTCAGACCACCTATGTTTTTCTTACAGTGTTTGTGACTAAGTGGCTACTAAGAAAGACTGGACATACCCCACTTGCAATACCTCGGGTTGTCTACTTTTGCAAATGGTCTGCCATCATGGGGGTAATTCTCATTCCTGGGCTACCATACGCTCTCAAAGGCAACATAACCAATCTGGCAAATGTCAATGGCAAATAAATTAAATGCAAGCCTTATATGTGACTCTCTAACTTTCCAAAACACCATAAAACCTGTACATGGGGGTTACTGTTATTCTCGGGAGACTTCACTAAACACAAATATTAGTGTTTTAAAACAGTGAAACATATTACAACAATAATATAGACCATAAAAGTGCTGTTCGTTTGTAAAAAAATGCAAAAAACTTCACTTTTACTTAAAATATTTGTTGTAATACAATTTACCAGTTTGAAACACTAATATTTGAGTTTGAGTTCATCCAATCACAGTGCTCTGTGACATTTTACAAGCGTGGGAAAATTCCAAAGAACTTTCCCACGCTTGTAAAATGACAAAGAGCACTCTGATTGGCTTAAACCCACCAATCAGAGTGTTCTTAGGCTAATTGCAGGGCGGGGCAAGGCTTTATAAGCCTTGCCCCGCCATGCGGAGCTCAGTCTGCGCGGAGCCCTCCATGGGTGAAGATGGATTATTTTTTTGTGCGCTCGGGTTTTTTCTTTTTCGTCGGGTTTTTTTTTTGCGCTCGGGTTTTTTATTTTATTTTTAGTTCGACGGCTATGATGGTTTTTTATTTGGCCTTTTTTGGGGCTGAAAAATGAAGATTTTAGAAAAAAGAAGACGTCGAATGGTAAGTTTAATTTTACTTTACAGGTTAGCAATTTTATTCCCCCCTCACTATTTTTTAGGGTGAGGGGGGTAGGTAGGGGCATTTTTTATTTGGGTGGGGGGTGGGTGACTAGGGGCTTGGGCACCCCTAGTCACCTTGATGGGGGGGGGGGAATTTACTTAGTGCCCCCACCCGCCGCCCAGGGGTGGGGGCGGGGGGCAGTAGGTCTCCCCCCCCTATTACTATGATGGCCCCCACCCGCCGCCCAGGGGTGGGGGCCGGGGGGGGGGAGGACAGTAGGTCCCCCCCCCCTCTTATTACTATGATGGCCCCCACCCGCCGCCCAGGGGTGGGGGCCGGGGGGGGAGGACAGTAGCCCCCCCCCCTCTTATTACCATTATGGTCCCCACCCGCCGGCCAGGGGTGGGGGCCGGGGGGGGGAGGACAGTAGGTCCCCCCCCTACTACTATTATGGCCCCCACCCGCCGCCCAGGGGTGGGGGCCTGGGGGGAGGACAGTAGGTCCCCCCCTATTACTATGATGGCCCCCACCCGCCGCCCAGGGGTGGGGGCCGGGGGGGGGGAGGACAGTAGGTCCCCCCCCCCTCTTATTACTATGATGGCCCCCACCCGCCGCCCAGGGGTGGGGGCCGGGGGGGGAGGACAGTAGCCCCCCCCCCTCTTATTACCATTATGGTCCCCACCCGCCGGCCAGGGGTGGGGGCCGGGGGGGGGAGGACAGTAGGTCCCCCCCCTACTACTATTATGGCCCCCACCCGCCGCCCAGGGGTGGGGGCCTGGGGGGAGGACAGTAGGTCCCCCCCTACTACTATTATGGCCCCCACCCGCCGCCCAGGGGTGGGGGCCGGGGGGGGGAGGACAGTAGGTCCCCCCCCTCTTATTACCATTATGGCCCCCACCCGCCGCCCAGGGGTGGGGGCCGGGGGGGAGGTCAGTAGGTCCCCCCCCCTACTACTATTATGGCCCCCACCCGCCGCCCAGGGGTGGGGGCCGGGGGGGAGGACAGTAGGTCCCCCCCCCTCATTATCTTTATGGCCCCCACCCACCGCTCAGGGGTGGGGGCCGGGGGGGGGGACAATAGGTCTCCCTCCCTTATTTTACTTTACGGCCCCCACCCGTCATTTAGGGGTGGGGGGCAATATTTTTTGTATTTTTTTTCTACAGTGAGCAGCCACAGGCTGCTCACTGCTTACTAGACATGCCCCTACTCGCGGTATAGCGAGTAGGGGCATTTTATTTACTAATACCAAGTCATTTTTACTTGGTGTTAGTAAATTTGGCTGAAAGACCAATTTAGGTCTTTCAGCCTTTTAGTAGATAGCTCCCTGATACCGTGGGAATTAGGGAGTTATCTACTAAGCGGCTGCAAGATGCAGCACACTTTGCTCCTCCGCTGGTCAGAGCTGGTCAAGCGGAGGAATCCTCCATAAGACAGAGTCCCTACTTTGTCTTATGATTTTAAAGAAAACTAAAGAAGAATGGAAGAAAAGAATAACAGATCCCGAGAGAGGGGGAGAAGAGGAAGAGATTGAGGAAAGGTAAGTTCGGCATGACAGTGCCGCTTTAAGTCCTTGGGGAAGTGGCCAGGACAGTATGGCTTCCAATTTAGCAGGATCCATACTAAAACCCTGTTCAGAAATTACATATCCTAGGAATTGCACAGAGGTCTGATCGAACAAACATTTTTCTAACTTACAATAAAATCCGTTCTGTAATAGCTTTTTAAGCACCATCCTAACATGATTATGATGTGACTTCAAATCAGGAGAATATACAAGTATGTCGTCAAGGTACACCACGGCACAGACATGCAATAGATCCCTAAGGACATCATTTATGAGGTCCTGAAACACAGCAGGAGCATTACACAGTCCAAAAGGCATGACCAGATATCCGTAATGCCCACTACGTGTATTGAACGCTGTCTTCCACTCGTCATTCTCCTTTATACGGACAAGGTTATAAGCCCCCCTGGGGTCTAATTTAGTGAAGTACTTAGAACCTTTAACACAATCAAACAACTCAGTGATGAGGGGGATAGGGTAGGCGTTTTTAATCGTTATATTGTTCAGAGCCCTGTAGTCTATACATGGCCTCAAATCGCCCTCCTTCTTTGCCACAAAAAAGAAACCAGCACCAGCAGGAGAGGAGGACCTTCTAATAAAACCTTTACTTAAGTATTCCCATATGTACTCCTCCATGACCTGGTTTTCTTTCTCAGAAAGAGGGTAGACCTTACCCCTAGGAGGCATAGTACCCGGTAACAGGTTTATGGCACAGTCATAGTCACGATGTGGAGGTAGCTTATCTACCTCCCTTTTTTCAAAAGCTAATGCAAGGTCTGCATACACAGAAGTTCCAAAGAACTTTCCCACGCTTGTAAAATGACACAGAGCACTGTGATTGGATGGATTTCAAGCCATCCAATCACAGTGCTCTGTGACATTTTACAAGCGTGGGAAAATTCCAAAGAACTTTCCCACGCTTGTAAAATGACACAGAGCACTGTGATTGGATGGATTTCAAGCCATCCAATCACAGTGCTCTGTGTCATTTTACAAGCGTGGGAAAGTTCCAAAGAAATTTCCCACGCTTGTAAAATGACACAGAGCACTGTGATTGGATGGCTTGAAATCCATCCAATCACAGTGCTCTGTGTCATTTTACAAGCGTGGGAAAGTTCTTTGGAATTTTCCCACGCTTGTAAAATGACACAGAGCACTGTGATTGGATGGATTTCAAGCTATCCAATCACAGTGCTCTGTGTCATTTTACAAGCGTGGGAAAGTTCCAAAGAACTTTCCCACGCTTGTAAAATGACACAGAGCACTGTGATTGGATGGATTTCAAGCTATCCAATCACAGTGCTCTGTGTCATTTTACAAGCGTGGGAAAGTTCCAAAGAACTTTCCCACGCTTGTAAAATGACACAGAGCACTGTGATTGGATGGCTTGAAATCCATCCAATCACAGTGCTCTGTGCCATTTTACAAGCGTGGGAAAGTTCTTTGGAATTTTCCCACGCTTGTAAAATGACACAGAGCACTGTGATTGGATGGATTTCAAGCCATCCAATCACAGTGCTCTGTGTCATTTTACAAGCGTGGGAAAATTCCAAAGAACTTTCCCACGCTTGTAAAATGACAAAGAGCACTCTGATTGGCTTAAACCCACCAATCAGAGTGTTCTTAGGCTAATTGCAGGGCGGGGCAAGGCTTTATAAGCCTTGCCCCGCCCTGCAGAGCTCAGTCTGCGCGGAGCCCTCCATGGGTGAAGATGGATTATTTTTTTGTGCGCTCGGGTTTTTTCTTTTTCGTCTTTTTTTTTTTTTTGCGCTCGGGTTTTTTATTTTATTTTTAGTTCCAAAGAAATTTCCCACGCTTGTAAAATGACACAGAGCACTGTGATTGGATGGCTTGAAATCCATCCAATCACAGTGCTCTGTGTCATTTTACAAGCGTGGGAAAGTTCCAAAGAACTTTCCCACGCTTGTAAAATGACACAGAGCACTGTGATTGGATGGCTTGAAATCCATCCAATCACAGTGCTCTGTGTCATTTTACAAGCGTGGGAAAGTTCTTTGGAATTTTCCCACGCTTGTAAAATGACACAGAGCACTGTGATTGGATGGATTTCAAGCTATCCAATCACAGTGCTCTGTGTCATTTTACAAGCGTGGGAAAGTTCCAAAGAACTTTCCCACGCTTGTAAAATGACACAGAGCACTGTGATTGGATGGCTTGAAATCCATCCAATCACAGTGCTCTGTGCCATTTTACAAGCGTGGGAAAGTTCTTTGGAATTTTCCCACGCTTGTAAAATGACACAGAGCACTGTGATTGGATGGATTTCAAGCCATCCAATCACAGTGCTCTGTGTCATTTTACAAGCGTGGGAAAATTCCAAAGAACTTTCCCACGCTTGTAAAATGACAAAGAGCACTCTGATTGGCTTAAACCCACCAATCAGAGTGTTCTTAGGCTAATTGCAGGGCGGGGCAAGGCTTTATAAGCCTTGCCCCGCCCTGCGGAGCTCAGTCTGCGCGGAGCCCTCCATGGGTGAAGATGGATTATTTTTTTGTGCGCTCGGGTTTTTTCTTTTTCGTCTTTTTTTTTTTTTTGCGCTCGGGTTTTTTATTTTATTTTTAGTTCGACGGCTATGATGGTTTTTTATTTGGCCTTTTTTGGGGCTGAAAAATGAAGATTTTAGAAAAAAGAAGACGTCGAATGGTAAGTTTAATTTTACTTTATAGGTTAGCAATTTTATTCCCCCTCACTATTTTTTAGGGTGAGGGGGGTAGGTAGGGGCATTTTTTATTTGGGTGGGGGGTGGGTGACTAGGGGCTTGGGCACCCCTAGTCACCTTGATGGGGGGGGGGAATTTACTTAGTGCCCCCACCCGCCGCCCAGGGGTGGGGGCGGGGGGAGGACAGTAGGTCCCCCCCATTATCGTTATGGCCCCCACCCGCCGCCCAGGGGTGGGGGCCGGGGGGGGGAGGACAGCAGATCCCCCCCTTATTACTATTATGGCCCCCACCCGCCGCCCAGGGGTGGGGGCCGGGGGGAGGACAGTAGGTCCCCCCCCCTTTTTTCCATTAGGGCCCCCACCCGCCGCCCAGGGGTGGGGGCCGGGGGGGGGAGGACAGTAGGTCCCCCCCCTATTACTATTATGGCCCCCACCCGCCGCCCAGGGGTGGGGGCCGGGGGGTGGAGGACAGTAGGTCCCCCCCCCTTATTACTATTATGGCCCCCACCCGCCGCCCAGGGGTGGGGGCCTGTGGGGAGGACAGTAGGTCCCCCCTCATTCCCATTATGGCCCCCACCCGCCGTCCAGGGGTGGGGGCCGGCGGGGGAGGACAGTAGGTCCCCCGTCCCCCCCTTATTACCCTTTTTTTTTTTTTTTTTTTTACAGTGAGCAGCCACAGGCTGCTCACTGTTTAGTGGACATGCCCCTACTCGCGATATAGCGAGTAGGGGCATTGGGGAGATTTTAATCTCCCTTGTGCTATTATGGGGGTCATATTGACCCCCATAGAGTGAGGAAGGGACCTGGGGGGCTTATGAAGTGGTGGGGAGCACTGCTCCCTGCCGCTTCTGTCTTTACATATTGCAAGGAGGGAGCTGCACGCCGGTAGCTCCCTCCTTGTAATAAACCGAACAAACAAACGAACACTGATACACAGTGTTAGTTTGTTCGTCTGATTTTTTCTATTCATTCATTCGTCTGTCTGATAAATGAATGAATAGGTGAAATTCCCGTTCGCATGTCCAGATGTTTCACTGGGCATGTGCGGGAATCTCAGGGCTATCTAGTGTGGGCAGATGAAGTGTCCCACAGGGACTTCACCTACCCACACAATGATGGCGGCGCCCTGAATATAGATTGGGGCAGAAAATAAAGAATAAAAAATAGGTAATGTGGGGGGCATAGGGGCATTTGGGGATGACTAGGGGGTCGATTGGATGTAGTTGAGGCGGGAGGGGGGTTAAAAAAAAAAACGGAATTCGGCATGACAGTGCCGCTTTAAGGCTATCCAGCGTTTTATAGGATTTGATAGCTATTATAGGAAATTTATAAAAAAAACTTTTCACCTCTTATCTCCCCTATAACGAAGCTGACTAAAAAAGGTCTACACCCTAGGGTTTGGACTCCTGAAGCCCTTAAGGCCTTCAAAACTCTCAAGAAGGCATTTGCCTCTGCTCCAGTGCTACACCACCCTAATCCTTCTCTTCCCTTTGTTATGGAAGTAGACGCTTCTGAATCGGGTGTGGGAGCAGTACTGTCACAGAGGTTATCGTATGACGAACCCCTCCATCCCTGTTGTTACTTTTCAAAAAGGTTGTCTGATCCAGAAAATAATTACGATGTTGGGAACAGGGAACTATTAGCTATTGTGTTAGCTTTTAAGGAATGGAAGTACTTATTAGAGGGTTCTAGACACAAAATTATGGTTATAACAGATCATAAGAACCTCTCCTATATAGCTGATACTAGAAGGTTGTCCGCCCGGCAGGTAGATGGTCGCTATTTCTTTCACGCTTCCAATACGTTATTACCTATGGACCTGGTTGCCGTAATGCCAAAGCTGACGCTATCTCTCGACAGTATGAATCTTTAGAATTTGTTAACCCGACTCCTGAATCTATTGTACTTGCGTCTCAGATAATAGCTGCTACCCGTTTGGTTGTTTTGTCTCCTTTCCTTGATAATATTAAGACATACTAAACCCAAGCACCCCCTGAGACGCCTGTTGGTAAACTATACGTTAAAGTAAATGACAGAAAAAAGTTGTTAACTTTATTTCACACCGCCAAAACTGCGGTCATCCAGGGGTTACCAAGACTTATAAGGGCCTCCTTCAACAGTTCTGGTGGCCTTCACTTAAGCGAGACGTGGTGGATTTCGTACAGGCTTGTCGGGTCTGTACGCAGTGTAAGTCTTCTAATGTGAGACCCCCGGGTCTACTGATGCCTCTATCTGTACCCAAGAAACCATGGACCCACTTATCCATGGATTTTATTGTAGATCTTCCTCGTTCTGATGGTCAGAAAGTGATATTGACTGTGACGGATAGGTTCTCTAAAATGGCGCACTTTATTCCGCTTAAGAAACTGCCTTCTGCGATTCAGCTTGCTCAGGTGTTTGCCAAGGAAGTGTTCCGCTTGCATGGGGTACCTCAGGACATCGTATCTGACAGGGGCCCTCAATTTGTCTCTTGGTTTTGGAGGGGCTTTTGTGCTGAGATGGGGGTCCCCTTGTCGTTCACTTCCTCCTATCACCATCAATCTAATGGTGCAGCCGAACGTGCAAATCAGTCTGTGGAATTGTATTTGCGCTGCTTCACTAATGCGCACCAGGACGACTAGTCTCGCCTCCTTCCGTGGGCTGAATTTGCCAGGAATATGGTGTCTCATTCGTCTACTGGCTTAAGTCCTTTTGAGGTTGCTTATGGGTTTCGGCCTTCTGTCCTTCCCGGTGCGTTCTCCGACAAGGGAATGCCCGCCTTGGACCAGCACCTCACCTCTTTGCGGAAGATGTGGGACCAGGTCCATATTGCGCTGTCTCGTTCAGCAGCTGCTCAGAAGAAGTTTGCTGATCGCCGTAGGGGTGCGGCCCCTTCTTATGCTCCGGGTGATAGGGTATGGTTGTCGTCCAGGAACCTCCGTCTCAGAGTTCCCTCGATGAAGTTTGCTCCCAGATTTCTTGGTCCCTACAAGGTGTTATGTAGGATTAACCCCATTTCCTACTCTCTGGACTTGCCTCCTTCCATGCGTATTCCAAACACGTTTCACGTCTTGCTTTTGAAGCCCTTGCTGTGTAACCGGTTCTCTCGTCCCCTCGGACGGCCCGTTTCCCCTCGCACTGTCTCTAGTGACGTGTACGAAGTGGCTGCCCTTCTCGACTCTCGTGTTTCTAGGGGTCGGCTGCAATTTCTGGTGGATTGGAAGGGTTACGGCCCTGAGGAGCGGTCTTGGGTTTCGAGCTCTGATTTGCACGCTCCCTCTTTGGTCCGCTCCTTTCATGCCCGGTTTCCTTTGAAGCCTTCTGCTTCCTGCCCTCCGGGCGGTCTTTGAGGGGGGGGGTTATGTCAAGATCCCACGGGCGGCTCGAGGGGAGGATGCAGTCCGCTTGCGGCACTCACCCTCCAGCCGTCCGCAGTCCCCTTCCTGGCGTGCGCTCGGTGGGCGGCATCCTCCCAGCCATGGATGCCGCCCGCGTCTTCCTCTGCATCCCCCAGTGGCAGCATGCATGACGCTGCACGTTGGGAGACTGCCCATTTTAATAAACGCCAGGGTCTGCCACCTGACCCGTCGTTAAAGGCACAGTGCCTCAATCACAGTGGGAGGTCTAGATATCTCCCACATGTGATTGTTAATTCTGATTGGAAATTATCCAATCAGAATTAACCTATGGATTTAAATACTTACCTTTCCTGTTCCTCTCTGCCCTGTTGTGCTCTTTGCTTGCTAGTATTGAACTTGTGTTTCTGGTTACGTACTCTCTGGCTTGTTTATCTGACTTTGTGACTTTCTCCTACCCTTTGACCTCGGCTTGTTTCTCGTTATTCTGTCTTCTGGTTCCCCTTACTCGGCTTGTTTCCTGACTATTCTCTGTGTGCTTAGCCCGGCCACTCTAAGGTCCAGTACTGCACCTTTTCTGTGTGTGTGTTAGCGTGTTTGGTTCCCGGAATCGTGACACCGGGCGCTCCAGGAGCTTCAGCCTTTACGGCGTACTATGCCGCCGCAACTGCTTTAAAGCCCATTTAATGCGGGATGGCATAGAACGCCGTAACGGCATTAAGGAGTTAAGAAAAATCATATCCCACTTCTGCATAGATTGGAAAATCAAATGTCAGCTTGGAAAGCCCTGGTGTTGTCATGGTTGGGCCGTGTGCACACAATAAAAATGATGATATTACACCACATTTTGTATCTTTTTTGTACTGTCCCTATTGCCTTACCAAACAAACTACAAACAAAATTCCAGCAAATCATTAACGCATATATTTGGAAAACAAAAACAAAACAGGGATTGCATTTTACACTAACATGGCTTTCATATACTAAAGGAGAATTAGGCATACCTAATATAATTAAATATTACCAGGCCTCATTGTTATCTCAAAGCAGGCAGTACTTTTTCGCCCAGCTGCAGCATTGTGGCTATATTTAGAAAATGCATTAAACCCTATACGTCAGAGGAATTTCTTTGAAAAACGTTACCAATTCCTCAAAATCAAAAACACATGTTGCCGCTGTCTATAATAATGCTCCAATGTTGGTCCATTTGGGCACCAAAATTAATTGGTGATCTGAAACTGCTATCTCTTGAACCATTATACATCATATCCACTTTTAGGAAAGATCTTAATTTAACTCTCTGGCATTAATAAAGTGCTTATGCTGTGTGATGAATCGGCTATCAAACCTCACCCTACATTATAAACTCTCCTAAATAAAGAGTTTTTCACATATATGAGAATTAAGAATGTAATTTTATCTAATAACATTACAAAACCTAATATGGCGTTAATTACTCCCTTTGGCAATTATTGCTTGAAATCTAAAATGGCTGGTAAAACATTTTCTTTGTGTTATAGCTCACTCATGGAGAGGGAAAACTACCATATATGCTTTTATGGGAAAGGGATTTGGGGTAAACTTTTCCCTTATCATTTTGGTTACAAGCTATACATTAAACTAAAAGCTCGTCCCATAGTTTATCTCATTGGGAAGCATATAGTAAGCTGCTCATGCGATGGTATATGGTGCCGGATAAAATCTCCCATATGTATGCAGAGGTATTAGACATATGTTGGAGACGTCAATATCATAAAGGAACCCTTATACATATTTTTTGGGACAGTCACGAGTTAAAACAGTTTTGGAATGCAATTAAACAAATCAACAAATTAACGTTTTTATGGGAACGTCCATACCTACTTGTTTAGAATTTGATTTATTACATATGCATAAGGATTTGCATACAATACCAAACAAAGCAGTAATGCATGTGTGTGCATATTCTTTTGGCTGCCAAAACTAGCATTGGCAATAATTGAAAAAAAAAAAAAAAACGATACCCGCAGACATAACAGTAGTATTAGAGAGAGTGGATATGGCATGCCAATATGAAAAAAATGCATATAGAATAGAAGGAAAGGAAGAAAAGTATAAACAAAAGTGGCAAAAATAGTTGCAAAATAGAAAAGAGGTAACATGATATATGTCACAGTTCTCACCATGTCATACAAATGGCCAGACATGGTCACCCCACAAGTGCCAAACAGGGGATTTGAACCTTGGTCCTTTGCTTCTTGGGCCTTCTATGAGCCCTTGAGTCACTGCAGTTCTGATTCTTTTGAGCTGTTCTAGCCTTGTTATTCCTAAATGTGTCTGCAGCACTGGGGGATTGACTTATTCTATGGTCCTTGCCTTGCTTCAGCTGAGACTGATCATTTATCTGCTGGGTATATAATCTGCTGGCCCCTCCCTGAGAACATTATCAAGTCTTTTGATCCCGGTGTATGTGTTCAGTTCCTGTTTTCTAGTCTTCTGAATTTGTATTCCATATTGACTTCGGCTTCACTTAATTTATCCTGACCTCTGGCATCCCTTGACTTTGGCTATCCCTTGACTATCCTGCTGTTTGTGACCTTGTCGGTACTGCTTTGGAACAACTTTCCTGCACAGCCCTAGTGCACAGATTCACAGTCCAGGTGGCTTAATACCTGGTCACCTTGGACTGTGTCTATCTGCAAGGGTGAGCAAACATATCTGCGCTGCAGACTCCCACCTCAGGTAAGATCCTGACAATGTAGAACATATATTTGTAGAGAGGCACTTCTCCCTTTTCATACAAATGATTAAAGGGAGCAATTTAAGATTGTGACGGGTCACCCTGTGACTATGGCCCCTGTGTTAAAAATACTAAGTGCCATATGAACTGTATTTTTATTGCACTTTAAATCCCTGAAGTAGACCGACCGCACAGCCTAATCCTCTGGAATTGTTTTGGGCATGGGACTTCCATAACATTTCTGAACCCCTGAACTGATCTGGGGGATTTTTGGATATGTTGGTCACCCAGATCAGGGCAATCAGGGGATGTAATTGTGGGGATTTTATGTGTTTTGGGGTACTTTGGGGTTTTTATAAAAATGTGTTTTTTTCTGCCTGGAGATGATTGAGTTAATACAGTATCTGACTTAATTATCCCCCAGGCAAAGAGGAGGGATTGTATGTTTGTTATGGAGTGTCATGCATTTAAACACTGTTATGATTGGGTTGTGACTTTGTGTTGGAGTCCCCAATAAGGGCCATGTGGGCATAACCCTTGCATGGGGATTGTCATATAAGGTCAAGTGTGGCACCACTAAAATTAGTTCCTGTTTACCCTCAAGACAGAGCCTCAACTCGTGCTTGAAGGGGAAAGCTATACCTGCTATAATCCCTGTTCTTGAAACTACTCTTTGGAGTGTTATAATCACTAGCTCTTTTAATAGCTGTTCCTGCTCTGCTCTATAGCATCCCACCCATTAGGTGGAAAAGAACATCTCTGGCGGCGAAACCGTTCTTCTCATCAGGGAGGAAGCCAAAAAGAGGATTTCCAAAACATTTAGTATAATTAACTAAGGGTTGACTCCCTTAATTGGTATTATGAATTATTTAATAGTTATGTCTTTATTAACTAAGTGGGGTTGCAATATGTATTTAAAGATTTGAACTATTATCATAGAGTGAACCAGTGAAAATATATGGTATACGATACATTGGTAACAATTGTAATAGAGTAATTTCCTGTCATGTGCATTCTATGATCATATATATTTTTTTTTAATAAAAAGGATATATATGGGAAAAAAGCACAATCCATGGCTAGCTTTTAGATTAGATTAGATTAATGGGCTGGGAGCTCCCAGTGCCAGGAATTTGCTTATTGGTCAAGATTCCTGTCATTATTTACGTAATTTTCCCTCCCTCTCTTGTTTTGCCACTTTTCAGATATTCAAAGCACTTCGGTAATTCAGACCAATGTGATTCAGTTCGGCACTACCGAACTTGGGAATTTCAGGCATTCAAATGTCCGATTTGCTCAAAATTCTTCTGAATATATATTCGGAAACAAAACAAATTGCACATGTCTACTCTCTGTTGTAAAAAACATCCCCCACTACTTTAATTAAGTGTCCCTTTGTGGGGCACCTATAAAAATGATTAACTCATGCACCAAGAGTGGGGGCCACTAAACTAAATGGGGGACCTAGTCTCCTCCCTCGGCCTCCCCCATGAGTGGTGGTTGGGGGCCGCAAGATATATTGGGGGGGAGACCTACTGTCCTGTCCCCCCCCGGCCCCATCCGTGAGCAGCTGGTGTGGGCCCTTAATTTTCAATAGGTGGGGGTCCTATTATCCACCCCCAGCCCCCACCCATGCGTAGTGGGTGGGGGTCCTTAAGTCACAATGGGGGATCTATTGTCTCCAGCCCCCACTCATGGGCAGCAGGTGGAGGGCCCAAATGACAATGGGTGGGGGCTAAATGTAGAAATTACCTCCCCCAAAGGTTACTAGGGGTCCCCAAGCCCCTAATCACTGCCTCAAATAAAAGTCTACCTACCCCCTCACACTAAAAATAGTGAGGGGGGGAACCAATAAAACTAAATACCTGGGGGGAGGAAATAAAATCATACATGCCATTAGTCTTCTTTCTTCTAAAACCTTATGTTATCAGCCCCAAAAAGGGGAAATTAAAATCCATAATTCCTGTTGAATTTATCAAATAAAATAAAAAACCCAATCGCAAAATAAGAAAATCTTGACGAAAAAAAAAATAAACCATCTTCACCCAACGAGGGCACCACGCAGGGTAGGAATAGGCTTATAAAGCATTCCCACGACCTGCAGTTTGACTCAGAGCGCTCTGATTGGTTGGTTTAAGCCAACCAATAAGAGTACTCTGATAGATAAGTCTTGAGCCTTGCCTGATTTACCATTAGAAAAGTGTTCCCACCGAGCCCCCACTCGTGCACCAAGAGTGGGGGCCACTAAACTAAACTGTAAGACTTCAACTTCTAATGGCAAGTCTTTTTTTTTCTGGTATTTAGGTTTATTGGTTCCCCTCACTATTTTTAGGGTGAGGGGAGTAGGTAGGCTTTTATTTGAAGGAGTGACGGGTGAGGACTAAATGTAGAAATTACCCCCTGAAGGTGTCTAGGAGACCCCAAGTCACCTTTGGGGGGGGGGGAATTTCTACATTTAGCCTCCACCCTTCACCCATGGGTAGGGGCTATGGGTGGAGACAATAGGTGTCTCCCTCTCCCTTTGTAACTTCCTGCCGCCACTCATGGGTGGGGGCAAGGGGTGGACAACAGGTCCCCCCACCCGCCACTCATATTTAGTTAGTATTAGTAAATCTGTCTGAAAGACCAATTTAGGTCTTTAAGCCTTTTAGTAGATCACTCCCTAATACTGTAGGAATTAGGGAGGCATCTACTCGCGGCACAAATAGGATCAGTTTCATTCATTCAAATGCAATTCCAATCTGAACAAAAGTCCAGAATTTCATCCTAACATGAATGGACGAACTGTTCTCATTCTGTTAGGAGGAAATTCGGTAGTTTCACCGGCATTCGAACGCCGAATTAAGCAGCGAGAGAAAGGTAAGATTTGTGGGGAAATTGCTTTGACCACAGGAAATGGAGTAGACTTTGCTCCTCCCCTGGGTCAAAGCTGGTCAAGCGTAGGAAAAATGCTCATGACAAAATAGCACCTACTTTGTCTTTTAACCCCTTAAGGACACATGACGTGTGTGACACGTCATGATTCCCTTTTATTCCAGAAGTTTGGTCCTTAAGGGGTTAAAGAAAACTAGAGCAGATAGGAATAAATGAAGAACAGATCCTGAGAGGGAGATAAGACGAAGCGTTTGAGGAACGGTACGTTCGGCATGACCATGCCGCTTTAATCCACAATTAAGATTTAGAAATCTAGGATTTACTTTTGCTCTAGAATTTCCTTATCCTCTCCTTATCCTCTCCACCACATTTTGCATTTTCTAAAATATATTTCTTATATAGTTAGCAAGTAGGTCAGCTAGAGGTGATATCAGTTCCTACTTGAATAATGTTGAATGTTTCTGAATCCCAGCCCTAACGCCATGAAGTTACATGAATTTTAATGAATAGAAATACTGACTGCAAGCTGAATCTATTCACCCAATAGCAGCTCTTACTCATGCCTTGAAAGTGGTGCAAAGTCACTAAGGTATTCTGCCAATGTCATCAGGTAATACACTCATCATTTAAACAACATTAAGTACAGTTTGTCTGTTTTTACTTGTAAAGTTGTTATAGAACATGTGGTGGGTAACCTATTTGACAAACATCAGCTAAATAGATTTTAATAATTTTTCTTGAGAATGCTGAGAGGATCTGTTTGTAATGACATTAAGCTACCATTTATTGCGGAATACTATATTTAACGTTATGTATATTGGAACTATCTATTTTAATGTTATATTTACTTTAACAAGTGTACTCACATATAAAACATAACTTATCACCAATCCTTCTCAGCCAGAATGTTTTATCTTCCCTGTGATAAAGAGATGCATGGCATAATTAAAATGTATGTATGCTAGTAGCCTTGGAGAATCAGGTTCATCAGAATTGCAATTCAGACAAATTTGGGCCAATTCAAAAATCTGTGGAAAAAAACTAAATCCAAGCGACCACATGTTCTGATTTCAAAGCAAACAAGATGGTCGATGGCCAAGTAATTTTGGTTACTATGAGGTTAACTAGCTTACTAGTAACATATACCCCCTGTGCCCCCACCCGTCAGAGGGTGTGGACAGATCAATGCCCACCACCCCTATGCCTGACAGCAGGGCCAGCTTTGGGCCTTTAGGCACCCTGTCTGAACAATCCCCTCTCCCTCCCTCCCCCCGTTTTCCCCCTTCATAGTGTGTGTGTATAGCAATGTAGTGTTTGTATAGGGGAATTCTTAAAATTCCCTATCTCATGAGCACAGACACACAGCAGTGTCAGAGCTTTCCCATGGCAACGCTCTGATTGGCCGGTACACGGAAAACAGCAACTTATGGTCTGCAGCCAATAGAAGTGCAGGCCTGAGGGCCAGACCAAGTATGTCACATAATCCTGCAAGCTATTTTGCTTGTACCAGTTTATTACAGAATTTCCCAACAATAAAACTCCCAGAAATGTGCCTATTAATGAATCACATAGCTCCCCAACTTTAAAAACGGGTAATGTGGGTTTTGTATGCGAGAGCTCCACTGTAATAAATCTCACTATATTAAGATGTGTGTGTGATATCTGTAATGAGTGTTTTAACTGTGTTTGATATGTATATATTGGCTGCGTTTGGCATTTGTGCTGGGTTTATTGGCTGTGTGGTGGGTATTTAAAAAAGATAAAAACATGTGAATGCAGGTGTATATTTTTGCAGAGTCACATGCAAACAGTACCACAGTTATACATATACACTGTCAAATACAGCAAAATCCACATAGCCACACACATGCAAACACACAGAGACAAGCAGATAGACACACTCACACACAGTTGGACAGTCACACACACACAGTTGCAGGCATACATTGACAGACACACAGAGGTACAGGAGGACAGTCACACACAGTTAGTCATGCACAGAGGCAGACACACGCACAGTTAGTCATGCACATACGCACACACACAGTTAGTCACATAAATACTGTTGCACAGTTACCATTTCTATTATGGGCAAGAAGGGAAGAGTTGAGGCAGTGCAGTTCCTGGTGATTATTGTGGAAGCAAGGACTCCATCCTGTTTCCCCCTTAGTGTGAGCATCAGCTTGTGGGTGCCCCACTGATATTTTTCTGCCGCTATGTATGCTTCACCCCCACCACTCGATAAGCTGCACCCACATCTGCCTTTTTTTTAAAAAAGGTTCCTTATGGAGAATTAAGAAATCATCCACCCAGGCATGTGTGAGCTGTGATGGCCGCATGGCTCACACTTCTATGGCTGGCCATGCCCAACGGTGTGGCTATCAGTTAAAAAAGTGTCCTCCTGTGCCTTCCCAGTGGGTCTCTAATTAAATGATAATAATGGGGGACATACTATTCCCGACATGCCTTCACCCATGGTCAGCAGGTGGGTAGTCAAATTAATAAATAAGTGAGAATCTAATGTCTCCCTGAAGCTCCCACTCTTGGGCAGTGGGTGTGGCTATAATGTTAATGGGGGGCGACATGGTATCCCATCAGCCCTGACCCATAGGCAGCGAGTGGGCTAACTAACTTTTAAAACTCATATTGATAACAGCCAACAAAAAAACTCAATCATTAGAAAGATGCTTGATAGGCAAAGCCCGACCATGGGAGGAGAAGAATGATCCACAGCTGTAAGGGATATAAATAACAAGAAGAAATTTAAATATGGGAGCAGGGACCAGGGAGTCTATTATACTTGATTGAGGAGGCCAAATAACAGAGAAATGTGTTTCTGGATTATACAAGGACTTTACAAAGTATTAGTATTTTTACATTGCACTATTTTTGTTATTTTTCAATATTATAATAAAGTTAGTATAAAGAAGTTGGTGTGGTCCTCAGCCATACAAAACCCCCACATTGAGCCAGGATTTAGGCTCCACTTTTGGGAGTATAACTGACATTTTATATAAGCTTTTTTATTTTTTTAATCAATATTACACTATTCTTGCATATTCTCTTTATCCTGAGATCTACAATGACCTAAAGTTATCCACCAAAAGAGTCCATACGGGAGAGGGGAAAGCTCACCCAAAAATGGACCTTGAGATTTTACACATGAGGGCCACTTCTATTAGCTCTGGATCATGTGAGTGTTCCATATAGTATGTTTTCATTCTAATATATGTACTAAGGTATTACACTATTGTCCACTATTTCTTTTTGAAAGGTGCAATTACCTGTCCATTATACATATTAAGACAGTTAAGTGTCTAAATCTATTTATTGTATTAAGCAGAAATGTGCACTTTTGTTGCACCTTAACCCCTTAAGGACCAAACTTCTGGAATAAAAGGGAATCATGACGTGTCAGACACGTCATGTGTCCTTAAGGGGTTAAAGGTATATAGCGCTCCACTGTTTTTATTGAGATTTCACTTTTTGTGTTTTTGGAGGATTGCACATTCACAGTGGTAATGGCTACATATTTAAGATTTTATATTGGTTTTATTAATAATACGAGTTTTAACACATCACTTTCATTGTTAATTATAGTCCCCACCCACTGGCCATCGGTGGGCATGTTGGGGGACACATTGACAAATGATGGAGGTTGCACACAAAATTAAAGTGTTCTATAACACATGTGAAAAGTGTTACTGCAATAATTACAATTTCAATATATTGAAATCAGACATGGTTTTGCTGAAATAATTCTCTATGCAAAAGAAAAATCCACCTCTAATAATAAGCAATATTTCAATATCCTTACATTTTTCACTGTACTGAAAATACTCTCAGAGACATTATTCTATGACAACTCCATTTTTTTGTAGCAATATATTATCAGAACAGCTCTCAGAGATGATATATTGCTGTAAGCATGGCACTATCCAGAAGTAGATTCAAAAGACTAGAATGTAGGCAGTCAACATTTTCTCAGCGCCAAATTTAAGCAGTGGCATTAAATCACCTTCTCTGGAACCATTACAGTAACTGATTAACCTTGTCATTTGCTGGAAAAACACAAGTGTTCAGTCTTAAGAATCTCTTAACCCCTTAAGGACGCTGGACGGTTCAGGACCGTCATCTGCATTTTTCACTTGCCGACCGACGACGGTCCTGAACCGTCCTAAATTTAAAATGTACTTACCCGATCGCCGTCGTTCCCCCGGCGGCGATCGGCGGTGCTCCCGGTGTGGGGAGACTGCCTGCAGCCCAGACAGTCTCCCCATGGCGGTTTAGGACCCCTGTGGCCATGTGATCGCTCAACAGGGCGACCACATGGTCACAATAGGTGTCCTAGTCTCTGCCTGCAGGGGGACTGTCTGTGCTGACAGGCAGTCTCCCTGCAACTGTAAAATCAGAAATAAATTTAAAGTGAAAGTTAATAAAAAAAAATTATTATAATATATGTGTATATATATGATATATAGACATATATTATACCTATATAATATATGTCTATATATCATATATATAATGTCATGCTAAGTGTATTTTTATATTAATATGTACATATATTAATATAAAAATACACTTATAATTAATTTACACACGTATATATATATATATAATATATATAATAACTATATATTGTATATATATATTATTATAAAATACGAATAATAAATAATTTAAATTAAATTAAAAAAATTAGGGGGGCGGGGCCGACCGCCATGCCGAGAGGTCGCATTCATGTCGAGCTCCTGCAGACTCACGATAAATATGCTCATAAAAAAGCAAAAAAGCTACTCACCTGCAGTTAAGCAGCAACGGTCCTGCGGGCAAGGAGGTGCTGGAGCTGAGGCTACTCGGACTTCAAGCGTTTTGACCCCTGAGAAGGCACGTAAGCACAGCTCCATCTGAGGCCTACCCGAGCGGTGAGTGAGGTGGACGGCCGCCACCTCGCTATCCTGCCCTGCGGTTTCCCTTCGGAACTCCGATGCCACGCGGTAAGGGCCCCGTATCCCCCCCCCTTTGGACCGGGGGGGGTCATCCCGGTCCCAGGAGACTGCCTCCGCGACCTGTAGTGCTTGGGCCTGAGGGGGTTCCCCACGACCAATATGGCGGAAACGGGAGGCAACCTTAAAATGGCGGCGCAACCAGATCAAGGCTACACTACTGCCGTGAGACTGTCCAGAAAAGCAACAGGGACCCTCACCACAACGTAGCTACCAACTTACCCATACCCACACACAGACGGGGATTCCCAGCTCCCGCGGCAACATGCAGGCTGGACTTGCCACCCGGTCCATCAAGAGGCAAGGCTGCTACTTCTGCCGACCTACACGACAACACAGCAACCCGACCTCATCCAGCTGAGAACCGCACGACGGAATCTCATAAGGGGAGAGCACTCACACATCTTACCGGTGACCATGATGGACTCATTGCTGCCGTGCCGCACACTCTGCAGATCGAGGGCTGGACAAACAAGAACTGCCACAGCATGAAGTGCCAAAGGGACTCTCTCTCAAGGTCTGAGCGGCACTCAGTGGGAGCAGCTCCTATCACTTTTCAGCAGCTACAGGATGCTAGTCCAATTTTGTATAGCTAAATGTGCCTTATGGCAAAATTACACTGCTTCCTAGTTACAAATCTATTTTAATTCCTATGACCTATCTGTGGACAAACATTACTAGCCTGTGTACTAATATACTCCCTGTCTATATTAACCATCAGTACACTCAGACAAATGCTATGCTTAAATATGTCTACTGATTACATTAACATGCATAGAATCATATTTCCTAGTACTCAGTAACTAATCTACAGCAACAGTTAAACTTAACCTGCCATACTATGTATACTTATGCAGTATAGTTTAATCAACTACTAATCTATATAAAAATGTGCAAAATATTCTACATGCCAACCAACTGTCAAATGTTTGTTTGTTTGCTTGTCCAAGCTGTTGGGGCATGACGAGCCCACTTGTTATATTTTCATGCACGCAAAAATAAAGAATTTAAAAAAAAAAAAAATTAAGAAAATTAAAAATAATAATAAAAATTAAAAAAAAATTATATATCTATACGAAATTTTATTCTAACTGTATTTTGATATTAATATATATATATTTATTTCAAAATACACTTAGAATGAAATTGTATATATATATCTATGTGTATATATAAATAAATAAAAAGAATGCGAACTATTCATATGTCCATATACAAAATTACATAAATAATTATATAAATATACACGTAGACTTCAAATATATAAATATGCATATATATTTAAATTCTACGTGCGTATTTATGTAATATTTTTACATATATTTAAGTTATTTTATTGATTGCAATTTAAGGGACCTGCCTGCCAACCCAGGCCGAAAGTCCAGAGAATTGAATTTGCTATCACTGTATTTTACCCTGTAACGTTCTACGACACCCTAAAACCTGTACATGGGGGGTACTGTTTTACTCGGGAGACTTCGCTGAACACAAATATTAGTGATTCAAAACAGTAAAACATATCACAGCGATGATATTGTCAGTGAAAGTGACTTTTTTTTGCATTTTTCACACACAAACAGCACTTTTACTGATGATATAATTGTTGTGATACATTTTCCAGTTTTGAAACACTAATATTTGTGTTCAGCAAAGTCTCATGAGTAGAACAGGACAACCCATGTACAGGTTTTATAGCGTTTTTGAAAGTTACAGGGTCAAATAAATGGGTCAAATATTTTTACATTGAAAATGGCCAGGTTGGTTACGTTGCCTTTGAGAGCGTATGGTAGCCCAGGAATGAGAATTACCCCCATGATGGCATACCATTTGCGAAAGAAGACAACCCAAGGTATTGCAAATGGGGTATGTCCAGTCTTTTTTAGTAGCCACTTAGTCACAAACACTGCCCAAAATTAGCGTTCAATTTAGTTTTTTACTTTTTTCACACACAAACAAATATGAACGCTAACTTTGGCCAGTGTTTGCGACTAAGTGGCTACTAAAAAAGTCTGGACATACCCCATATTGAATACCATGGGTTGTCTACTTTTAAAAAAATATGTACATGTGGGGTGTTATTTAGCAATTTATGACAGATAATAGTGTTACAATGTCACTATTGATACATTTTAAAAATGTATGTTTTGAAACCGCAATATCCTACTTGTACTTATAGCCCTATAACATGCAAAAAAATAGCAAAAAGCATGTAAACACTGGGTATTTTTGAACTCAGGACAACATTTTGAATCTATTTAGCAGTTTTTTTCATTCGCTTTTGTAGATGAGTAAAAGATTTTTCACATAAAATTCAAAAAAACGTGTATTTTTTTAAATTTTTCAACATATTTTTTATTTTTTTTTAAATTAAATTACATGAGATTATATAAATAATGGTATGTAAAGAAAGCCCCTTTTGTCCTGAAAAAAACAATATATAATTTGTATGGGAACAGTAAATGAGAGAGCGGAAAATTACAGCTAAACACAAACACCACAAAAGTGTCAAAAAGATGCCTGGTCGCAAATGTACAACATCGCAAAAAAAGTCCGGTCCTTAAGGGGTTAATGCTACATGTTTTGTCATACAGTGAAATGTGTTAAATTCTCCAACTATCAATACTCTAAATAAAAGTTCTAATTAAGTGTGAAATGTTCATTGGCCAATGTTAGAACCCATGTGTCAAGAAGTTAAAATGATAGGTCAAGGTCATGTCAACTCTTAAGCCTTTTATCATTAATATAGATAAACTCCCATAACTGAAATCTTCAGTTTAGCCTTCTACAAATGCACTTTCTATGCTGTATAATCTAACTCTTTCCAGTGCTTATTAAAGTAACGGTTTCAGAATTGTAGCTGTAAGCAGGCAAGTTTTACTCTTTGCTAATGCATTATGTGGAATAAGACATGGTTATGAATGGAACAATTAAAAAAATTAAAAAAAAAACACCTGCCTTTTTCAAAACACCCTTGAAAAAGAGAGCCAGGAGGTGCCAAAATATTGGGGGTATAAGGGGCTTGTGTTTCTGCCATAATAGGCTTGTGAGAATTGTGGTAATTATTAGTTTGCATTCTTTTGCCTTTATATTGTCACTTTGTTTTTCTGCTTTGTTTGTTGTACCATTTACAGGTCGGATTAAGTATTTGCATAACACTTTATAGTGATTCTAGTGTGCATTCTCATTTTGTTACATTGAGGGTTGCCTAGTAACCACGCAACACTCCGTGGACACCTGTCTCCTCACACTTCTAGGTTGATTTGGTCTCTAGGCTGTCCAACCACACTATTGGTAAGTCATAATTCATAGTTTTTTTTTTTTATAAACACTGCTTGTGCTTATTGAAAAGTCAATTGAAAAGCACAGCTGTTTTTTTTTTCAACTGAAAATAGCACATATTAAACTTTTGGAAGACCTGAGAGTACAAACCCTTTTTCTTTGGTGGAGATCTCTATCTCTATGTCTATGTCTATGTCTTGTGAATATCAATAGTGGTGTTAATAAAAAAAAGCAAATAACTACATCAGTATTTCGGCCAACTTTTTGACCACTGAGGGTCATTCTCAAGATCACAGAATGTATGACAATGTGACAATATATACATAAGAAGCATAAAACACTTACCAATCAGTTTTGTGAAGAATCGTGCACTCCCACCACCCTCAGACTGATTCAAACCCGGAAGTTACGGTAAGCCGCATGTGACGTCATCACGTCATAATGTAATGATTTTATGTAGGAGAATTGTATTCACAATTTAGACACTGTGGCCCCTAATGGGCTTAATGAGAATATAGTGTATTCTATGTTTCTTTAAATATTTCCTTGCTCTTGTTTTCTTCCTCTAAAAGGATAGGACAATATAATTTGAATTATCTTTAAACCTAACTATGTTACATTTAATATTGTTAATATATATTAGACAGGTATTATTTTCTATGCTCCGGATTGAGCTCTGTTTCTTGATTTATGCCCCATTATTTAGGTTTTTGATGTATCATTATGTTTTTACATTCTTTATTGTATCTCACCTATAGTTACATACGTTGGTTTATGTGCATCCAACACTTTGATTATATTATCCACCTTGGGATATAGATTAAATAGCATATAGGACAGTATGGGTTCTGAAAGTTCTTACACTCCAATTGTTTGTATTTCATCACCACATGACAACTCTCACTACCTTCATATTTTGCATTGTCACTGTGTCTCCCCATCACGATCATTTCACATTTATTTTCCCTTTCACTGTCAGACTCCTTCCTTGTGTCCTACTGGATATCATTTATTTAGTCCTCCATACATGTACTGGGACATATTTTATTAGTAGACTTCTTTTATCACGGCTTGTGTATTTTCATGCATGGATCACTTTTGTGTATGCGATATTAAGCACCACGTTTGTCTCCCGCATTACGTTATGACGTGGTGATGTCACATGCAACTTCCCATCACTTCCGGGTTTTAATCAGTCCGAGAGTGGTGGGAGTGCATGATTCTTCCCGGAGCTGATTGGTAAGTGTTTAATGTAGAGGAATGGACATTTGCAAGCAACTTTTTATTCCATATATTGGCTGTCCGTATCCTCCCCCTGTTATTTTGTGTATTTTGCTTGGTTATTTCGGGTGGTTCTTTTTTGGCCATTAGGAATACTTTATAAGAACGGAATCCATTAGTCCTTCTAATGAGGTCCACCCCTGTACCCCATTAGAACGTTAACACTAACCACTTAAGTGCGAAACCGCAAGGGAAACAATTAATGAGTGCTTCTCCTGGGTGGCCGCCATTTCGTGTAACCGAACTCATAGCTGGAAGAATGGTGGCCATCTTGTCTCCTGAACGAGGGCAGCGGTACATGGTCGTTTAGAGCCTGGAACTATTTTCGGCTTGGCATTCGTGCAAACACCAGTAAAATGTCGACCGCTGCCCGTTCCTGTTCCCGACTACCTACACAAACGGCGTTCGGGAGATTTAAAGTACCAAACAGGAAGGCATTTGTATTGTAAAAGCAAAAGATTCTCTTGTATGGTTTTCACACAGGAACCTCACGAACAGAGACCAGCCAGGGCACCTATTCTCCTGGAACTATTTTGGGCTACCACCTCGTGTCTGGCTGGTCAAATCTTCGACACGTTGCGTTCCCGTTCTACCAAATCGATCTGAGTGATTCTTGGATATGTTGGTCACTGAGATCGGGGCTATGAAGGAATGTTTTGTGGGGTTCCTATGTATGGTTGGGGATCTTTTGGGGCCTTGGATATTTTTGGGATTTTTGGTACCTGTGAGATAATAAAATTGGAGTTTACTCAGGCAATTATCGCTCAGGAGCAAGGGATCCTGGAATTGAAACCTTGCATGTTCTGCCTATGAGACCCCTTGCATGGAAAATGGCATAAAAATGGCTGTGTATGTGTGAATACAATTCAGTTATACCTCCAGAGTGGAGTGTTGTCCAGTTGCTGGGGATGACGTGGGAGATTCTTGGTTTGCTTTGGTGTACCTGACTCCATTGAATTGTTTTACTTGTTCCTGAGCAAATTTTGGAGTAACCAGTGGAGGAGAGTCCCTGCTAGGACTAGGGTTCCGCTACATTTTATGTTTCTTATATAAATATTGTCAAACATTCTGTGATCTTGAGAAAGACCCTCAGGGGTTGAAACATTGATCAAATTACGGATATAATTATTTGCTTTTTGTGATTAAAACCAATCTGGATATTCACAAGACCTATGAGTGTACCCTTGATGTTAATTGGATATAAATGGAACGCGAGTAGCACCAAGGCAAAGTCTATTCATAGAAGAAGCTGGGAGAGTGCCAAGCTGACTATATATATTTCCCTGGATTACAAGCACCCTGCAAACAACAATTTATGACGGTGAGTGCAAGGATATCCTGTATTTATATATATATATATATATATATATATATATATATATATATATATGAATATAGTTTGAGTAATACATTGATGCTGAGAAAATGTGACATATGTCAAACTATTGTTTTATAAATGCTCATACTTTTATACCTTGAAGACTACCAATCCAAAATATATGCCAGGTTAAAGTAAAACAGAAAACCAGACAGCTGCCTTGTATAAAACCTTTCTTATAATATACAGCAAGAAAGATGTATACTCAGAACTTTCCACAGTGCACAGATTGTTCAAAAGGTCAAACCCAGCTGGGTCAGTGTGATTCTTCTTTTTCTCATTCATGATATTTGTGACAGTTCTGTAAACATTTTCCAGTTTGCATTATGTTAGACTGAAATCAACACAAGGTTCTCATAACATAAAAAGAAAGAAAGTGTATTCCATGCTTTTTTTAAGGTTGCTATGGACACCACTATATAAACTGTTTTCTTGGATAAGATGATATCCCGAATCATAATGTTATAGAATTTGTATAATATATTTTTCTGAATGTTAAGATTTTATATTAGAGCACAATTTTGACAGTAGTTCAGAAAATATGTGAAATGTCCTTATATATTTAAAGTTTATACTTCAAACTTATAAAGGATAAAAACAGTCTCTGAAATGTGTCACAGTACTTCCTGCCTTAATAGCTGCAACCTAAAAATCCAACTGTAACTGGTTTATTCACTAAAGTGGGCATTAGTACTTACTTGGTCATGGTAACTGAAAACCATTTGATTCCTATAGTGTAGAGATTTGTTATTCATTTCCATTGCGTTCACTGTTAAAACATGAGCTTCTGAATTGGGATTACTGTTTGATAAAGTCACTCAAACAGTGACTCAAAAGTTAGCAGCATATAATTTAGCATATAATAAACCAGCCGAGTTTTAAATCCTGGATTGTTTATGGGTTCAAAGGATTAAAAATAAATACATCTGTGTATTCACCTAGCAGACGTTGCAGGAAAAAATGTATTGATTTTGAAAACCAAAACAAAAATGCAAAACATTACAATGTTTGAATGTATTAAAAAAAAAAAAAAAGCTCTACAAGCCTGTGCAATCACAAGTAGCACATTATGAGTAGTTCTATGGTGTAGGTATTTTATTTGTAAACATGTGACATCCGTATACATGAATTATTACATAGTTCTGTATGAGATAGAAGATTACAGTTTTGCTCCCCCCCAAAAATAAAACAACTATTCAGACTAAAAACCCTGCTTATTAGCCTTTTTATGCATGGTAGGTAATGGTGCCAAGGTGCCGAGGAAATGGAGAGCACTGGTGCATAAATTGGGAGGGCCACACACATTTTGATAAAGATTCCTGTATTAACGATTACTCCAATCATCATAACCACTACAGCCTGCTATAGTGCTTTTGATGGTAGGAATACCCTGGTCATTCCCCAGTAATGGGCAAACCATAATACAATGGTTTGCCCTCTACCTGGTCTTGGCAGTGCCGGGTCTCCGCTGGAACAGGATTTACATTATTCATCTACTCCAAACCTGCTGAAGCCAGATGCTGATCCTGCCACTTTTTTCACTGGTTGAGAACATTAGCTGACCACTCTCAGTCAAAGTATTTGATTCAGTACATGGTAATTTACACAGACTTAACTTAGTCAAAAGTCAATTCTGTGTATATTCTAATGTACAGAATTTAATTAATTTCCTGGGAGAATACAGCTGATAACACCCCAATCACATTGCAAGTGGTGGAGTAACTCTGTGTGTGCAGCGTTTCAATGAGAAACACTGCACATCGGACTCTAGGCACCATGACCAGTTCAAATCACTAAAGTGGTCATGGTGCATGAAGTAACCCTTTAAAGGATCACTATAGGGTAACATGTATTCCTGACCCTATAGTGTTAAAACCACCATCTAGCCCCCGTGGGCCCCTCATGCCTCCATAAATATAGCAAAATCTTAATGTATTCAAGACAGAAGCTGTTAGTCTGCATGCTGTTTGCCTAAAAAAGAAAAACAAGCAGTCTGCTGACATCATCAGAAGTGGTAGCCTGATCCAATCACAGTGCTTCCCCATAGGATTGGCTGAGACTGACAAATAGGCAGATCAGGGACAGAGCCAGCATGATTCAAACACAGCCCTAGCCAATCAGCATCTCCTCATAGAGATTAATTGAATCAATTAATCTCTATGAGGAAAGTTCGGTGTCTGCATGCAGAGGGAGGAGATACTGAATGTTTGGATGCATTTTAGGCAGCCATGACCCAGGAAGGATCTCTAACAGCTATCTGAGGAGTGGCCTTTAAAGGAGCACTATAGAGTCAGGAACACAAACTCAAATTCAGAGTCCCCATGCAGAGCGTGGGGATGCTGAATGGCAGAGCTGCCTACTGTGTAGCACTGAGCCAGGAAGCACCTCCAGTGACCATCTGAGGAGTGGTCACTTGGAGGTGTCCCTAGGGGCAATGCAAACACTGCCTTTTCTCTGAAAAGGCAGTGTTTGCATGAAAATGCCTGCATATAATTATTATATTCACCAGAACAACTACATTAAGCTATACTTGTTCTGGTGACTATAGTATCCCTTTAAGTTTTTCTCCATTGCATTGTAAAAAAAATCCCAATCAGTATCTGACTTGTGTTTTTTTCTTCCATTTTTTTCACAAGTTAAGATTTTGTTGAAAATAAAAAAACACAATAATTATTAATTCTATCAGATGTTACATGCAGATTTTATCAAGAGGTTTGCAGAGGCTACCAAGGGAAACAAACTGTGCCACAAAAGGAAAATGACTTTAATATATGATTAAAAATTAATCCAGACTTGTAATTAGAAATGGACTTGAATTCATGGTTAAATTCTAATGACAATATATTAAAAGGTTACTCTGTCAGTATATAATGAATTCATTTAATTATGATGATAAGGACATAGAATTCAAACTGCTTTAAAGACAGAATTTTGTAGTCGTTTGAGGCATGAACTTCAACTTCCATCTTTTACTTTGTGATAATAAATGAACCTTTGAAAAACTCTTCCATAATGTTTAATTTTTAGTCAACTTATGTTAAGAATTGTTAGGTTGTTTAAAGAAAGTTCACTGACCTATTTATCTAAACTATTGATTATTTTTTTTATCTTTATAAGACTTATTACTTGTTTTATCTTTTTGCAATGATTATAAAGTATATTCAAACAAAATTATGGAAAATGATTAATGACATAGAGGGGAATGCATCAGTGCAAATCATAGTATTTTGGGAGCAAAGTGATAAATGTTGAGAGACATTGCATTGGTTTTCATGGTGAGTGTTCCTTATTAAGCAATTTACCAAATAGCACTTTCAGTTACCTTGATAAATCTCTCCTTTATTCAGTACAGTCCCCTGCTAACATCTTATTGTTTACACTCCAAACTCCAAACTCTCCAAAATTTCTATTGTGACAACTCAAAGTATGTTTAAGACCTCAGCACCATGTTGCGTCTACCCAATCCAGTATGTCTTTAAGCTCACTCATGTTTTTCAGTAGTATAGTGAGGGAAAAAAGTATTTGATCCCCTGTTTATTTTGAACGTTTGCCCACTGACACAGAAATGATCAGTCTAAAATTTTAATGGTAGGTGTATTTTAACAGTGAGAGACAGAATAACCTGCAAAAAATCCAGAAAAACACATGTCAAAAAAGTTATAAATTGATTTGCATGTCAATGAGTGAAATACGTATTTGACCCCTTCAACTTAGTACTTGGTGGCAAAACACTTGTTGGCAATCACAGAGGTCAGACGTTTCTTGTAGTTGGCCACCAGGTTTGCACACATCTCAGGAGGGATTTTGTCCTACTCCTCTTTGCAGATCCTCTCCAAGTCATTAAGCTTTCAAGGCTGACGTTTGGCAACTCGAACCTTCAGCTCCCTCCACAGATTTTTTATGGGATTAAGGTTTGGAGACTGGCTAGACCACTCTAGGACCTTAATGTGCTTCTTCTTGAGCCACTCCTTTGTTGCCTTGACTGTGTGTTTTGGGTCATTGTCATGCTGGAAAAACCAACAACAACAACAACAACCCATTTTCAATGCCCTGGTTCTCACCCAAGATTTGACGGTACATTGCCCCGTCCATCATGCCTTTGATGCGGTGCAGTTGTCCTGTACCCTTAGCAGAAAAACACCCCCAAAGCATAACGTTTTCACCTCCATGTTTGACGGTGGGGATGGTGTTCTTGGGGTCATAGACAGCATTCCTCCAAACACGTCGAGTTGAGTGGATGCCAAAGAGCTTGATTTTGGTCTCATCTGTCCACAACACTTTCACCCAGTTCTCCTCTGAATCATTCAGATGTTCAAGCTTCAGACGGGCCTGTACATGTGCTTTCTCTAGCAGGGGGACCGTGCGGGCACTGCAGGATATCAATCCTTCAAGGCGTAGTGTGTTACAAACTGTTTTCTTGGTTACTATGGTTCCAGCTGCCTTGATTATTAACAATATCCTCCCGTGTAGTTCTGGGCTGATTCTGTTCTCATGATCATTGAAACTCCACGAGGTAAGATCTTGCATGGCGCAACAGACCGAGGGAGGCTGACAGTTATTTTGTGTTTCTGTAACGAATAATTGCACAAACTGTCACCTTCTCACCAAGCTTCTTAGCGATGGTCTTGTAGGCCATTCTAGTCTTGTGTAGGTTGTCAATCGTATCCCTGACATCCTTGGACAGCTCTTTGCTCTTGGCTAAGGTGGAGAGTTTGTAATCTGATTGATTGCTTCTGTGGACCGGTGTCTTTTATACAGATAACGAGCTGAGATTAGGAGCACTCCCTTTAAGAGAGTGCTCCTAATCTCAGCTCGTTACCTATATAAAACACCTGGGAGCCAGATATCTTGCTAATTGATCGGGGATCAAATACTTATTTCACTCATTGACATGCAAATCAATTTATAATTTATTTGACATGCGTTTTTCTGGATTTTTTTTTGTTTTGTTATTCTGTCTCACTGTTTAAAATACAACTACCAATAAAATTTTAGACGGATCATTTCTTGGTCAGTGGGCAAACGTTCAAAATCAGCAGGAGATCAAATACTTATTTCCCTCACTGTATACAGGGAGTGCAGAATTATTAGGCAAGTTGTATTTTTGAGGATTAATTTTATTATTGAACAACAACCATGTTCTCAATGAACCCAAAAAACTCATTAATATCAAAGCTGAATATTTTTGGAAGTAGTTTTTAGTTTGTTTTTAGTTATAGCTATTTTAGGGGGATATCTGTGTGTGCAGGTGACTATTACTGTGCATAATTATTAGGCAACTTAACAAAAAACAAATATATACCCATTTCAATTATTTATTTTTACCAGTGAAACCAATATAACATCTCAACATTCACAAATATACATTTCTGACATTCAAAAACAAAACAAAAAACAAATCAGTGACCAATATAGCCACCTTTCTTTGCAAGGACACTCAAAAGCCTGCCATCCATGGATTCTGTCAGTGTTTTGATCTGTTCACCATCAACATTGCGTGCAGCAGCAACCACAGCCTCCCAGACACTGTTCAGAGAGGTGTACTGTTTTCCCTCCTTGTAAATCTCACATTTGATGATGGACCACAGGTTCTCAATGGGGTTCAGATCAGGTGAACAAGGAGGCCATGTCATTAGATTTTCTTCTTTTATACCCTTTCTTGCCAGCCACGCTGTGGAGTACTTGGACGCGTGTGATGGAGCATTGTCCTGCATGAAAATCATGTTTTTCTTGAAGGATGCAGACTTCATCCTGTACCACTGCTTGAACAAGGTGTCTTCCAGAAACTGGCAGTAGGACTGGGAGTTGAGCTTGACTCCATCCTCAACCCGAAAAGGCCCCACAAGCTCATCTTTGATGATACCAGCCCAAACCAGTACTCCACCTCCACCTTGCTGGCGTCTGAGTCGGACTGGAGCTCTCTGCCCTTTACCAATCCAGCCACGGGCCCATCCATCTGGCCCATCAAGACTCACTCTCATTTCATCAGTCCATAAAACCTTAGAAAAATCAGTCTTGAGATATTTCTTGGCCCAGTTTTGAAGTTTCAGCTTGTGTGTCTTGTTCAGTGGTGGTCGTCTTTCAGCCTTTCTTACCTTGGCCATGTCTCTGAGTATTGCACACCTTGTGCTTTTGGGCACTCCAGTGATGTTGCAGCTCTGAAATATGGCCAAACTGGTGGCAAGTGGCATCTTGGCAGCTGCACGCTTGACTTTTCTCAGTTCATGGGCAGTTATTTTGCGCCTTGGTTTCTCCACACGCTTCTTGTGACCCTGTTGACTATTTTGAATGAAACGCTTGATTGTTCGATGATCACGCTTCAGAAGCTTTGCAATTTTAAGAGTGCTGCATCCCTCTGCAAGATATCTCACTATTTTTGACTTTTCTGAGCCTGTCAAGTCCTTCTTTTGACCCATTTTGCCAAAGGAAAGGAAGTTGCCTAATAATTATGCACACCTGATATAGGGTGTTGATGTCATTAGACCACACCCCTTCTCATTACAGAGATGCACATTACCTAATATGCTTAATTGGTAGTAGGCTTTCGAGCCTATGCAGCTTGGAGTAAGACAACATGCATAAAGAGGATGATGTGGTCAAAATACTCATTTGCCTAATAATTCTGCACTCCCTGTATAGTGCATGACTGCTGTTGAAAAAAACTACAACAGATTAAGTAAATTCCTAATTTTAGCTTGGATGGAATTAACTTAAAACTACAAAGATCATAGATTATGATAAAAGAGAGAGAGAGATAAGTCCACTAGACAAATCACATCTTGTGCAGGAAACATTGGAAAACTGCCTTAATGACAAATGAAGAAAAATAATTGCCCCCAAATTACTGCTAATAGTTAAAAATAAAGCATTTGTTATTTGTAAATGGATGCACATATAAGTATTGATATGCACTGTCAAATAACTGGTTGTGTTCCACATATTGCTGTATATCCAAAAAGGGAAATTATCACCCAAATAGTGATTTCAAAAATAAATCTTATAGATAATTCAAATGATGTAATAGACAGAAAAGGTGGAGCATCAATTTGGTGCATATAGTTAACAGCATATACACCACATAAATGTTATTGGCAAATAAAGAATAATAATGAATTGTCCCAAAATAACTGCTGATGGATGAAAAATAAGTCATATATTCTTTGTTTAGGAATGTATGTATAGGTATTGATAATCACAGTCAAATGACTGGTAGTGTTCCTCAGATTACTGTATATCCCAAAAATGGATTATAGCCTAAATAGTGATTTTAAAAGAAATCTTATGGATCATTATTTCTGGAGTCTGAGATTTGCTTGACAGTTTAAAAAAATAATATACCGTATATACTCGAGTATAAGCCGACCCGAATATAAGCCGAGGCCCCTAATTTTACCCCCAAAAAGTGGGAAAACGTATTGACTCGAGTATAAGACTAGGGTGGGAAACGCAGCAGCTACTGGTAAATTTCTAAATAAAATTAAATCCTATAAAAATTATATTAATTGAATATTTATTTACAGTGTGTGTGTATATAATGAATGCTGTGTGTGTGTGTGTATGAGTGCAGCGTGTGTATGAGTGCAGCGTGTGTGTGTATGGATGCGTGTGTGTGTGTGTGTGTGTTGCAGAGCCTTGGTGGGGGGTGGGCTTTTTTTTTTAAATTATTTTAATAATTTTTCTATTATTATTTCTTATTATATTTAATTATTTTTTATTTTTATTGTATTTTATTATTTTTTTATTATTTATTTTATTTTATTATTTGTTTTTTTTCGTCCCCCCTCCCTGCTTGATACATGGCAGGGAGGGGGGCTCTCCTTCCCTGGTGGTCCAGTGTCATTGGTGGTTCAGAGAGGGGGGGTATATGTAAGTGTTTGTGAACTGTTTATATGACTGTAGCAGGTGTCTTTTGTAGCATGTCGTTTTTAAAATTTGATTTTGTGAACATTAGCTTTGACAAACTAAATGTGAAGATTATGTGTATTAGTTTTCATTCTTTTTAAATTAAAAAAAATCGTTGTCAGTCATAGACAGTGCCAGGTCTGTTGATGGAATTGAAGTCATCCAATTAAATTGCATTGAGTGTTGGGGGGGGAGAGGGGGCTGGCAGAGATGTTACTTACCTCTGCTGCAGCTCCTGTCAGCTCCCTTCTCCTCCGCTGCGGTCCGGTCAGCTCCCTCTCTCAGCTCACAGTGTAAGTCTCGCGGCCGCACTATGACCCCGCGGCTCTCGCGAGACTTACACTGGGAGCTGACCGAGGTGCTGAACGGACGGCGCGGAGGAGGAGGGAGCTGCAGGAGAGGTAAGTAAGATCTCTGCAGCCCCCACAGCCCCATTGTCTGTATTATGGCAATGCAAATTGCCATAATACAGACATTGACTCGAGTATAAGCCGAGTTGGGGTTTTTCAGCACAAAAAATGTGCTGAAAAACTCGGCTTATACTCGAGTATATACGGTATATATATATATATAGAGAAAAAAGAAAAAAAAGAAAAAAGAAAAAATGCTCTTGCACTCACGCTTTAAATGTCCCTTGTGCGCCGGGTGCTAAGCCAAGGCTTTAAATATCCAAGAAATCCAAAGAGGTAGCAGCACTCACGGTCCAGATAAAAAAAATCCAAATTTTATTAAAGCATATTTAAAATGATCAACGTTTCAGTCCACTACACGGGACTTTCCTCAAGATCAACAGAACTGTTGATCTTGAGGAAAGTCCTGTGTAGTGGACTGAAACGTTGATCATTTTAAATATGCTTTAATAAAATTTGGATTTTTTATCTGGACCGTGAATGCTGCTACCTCTTTGGATTTTATATATATGTGTATATATATATATATATACCGTATATACTCGAGTATAAGCCGAGTTTTTTAGCACATTTTTTGTGCTAAAAAAACCCAACTCGGCTTATACTCGAGTCATAGTCTGTATTATGGCAATTTGCATTGCCATAATACAGACTGGGGGGAGAGGGGGGCTGGCAGAGCTGTACTTACCTTTCCTGCAGCTCCTGTCAGCTCTCTCCTCCTCCGCGCCGTCCGTTCAGCACCTCGGTCAGCTCCCAGTGTAAGTCTCGCGAGAGCCGCGGCTCTCGCGAGACTTACACTGTGAGCTGACAGAGGGAGCTGCACGGACGGCGCGGAGGAGGAGAGAGCTGACAGGAGCTGCAGGACAGGTAAGTTACAGCTCTGACAGCCCCCTCCCCCCACTGAACTGCCAATCCCACTGGACCACCAGGGAAGGAGCCCCCCTCCCTGCCATGTATCAAGCAGGGAGGGGGGACGAAAAAAATAATAATTAGTAATAATAAAAAATTAAAAAAAAGTAAATAATAAATAATAATACAAAAATAATAATAATTAAATTAAAAGAATAAAAATAATAATAAATAATAATAAAAAAAATTTAAAATAATAAAAAAAAAAAAATTCCCATCCCCCACCAAGGCTCTGCAACACACACACACACCACTCATACACACACACACACACTGCATTCATACACACACACTGCATTCATACACACACTGCACTCATACACACACACTGCATTCATACACTCACACTGCATTCATACACTCACACTGCATTCATACACTCACACTGCACTCATACACACGCTGCACTCATACACACACACTGCATTCATACACTCACACTGCATTCATACACTCACACTGCACTCATACACACACACTGCACTCATACACACACACTGCATTCATACACACACACTGCACTCATACACACACACTGCATTCATACACACGCTGCACTCATACCCACACGCTGCACTCATACACACGCTGCATTCATACACTCACTGCATTCATACACTCACTGCATTCATACACTCACTGCATTCATACACTCACACTGCATTCATACACACACACTGCATTCATTATACACACACTGTAAATAAATATTCAATTAATTTATTTTTTTTAGGATCTAATTTTATTTAGAAATTTACCAGTAGCTGCTGCATTTCTCACCCTAGTCTTATACTCGAGTCAATGTTTTCCCAGTTTTTTGGGGTAAAATTAGGGGCCTCGGCTTATATTCGGGTCGGCTTATACTCGAGTATATACGGTATATATATATACAAATATTTACAAATTCTGGCACTCTTCCCACAAATAGGCTCTTAGAAAAATTCAGACCAAGGTGCTTCTCAGTGCAAAATATATAAAAATCAAAAGAAATGAGAGCACTCACTGGTTTTGAAAAGCTGTGTATTCAGATGCTAGGCAAACAAATCAACGTTTCGACCGTCAAGCTTGATAAAGACCGCTTGACGGTCGAAACGTTCATTTGTTTGCCTAGCATCTGAATACACAGCTTTTCAAAACCAGTGAGTGCTCTCATTTCTTTTGATTTTATATATATATATATATATATATATATATATATATATATATATACACAGATTTCAATAGAAATCCGCTCTTTTATAGTTGGGGAAGAAACACCAATCTGACAATCAGCCATGTAAGTATGCTATGCTAGAGTATGCCTGCCTTACCCCTTCCTTAGTGAGCTATATTATATCTCATTGTAAAGAGCTTGCAGCTCCAACATAGATGATCCAATAAGAAGTTTCTGGGGAAGAAGGGAGGGCATGCAAAGACTGCAGACAATAGGTATTCTGCTTTTACAAGATGTTCTTTCCAAATACCCCAAAAAAGCATGCAGAAAAAAATGCACCATGTTTTTTGGGGTTTTTTTGCAGGTAAATCTACTAAATTGTTCTTCAATATGGATTGTGAAACATAATACTCTTCCCAAGATCCATAAATATACCTATGGTTCTTTAATATCCTATATTCTTCTGAGTGAGTTTTTACGAGGCTGTTCTCTTTTGGTTTTTCAATTAATTCAGTTCATCCAATTGGTGAGACAATACATCTATATTTTTAAATGATGTCATATCTGAAATATGAATGACTTCCATCTAATTTTTGTCTTATTCTTTGTGCTACATCCTTGAATTTCAGAACCTATTGACAAACAATATAGCAAATCTTTTTGAGGCAATAATGTGACCGGCTAAATTCATTACTGTAAAATGTGGACTATTAAGGTTTTGCACAGGAGCTACATGCCTGATGAAATCTTTCCCTCTACTTTTCCAGTTTTGACAGTAAATATCAATTGATTTTGTAGTGGAACTACCATCCTTGCTGCAACACAATACCATTATAGGAGTGATTGATTGCTTAACCAATAGTTTCTATTTTATTCCTGACGGATGGCTTCCAACTGCAAGTAAAGCCACTTGACAATTTACCCAATTTGATGCCATGTCTGTTTCACACTAGTGCACAACTCGTAGAATTATTATTTTGAGCATTTTTATCAATTATATATATTTTTTTCATATTTTAATTCCTATTACATTTTTTTCAAGTTTACAAAATGATTCCACATTTTACATTTTACAGTCTGCAGTCTGTTAGACCATGTAAACAAATTCACAAGCAATTTATGTCATTCTTATATAGTGAAATCTAAGCATTAAATTCCAACTCTTGCATACCCTAAATCTTATTTTGGTTTGTTGAAGGTTAATCCCTTCTAACCAATATGTATAATCTAGTTAGTGTTGGTTTTAAACAAACTGCATACACAGCAATTAGCATATCATAACTTAAAATACGACCATAAATCAAACTTACATAAAAGAAAGAAGAGCAATAAAAAAGGTTACTTTGATAATCAATGCTTCAATAAATTTACAGTCCCATTTGTTTGTAACAAGCTATCTAAACACCTAAATTAGTGCTCTAATGCTGCCAAGGCCCATCTCAATGTAAGGACTTATAGCATCCCCTTTGGTAAAAACTAATTATCTCCATTCATGAAATCCGACAGATTTCCACTCACTTCCACCCCACCCAGAATTTTTTCATAGATACCTTGTTTGCCCATTATCCTGCATGCCATCTCCTCATAGATTTTAGTATTGGAAATTGTTTCCCTTCTTGTGCATAAAGATGGCACTTGTGTGGTTTTCCATAATCTAGCTATATCATTTTTGTGCCCATTAAAATATCTATAATCATCGCAGTTTCCTGCATGAGTATCCCCTCTGGCATACTACTTAACAAATATATTTGTGGTTGTAGAACATACAAAAGAGCTGGCTTTGTACACCCAAAGAAAGGCTACAACAATGCCGGAAGCATACTCGCATGTCTCACTGTATGTGGATTTATATGCCATGACTATGGCCAGGAGGAGAGACTTCCCAAATGTTATCAAATGTCTATGAAACAATAATGTTGCCTACAGATAGGGTTTTGTGCCAAAATTGCTGATATTGAGGAATGGCGTTATGACGAAGATTGAAAACCCAGAGGATGGATTACAAGTGCTGTGCATGTGAGGCCTGCCAGAAGCCTCTTCAGAAACGGAGGTTAGGACATCCTCTAAAAAGATGACACCTGAATGGATGACAGTGTGGAAGACACATTCGGTGGAAACCCAGCAAGAATGACTGGGGCAGGCTCAATAATAGATGAATGTGCAGTGATTATGAATTGGACTTGAATTAAGGCAGAGCATTATAGGGCCAATGAATGCACCAAACCGGGTTTCATGAGTAATTGAACACAGGGAAAAATGGGGGAGAGGGAATGTATTTGCTGTTTTAGGGGTTTAATACCCCGGTCAAAAATATTGGTTGTTTGATAGACTGGGCACAAAACAAAAAAGGGAGGGAGATGAAAATGGGGAGAAAATAGCTAAAATCCACACAAAAACAGCTAAAATTCCCCCTTAAAATGCCATAAAAGTACATCTAAAATACAGTTCTTTTCACTTGGCTAATACAAATAATGGTTAAAATACATTTTCAGAGCATAAAGTAAAGAATTGCATTATATAAAACCAGGTTAAAATATTTCTAGTTTAAATGTAAATGTGCAAATCAAAGTATTTTACACCTCAGTTAATGTGCAAGTAATTAATTAAAAGCATTTATTTTTTATTATTTAGGGTACTATACTTGGTAAAACAGATGGTTTTGGAATATTTAAGAAATTGCTGGAGTTACACATCCTTTTAATGTTTGCTTTGCCCTGGGCACTGATGCGTTATCAAACATTTTTACATTAATTAGCCTTCTTTATGCATGAGGTCAAGAATGGCAGGATATCTGATGGTACATGATAAATGCTTTTTATAATCAGCAATCATTAGATTTTTAAATATAATTATTTAAACATTAGAACAGTGTGGTTCTATTAAAATTATTGACTGTAAGGATATTCACATGCTTGTAACTAAGTCAGTGAAAAAATATGAAAAGTCTGCTGACAGTCTTTCAATATTGTTTTACTGCACCTTTTTTCTCATGCTATAAGATATTTGCAGGCTTTAATTTTTCAATCACGAGCAAGTCAAAGTTGGTTAAGTAATCATACAGTAAGTAAATGCATCCCATAATTTGAATGAACTATTTCCAGAATTTAAAAAAAAATGATTTCCATGGTTAAATGTAGGTGTTGGAACATGGTATGGCATTAATTGTATGAATCTTAATTTTTAGTAGTACTTGTTCTCAATGGTGCAGTATTATGATGATAAGTAATGGTGTGTAGGTTTTGTTAATAGATCCAGACTGTTGCGTGGATTTAGTAGACTATAATCTATGTATGTTAGGTAGCTGTACCTCGGTATATAAAATATGTGCAACTTTTTAGAAATTTCCTCATCTGTGGAGTGTTTTATGAAAGTAGCGTTAGATCCACAAAACACAAGATATATCTGCAGAGAAACTTTGTATTTAATCATATAATATTACTATAGCAGGTTTTGACTGAAACTACATTAAATGCTCTGTTCTGGCAGGCTCAATCTCAATGTTAGTGCTAATACAGAAAAAAAAGTTTCAGAGTTTGTATTTCTTGTAACACACTATGTGGAAAAGGGGGAGAAATTTAGAGAAATGTGGTCTCCCTGCATTTAATTTTTTTACAAAAATTAGACTTCCTGCATAGCACTATAATCACTACAAATAGCTGCAACAACACAAAAATGTAATATGCTCTAATAATAAAATAATCTGTAGTGGTTTTGATGGAGAATCTGCATGGACTCATTAGAAAGGTTGAAAGAAAACAAGCGTTATCATCCATCAAATGGAAACATTGATGGAGGGATACCAGTTTGATTGGAGAAAGTAATTTCTTTCTTATTTAGGAATTAATTTGACCAAGAACCTGTCAAACATGCATTTATTTAACCACACCAAGTTGTGGCCAGAACTTAAAAAATTGTTGGTAAGATGGTCTGAACCAGTTATCCTGGTTGGGGAGAATAGCTTCTATCAAAATTAATATTATCACTGAAGTCCTATATTTTATAAGATCAATAACCCTAACTGTTCACTTGTCTTCTTTAAGAAGATACATTTGGATTGTCTTGGATTTATCTGGGGGAACAGGATGTGCAGAATTAAGTTAGTGGTTCTACAGAACATGAAGGGTTGGGGAGGCCTGAGGGTGCTTGATTTAAAAAAATACTATTATGCGGCAGATGCTATTACATTTTATTTAGATTCACATAAACCAAGATGGTTAGAAATGGAAACAGAAAAAATACACCCATAATCTATTAAATAATTTGACTCCTTATTTGTAAAAGACCTAAGTTATCTACAATGTTTCCGTCAACGAAAATCTCATTAAAAGCTTGGGATGTATTGTTTAAAACGTTAAAACCCAACTTGTATTTATCATGAGCTATGCCTAAATCATTATTATTTACAAATAGATTTGACTGATTGGCGCTCCAAATTAGTTTGAAAAATGTAAAATGAAATATGATTTGGTTGATAGTTGTTCCCCCCTGGTGTTCTGCAATCAGTGAGCTCCTACAAGAGCATTTTGACATCCCCAATCCTGATCACAAATTTCAAAAAGTAAACATTTCAAACCTTGAAAATATGATTATATTTTAGCCTGGGGAAATGATTTGGGTTTGCAATGGGACCTAGAGGAATGGCTTGCATTCACATCATCTCTCAACGAGATCACAAAGTGTTTCAACCATATAGAAAATCACTACAAAATGATATACTGCTGACACCTGGCCCTTTCAGAACATTATAAAATAAACACAACATTTTCAGATAGTTGTTGGAGGGGTTGTGGAGGCCTTGGTACTCTTTCACGTATATGGTGGCACTGTGCAAAACGACAGCAGTTCTTACAGGGAATACATTCACTGATAAAAAAGATAGATCTGTCAATTATAACATTCTCTCCAGAGTTGAGTTTATTCAAAAATCTCCTTAAGACATCAAGTAAATTAGATAGAATCATGGTAATCCACATTCTTATTTCGGTCACGTCAATCATACCTTGTTATTGGAGGTCTACTATTTTACCATTAATAAAGGAAGCCCTTTTTAGTGCTCAATAACAAAAGGTATGAACTGGTGTTGCGGCAACCCTTACTTTAAAAAGTAAATTTCCATTTTCATTGGACACTAAGCCCCCCACCTCAAAACCACAGCATGACATAATTCAAATGCTGCAAACACCCAGTGTACCGCAGGCCCCCTCTCCCCGAGAGGCCTTACCTGTACCCTCAGATGAGGGAGAAACATATGATAGCCCCCATCAAGTCCCCACTGTTTAGAAACATCGCTTGTACCAAATGACTGCACCCCAGTCACTAAAAAGGACATTCAAACCATGCCGGATTGTGGATTGTGAATAAAAGAGGCTGTATTGGCCAGTACAGTCAGTTCTGCTTGACCCTCAAAACGAAGTGTCGTCTCGTCATTGGGGGAATTGGATTGTATGCTGATTGCCAGGAGTATAAGCTGATTGTATGCTTTTCCATTTCAGCAGTTTACAGCATTCATATGATTGAGAGCATTCACATGCTTCTCTGGTTCTGTGGTTGTGGTGTTTACTAGGATGCTTTGAACCCTCAGGAAGCGCTAGGAGAATCCATCAACAGAGGTACCCAGTTGGGGTGCCCGTCGATCCATTACATTGGTGGCAGCGGTTGGATGGCGTCCTAGTGCGAGGTAAAGCAGCTCGGAGACACTGGCAATGCTAGCACTCGTGTAGCGCCCCTGGGAGCAGACGTATCCAGCGACTTGGAGCAAACAAGATGATTGGAGATGATTGTCTGGCCGAGGTGAGGCAGCGAGTGGCCCACTATGGTGATAATGTGCCCATGGATATATGCCAGGCGATCTGGAACCAGGTCACAGCCGAGCAAAACACAAGGATGGACCGAGAATTCCGGCTGGCGAAAGAGAGAGAATATGCTCAGCGAAAGGAGTGTTACAGCAGCCAAAGAGAGGCTGCATTCGAGGAGGTTAACCGTTTCCCCTGGATGCGGCCAGAGGAACCCGAAGTAGGGGACCTCATAGACTGGTCCTGTGAGGAACCACAACAGGCAGGTGGAGATGGGACCGAGGTCTCTCCACCGGGCCCACTGAGATGCTGGAAAGCTGGCCCAGATCCACAGCAGCAGCCTGAGTTACTGGGTGCAGAAGCAGGTGGTCCCTACTCTCAAATGTTGAGGGACCTCATAGACTGGTCCTGGGAAGACCCACAGATGGCAGGTGGAGATGGGACTGCGGTCTCTCTACCGGCCCTACAGGGATGCTGGGCAGTCGGCCCAGATCCCCAGCGTCAGGACAAATTATGGAAAGGGGAGGCAGTCGGTCTCCCTCTTCCACAGCAGAGAGAGTTCCAGGGAGAAGATCCTTTTACCCCCTCTCCCCAGCGGCTGAAAGTGTGTAAGGGAGAGGAGTTTGTTACCCCCTCTCCCCAGCGGCAGCGTAGCCCACCCAGGGGAGACACTAAGCCCCCCACCAGTACAGATGGGACCGTGGACTCTGCGCCCAAGCTACTGGGAGTGGAGAGCAGCATCCTCCCTCCCCAGTGGCAGAGTGTCCTACAAGGAGCAGAGACAGTTGGTCTCTCACCCCAGCGACAGGACAACTTATGGAAAGGGGAGACAGTCAGTCTCCCTCTTCAACAGCAGAGAGAGTGTCAGGGAGGGGAGCCTGTTACCCTCTCTCCCCAGAGGCAGTGTTCTATACTAAAAGGGGAGACAGCCTGGCTTCCCCTCCAGCAGCAGCCCCAGGGTGAGGAGCCTACTACGCCATTCCCTCACCTGGGCTCCAACCAGGCTACTCCCATGGTAGCGCTGGCACCAGGGCAGAGTATCGCTGGTCTCTGCCCACCCAGCAACCCACTGATCCAGAGTGCTAGTACCCCCAGAGCCGAGGTGGAGCTCCTGGACCTGGACAAGCGACCCACTACTCCAGGTGTAGTAACCAATTTTTGTGGGTGGGCTGCAATACTGACTATGTTTTGTGGGTGGGTTGCTGGACTAACCAAGGCACTGACCGACAGGAGGCCAGATACCTTGTTAGTCTTTTTGGGAAAGGGGTGAAATGTGGTGAAACCAACCTCGCCACTGCGCATTGGAGAAGCCTGTTTGACCGCCTCCTGCCTGCTGACTATGGCCCCTGGGAGATTTGGCCCTTCAAATACAGTATTTGGGCATATAGTATTTTATTATGCTGCTGCTGGCCCTTTAAGAACCATCTGGGGACATACTGTGGAGTTACTGGGTGGCCACCATTTTATGTATCAGATGCACATGGTGAGAACAATGGATGAAGCACATGGTGAGAACAATGGATGGTGGCCATTTTAACTCACAGACACTGTTTGGACTTTTCTACACTGTGCCATCTCGCCGGTCGTTGGTGCACAAAGACATCGTGCAGTAGTTTTAAATTATACAACAGGGGACACGTTATACAGTTATTAGTTTTCATATAGCCTGTATATGTTCTGCGGAATCTGCATTAAACTGCATCTTCCAAACTTCTGAACAGATCTGGGTGAATTTTGGATATGTGGTTCACCCAGATCCCCCGGTTCCAAGGATATACTTTTTATGGGGTTATTGCATGTTTTGGGGTCCCTGTGATATGTTTTATAAAACTGTATTTCTCTGCCTGTGATAATTATATTACCCATTATGTTCAGTAATCATATCACAGGCAGAGGGGAGGATTTTGTGTGGGAGTGTCTGTGTGTATTGTACGGATTGATTGTACGGATTGAACCCTGTACTATGTTTGTGGATTGTGAATAAAAGAGGCTGACTGTGCCAGTACAGTCAGTTCTGCTTGACCCTCAAAACGAAGTGTCGTCTCGTCATTGGGGGAATTTGGATTGTATGCTGATTGCCAGGAGTGTAAGCTGATTTTATGCTTTTCCTGTGCAGCGGTTTACAGCATTCATATGCTTCTCCGGTTCGGTGGTTGTGGTGTCTACTAGAGTGTTTGGAGCCCTCAGGAAGCGCTAGGAGCATCCATCAATGAAGGTAGACAGTCGGGGTTCCCCTCGATCCGTTACAACGTGTTTTTGCTGTCGTGGTATGGCATGCATACCTGTTATTATTTAATTGCACCAAAAATAAAAAAAATAAAAATATATATTAGTAATACAGACACACTTATCGCCTTACAATAGAACAGTGTAACTGAGAAATCCAGACACAGATTAGAATTACCAAGAAGTGATACTCCCTACCAGTAATTATGTTTATTTTTCAATTTCAATAGACTTCTATAAGACCCCATGGTAAGAGTTATTTGAACCAAAGTCCAGATGCGTCAAAAAGATACCCTATGGCATAAAAAGGAGACTGGTAGTCTACAAAGACTGATCAGTATCCCTTTCGAGTGTGACATTTATTCATGATGAATTAGCCATAAAGATAAGAACATTTGACTTCATTTTCCGCATGAATTTCAATTAACCCCTTGGACAGTGTTGTAGTTGGAATTAGTGATGAAAATTTATTGTGATGCAATAACGCCATCTACGGATCAATGTCTATAAGACAATCATTAGAATAAGGTACACTTACCTAATCCAACTGGTCACTTTAAATTGGTGACATAAAGAAATTCAAGATAAGTAATTCTTTAAAAATGAGAACACAACATTAATTAGGGAGAATTCAAATGTAATATTCAGATAATTGGGGATTCAGAAAGCATTATCAGATCATCATCAGACAATACAAAGGAACACACTTTAGACACACCTTTACTCTGCTCTTTCCAACTGAATTCCGGGACTTAGCCAGACAACTCTGACTGAGAAATCTTATAGAACTATTCTATATTCCTACTCAATTTCTCTATCTAATTCTTACTTGCATTTACTATCCAGTGGATCATATCTCCAACCCACAAAATAATTTTCTATCAAGAAAACTGGTAAATATGCTAGTTTAATTTAATTTAATCCATTTTTACTAAGATAAAAAATATACCTGGATAATAGTGATCAAAAAACATTTGAAATCATATTTAGCTGAGGGAATTGTATATAATTTGAAATTCTATTCTGCAGCTGGAATGAAAGAATTATGTATGCTGTACTGGAAATTTGCCAAGTTTAGCATATCAAGCTATTATCCAGATATATTGACATATTTGAATTGAGGGGTAGTTAATATTTAATCAGAAAAGTTAATTATCTGCAGCAATTAAACTTAGATATGTTCTTTTGTTTACTGGATGGAAGAAAATAGGTAAGTTGACTATTTTTTGTTAGAAACATATGTTTTATTTGCAATCTTTAAGTGTTTTGTCTGTGAGCATTGTAGCCAGCAGTGAGTGAGCTAATTCTCTGTGTGCTAACTGTAACTGCCTGTCAGCATATAGTTTTTATGACTTGGAGCTGTGCTGCTAACTCTGTGGTACATTCTGTGTGAAGGAATTCTAAAGCTGAGCTGAAGGTTTTCTAAAGCACTGCAGTAATTCTTGTTAGGTATCTATGGAAATAATGGATATTTAAATTCTAGAGGAATTATCTGTGATCTTTTGCATGTAACTCCTTTGGAAATTAAGTTAAAAGTTATATTGTTTATAAGCATATTGTTTATAAGCTATTTGATTATTTATGTATCTTAAAACTTGTACTAATACTTGCTAAGTATCATTAACGTACTGGTGGATAATTTCTATGTAGACTAACAAAATCATCATCCTTAAGTGATTTAGAAATTATCTTTGTTGTGGTCATTGTTGCTATAAGTGTTTCCATATTTTATACTATTGTTATAACTAAATATTCACTGATTATTGTCATGCATATTACATATTACTATTATTAATTATTTATCGCAATAAATTATATTTTTATAATTGGTTGTCATTAACGTGTGAAATTCAAATCCTCTAATAAACATACTCCAGAGTCTATAAGAATTAAAATATTAGGCAACTCTTCGCTTTAAATCAAATCAAAGGGAAACAGTGACAAAATATATTTTTTTGATATAAAAAAAATATGAATTAATTTTGATAAGTTTAATAAAAATATTATTTTTATATTTATTACCCTATAAATATCCTCCCAGTTATAAGCTGTGTTTGTAATTTGATCTATTTGAATTTTAGTTTTTCAGAAAAAACGCAGTGTTTATATTTCTGGGTAGTTACACCTCTACTGGCAGTCATTCAAATGGCTGCTAGAGGTGCTTCTTGTGTCTATGAGAAGATGCTGATTAGCACAGCACGCTGTTTGGATGCAGATGCACAATAGCTTCCCAGTGCTTTACTATAGATCAACGAAATTGATCATATCAGCATGGAGGTGGAGCCAGGTGGGGCCAGCTGTGGCAAGACTGGTGCAGCATGCGATAAAAGGTGAGTAAATTCACTTTTAATCTACAAGGAGAGGTGGGCTAGTTCTTTTAATCCAGCAGAAATTAGTAAACTTTATTATTTATTTCCAGAATATGAATTTTAAAGGCAACAAATTAAATGAGGAACTTAGGAACTTCCTTAATAATGCCAAAATAAATTAAAAGCTTAATGCTTTAGACAACAAGCTGTGGTTTACGTAGAAGGGAAAATACACATAAAATCTAAAAAAAAGTGTGAGAAATTTAATTTATTTAGTTCTGCATGGCATTTTAACTGTGAATATCATAATACATTTAGCTTTTACTGCAATAAAACACACATATTTGTGTTCAGCGATGTCTGACAACTACAACAGTACCCCCATGTACACATTTGATGGGGTTTGGGAAATTTACAGGGTCA